>NC_034180.2:56152621-56522621 GCF_002021735.2 Oncorhynchus kisutch
GGTCAAACTCCACCCTCTGCCGGGTGTAGGTCGCCTTCCCGTTGGAGGAGGAGGGCGACCAGCTCACTGTGGGTCAGGTGGTAGTAAGGCCCAGCTCCCTCCGTCAGAGACTTGGAGAGAAAGAAAGAGGGGGAGAAAGGCGAGGTAAAGACAACGAGAGAGAGAGGGGGAGAAAGGCGAGGTAAAGACAACGAGAGAGAGAGGGGAGAAAGGCGAGGTAAAGACAACGAGTGAGAGAGGGGGAGAAAGGCGAGGTAAAGACAACGAGAGAGAGAGGGGGAGAAAGGCGAGGTAAAGACAACGAGAGAGGGGGAGAAAGGCAAGGGTAAAGACAACGAGAGAGGGGGAGAAAGGCGAGGTAAAGACAACGAGATAGAGAGGGGGGAGAAAGGCGAGGTAAGTCAACGAGAGAGGGAGAGAAAGGCGAGGTAAAGACAAACGAGAGAGGGGAGAAAGGCGAGGTAAAGACAACGAGAGAGAGAGGGGAGGTAAGGCGAGGGGTAAAGACAACCAGAGAGAGAGGGGGAGAAAGGCGAGGTAAAGACAACGAGAGAGGGGGGAAAAGGCGAGGTAAAGACAACGAGAGAGGGGGAGAAAGGCGAGGTAAAGACAACGAGAGAGAGAGGGGGAGTAAGGTGAGGTAAAGACAACCAGAGAGAGAGGGGGGAGAAAGGCGAGGTAAAGACAACGAGAGAGGGGGAGAAAGGCAAGGTAAAGACAACGAGAGAGGGGGAGAAAGGCAAGGTAAAGACAACGAGAGAGGGGGAGAAAGGCAAGGTAAAGACAACGAGAGAGAGAGAGGAGAGAAAGGCAAGGTAAAGACAACGAGAGAGGGGGAGAAAGGCAAGGTAAAGACAACGAGAGAGGGGGGGAGAAAGGCGAGGTAAAGACAATGAGAGAGAGAGGGTGGAGAAAGGAGAGGTAAAGACAATGAGAGAGAGGGGGGAGAAAGGAGAGGTAAAGACAACGAGAGAGAGGGGGAGAAAGGAGAGGTAAAGACAACGAGAGAGAGAGGGGGAGGTAAAGACAACGAGAGAGAGAGGGGAGAAAGGCGAGGTAAAGACAATGAGAGGGGGAGAAAGGAGAGGTAAAGACAACGAGAGAGAGAGGGAGAGAAGGCGAGGTAAAGACAAACGAGAGAGAGAGAGGGGGAGTAAGGCGAGGTAAAGACAACCAGAGAGAGAGGGGAGAAAGGCAAGGTAAGACAAACGAGAGAGAGGGAGAGAAAGGCGAGGTAAAGACAACGAGAGAGAGAGGGGGAGTAAGGCGAGGTAAAGACAACCAGAGAGAGAGGGGGAGAAAGGCGAGGTAAAGACAACGAGAGAGGGGGGAAAAGGCAAGGTAAAGACAACGAGAGAGGGGGAGAAAGGCGAGGTAAAGACAACGAGAGAGAGAGGGGGAGTAAGGTGAGGTAAAGACAACCAGAGAGAGAGGGGGGAGAAAAGGCGAGGTAAAGACAACGAGAGAGGGGGAGAAAGGCAAGGTAAAGACAACGAGAGAGGGGGAGAAAGGCAAGGTAAAGACAACGAGAGAGGGGGAGAAAGGCAGGTAAAGGACAACGAGAGAGAGAGGGAGAGAAAGGCAAGGTAAAGACAACGAGAGAGGGGGAGAAAGGCAAGGTAAAGACAACGAGAGAGGGGGGGAGAAAGGCGAGGTAAAGACAATGAGAGAGAGAGGTGGAGAAAGGAGAGGTAAAGACAATGAGAGAGAGGGGGGAGAAAGGAGAGGTAAATACAACGAGAGAGAGGGGGGAGAAAGGAGAGGTAAAGACAACGAGAGAGAGAGGGGGAGGTAAAGACAACGAGAGAGAGAGGGGGGAGAAAGGCGAGGTAAAGACAATGAGAGGGGGAGAAAGGAGAGGTAAAGACAACGAGAGAGAGAGGGAGAGAAAGGCGAGGTAAAGACAACGAGAGAGAGAGAGGGGGAGTAAGGCGAGGTAAAGACAACCAGAGAGAGAGGGGGGAGAAAGGCAAGGTAAAGACAACGAGAGAGAGGAGAGAAAGGCGAGGTAAAGACAACGAGAGAGGGGGAGAAAGGCAAGGTAAAGACAACGAGAGAGGGGGGAGAAAGGCAAAGTAAAGACAACGAGAGAGGGGGAGAAAGGCAAGGTAAAGACAACGAGAGAGAGAGGGGGAGAAAGGTAAGGTAAAGACAACGAGAGAGAGAGGGGGAGAAAGGCAAGTAAAGACAACGAGAGAGAGAGGGGGAGAAAGGCGAGGTAAAGACAACGAGAGAGAGAGGGGGAGAAAGGCGAGGTAAAGACAACGAGAGAGAGAGGGAGAGAAAGGCGAGGTAAAGACAACGAGAGAGAGAGGGGGAGAAAGGCGAGGGTAAAGACAACGAGAGAGAGAGGGGGAGAAAGGCGAGGTAAAGACAACGAGAGAGAGAGGGGGAGAAAGGCGAGGTAAAGACAACGAGAGAGAGAGGGTGGAGAAAGGAGAGGTAAAGACAATGAGAGAGAGAGGGGGAGAGAAAGGTGAGGTAAAGACAATGAGAGAGAGAGGGTGGAGAAAGGAGAGGTAAAGACAATGAGAGAGAGAGGGGGAGAAAGGAGAGGTAAAGACAACGAGAGAGAGGGGGGAGAAAGGAGAGGTAAAGACACGAGAGAGAGAGGGGAGAAAGGTGAGGTAAAGACAACGAGAGAGAGAGGGGAGAAAGGTGAGGTAAAGACAACGAGAGAGAGAGGGGGAGAAAGGCAAGGTAAAGACAACGAGAGAGAGGGGGAGAAAGGAGAGGTAAAGACAACGAGAGAGAGAGGGGGAGAAAGGCAAGGTAAAGACAACGAGAGAGAGGGGGGAGAAAGGAGAGGTAAAGACAATGAGAGAGGGGGAGAAAGGTGAGGTAAAGACAACAGAGAGGGGGAGAAAGGTGAGGTAAAGACAACAAGAGAGGGGGATTAAGTTAAACAGAGAAACTGCCAATTGCTTCAGTTGTGCTTTCTGCGTGGTAGTTTCTGTGTAGTTCTGTGTGGGTAGTTCTGTGTAGTAGTTCTATGTGGTAGTTCTGTGTGGTAGTTCTGTGTGGTAGTTCTGTGTGGTAGTTCTGTGTGGTAGTTCTGTGTAGTAGTTCTGTGTGGTAGTTCTGTGTGGTAGTTCTGTGTGTAGTTCTGTGTAGTAGTTCTGTGTGGTAGTTCTGTGTGGTAGTTCTGTGTGGTAGTTCTGTGTGGTAGTTCTGTGTGGTAGTTCTGTGTGGTAGTTCTGTGTGGTAGTTCTGTGTAGTAGTTCTGTGTGGTAGTTCTGTGTGGTAGTTCTGTGTGGTAGTTCTGTGTGGTAGTTCTGTGTGGTAGTTCTGTGTGGTAGTTCTGTGTGGTAGTTCTGTGTGGTAGTTCTGTGTAGGTAGTTCTGTGTAGTAGTTCTGTGTAGTAGTTCTGTGTAGTAGTTCTGTGTAGTAGTTCTGTGTGGTAGTTCTGTGTGGTAGTTCTGTGTGGTAGTTCTGTGTGGTAGTTCTGTGTGGTAGTTCTGTGTGGTAGTTCTGTGTGGTAGTTCTGTGTAGTAGTTCTGTGTAGTAGTTCTGTGTGGTAGTTCTGTGTGGTGTGGTAGTTCTGTGTGGTAGTTCTGTGTGGTAGTTCTGTGTGGTAGTTCTGTGTGGTAGTTCTGTGTGGTAGTTCTGTGTGGTAGTTCTGTGTGGTAGTTCTGTGTGGTGTGTGCCAGCTAGTCACTGCTGTACCTTTTTCTTCTCAGGCTGCTGCTCGGTGGGCTGGCTGCTCCTCCCTGGGTGGATAGAGGACTTGAGTTTGTCCAGCACCGACCGCCCCTCAGAAAGTTCCGCCCGCCTCTTCTCCTCTGGGGTCAGGGGCTTCACTGGGTGAGGACTGTAAAGGGACATACAGTAAGATGCGTCACTGACAGAAAAGGGCACAAAAATAAAAGTCCATCTTTCAGTCTCCAGACTTGAACCATACTGAAGATAGTTTCACAGAGAAAGCTGTTATTGAACCCTGTCCTCCAGTACTCTCCCTCCTAGCTGTTATTGAACCCTGTCCGCTCCCTCCTAGCTGTTTTTGAACCCTGTCCTCCTCCTCCTAGCTGTTATTGAACCCTGTCCTCCAGTACTCTCCCTCCTAGCTGTTATTGAACCGTGTCCTCCAGTACTCTCCCTCCTAGCTGTTATTGAACCCTGTCTCCTCCAGTACTCCCCCTCCATGCTGTTATTGAACCCTGTCCTCCCCCTCCTAGTTGTTATTGAACCCTGTCCTCCTCCTCCTAGTTGTTATTGAACCCTGTCCTCCAGTACTCCCCCTCCTAGCTGTTATTGAACCCTGAGTGTAGTCTGGCCAGGAGTGGGAAGGTGAACGGAAAGGCTCTGGAGCAACGAACCGCCCTTGCTGTCTCTGCCTGGCCGGTTCCCCTCTTTCCACTGGGATTCTCTGCCTCTAACTCTATTACAGGGGCTGAGTCACTGGCTTACTGGGGCTCTCTCATGCCGTCCCTGGAGGGGGTGCGTCACCTGAGTGGGTTGATTCACTGTTGTGGTCATCCTGTCTGGGTTGGCGCCCCCCCTTGGGTTGTGCCATGGCGGAGATCTTTGTGGGCTATACTCGGCCTTGTCTCAGGATGGTAAGTTGGTGGTTGAAGATATCCATCTAGTGGTGTGGGGGCTGTGCTTTGGCAGAGTGGGTGGGGTTATATCCTTCCTGTTTGGCCCTGTCCGGGGGTGTCCTCGGATGGGGCCACAGTGTCTCCTGACCCCTCCTGTCTCAGCCTCCAGTATTTATGCTGCAGTAGTTTATGTGTCGGGGGGCTAGGGTCAGTTTGTTATATCTGGAGTACCTCTCCTGTCCTATTCGGTGTCCTGTGTGAATCTAGGTGTGCGTTCTCTAATTCTCTCTTTCTCGGAGGACCTGAGCCCTAGGACCATGCCCCAGGACTACCTGACATGATGACTCCTTGCTGTCCCCAGTCCGCCTGGCCGTGCTGCTGCTCCAGTTTCAACTGACCTGAGCCCTAGGACCATGCCCCAGGACTACCTGACATGATGACTCCTTGCTGTCCCCAGTCCACCTGACCGTGCTGCTGCTCCAGTTTCAACTGTTCTGCCTTATTATTATTGGACCATGCTGGTCATTTATGAACATTTGAACATCTTGGCCATGTTCTGTTATAATCTCCACCCGGAACAGCCAGAAGAGGACTGGCCACCCCACATATGCTCTCTCTAATTCTCTCTTTCTTTCTCTCTCTCGGAGGACCTGAGCCCTAGGACCATGCCCCAGGACTACCTGACATGATGACTCCTTGCTGTCCCCAGTCCACCTGACTGTGCTGCTGCTCCAGTTTCAACTGTTCTGCCTTATTATTATACGACCATGCTGGTCATTTATCAACATTTGAACATCTTGGCCATGTTCTGTTATAATCTCCACCTGGCACAGCCACAAGAGGACTGGCCACCCCACATAGCCTGGTTCCTCTCTAGGTTTCTTCCTAGGTTTTGGCCTTTCTAGGGAGTTTTTCCTAGCCACCGTGCTTCTACACCTGCATTGCTTGCTGTTTGGGGTTTTATGCTGGGTTTCTGTACAGCACTTTGAGATATCAGCTGATGTACGAAGGGCTATATAAATACATTTGATTTGATTTGATTTGATTTAACCCTGTCCTCCTCCTCCTAGCTGTTATTGAACCCTGTCCTCCAGTACTCTCCCTCCTAGCTGTTATTGAACCCTGTCCTCCAGTACTCTCCCTCCTAGCTGTTATTGAACCCTGTCCTCCAGTACTCTCCCTCCTAGCTGTTATTGAACCCTGTCTCCTCCAGTACTCCCCCTCCTAGCTGTTATTGAACCCTGTCTCCTCCAGTACTCCCCCTCCTAGCTGTTATTGAACCCTGTCCTCCCCCTCCTAGTTGTTATTGAACCCTGTCCTCCCCCTCCTAGCTGTTATTGGGACCTGTCCTCCAGTACTCCCCCTCCTAGTTGTTATTGAACCCTGTCCTCCCCCTCCTAGCTGTTATTGGGACCTGTCCTCCAGTACTCCGCCTCCTAGCTGTTACTGGGTCCTGTCCTCCCCCTCCTAGTTGTTATTGAACCCTGTCCTCCAGTACTCTCCCTCCTAGTTGTTATTGAACCCTGTCCTCCAGTACTCCCCCTCCTAGCTGTTATTGAACCCTGTCCTCCAGTACTCTCCCTCCTAGTTGTTATTGAACCCTGTCCTCCAGTACTCCCCCTCCTAGTTGTTATTGAACCCTGTCCTCCAGTACTCTCCCTCCTAGCTGTTATTGAACCCTGTCCTCCAGTACTCTCCCTCCTAGCTGTTATTGAACCCTGTCCTCCAGTACTCTCCCTCCTAGCTGTTATTGAACCCTGTCCTCCCCCTCCTAGCTGTTATTGGGACCTGTCCTCCAGTACTCCCCCTCCTAGCTGTTAGTGGGACCTGTCCTCCCCCTCCTAGTTGTTATTGAACCCTGTCCTCCAGTACTCTCCCTCCTAGCTGTTATTGGGACCTGTCCTCCAGTACTCTCCCTCCTAGTTGTTATTGAACCCTGTCCTCCAGTACTCTCCCTCCTAGCTGTTATTGAACCCTGTCTCCTCCAGTATTCCCCCTCCTAGCTGTTATTGAACCCTGTTTCCTCCAGTACTCCCCCTCCTAGCTGTTATTGGGACCTGTCCTCCAGTACTCTCCCTCCTAGTTGTTATTGAACCCTGTCCTCCAGTACTCCCCCTCCTAGTTGTTATTGAACCCTGTCCTCCAGTACTCCCCCTCCTAGCTGTTATTGGGACCTGTCCTCCAGTACTCCCCCTTCTAGCTGTTATTGGGACCTGTCCTCCAGTACTCCCCCTCCTAGCTGTTATTGGGACCTGTCCTCCAGTACTCCCCCTCCTAGCTGTTAGTGGGACCTGTCCTCCCCCTCCTAGTTGTTATTGAACCCTGTCCTCCAGTACTCTCCCTCCTAGCTGTTATTGGGACCTGTCCTCCAGTACTCTCCCTCCTAGTTGTTATTGGGACCTGTCCTCCAGTACTCCCCCTCCTAGCTGTTAGTGGGACCTGTCCTCCAGTACTCCCCCTCCTAGCGGTTATTGAACCCTGTCCTCCAGTACTCTACCTCCAAGCTGTTATTGAACCCTGTCCTCCAGTACTCTCCCTCCTAGCTGTTATTGAACCCTGTCCTCCAGTACTCTCCCTCCTAGCTGTTATTGAACCCTGTCCTCCAGTACTCCCCCTCCTAGCTGTTATTGAACATTGTCCTCCAGTACTCTCCCTCCTAGCTGTTATTGAACCCTGTCCTCCCCCTCCTAGCTGTTATTGGGACCTGTCCTCCAGTACTCCCCCTCCTAGCTGTTAGTGGGACCTGTCCTCCAGTACTCCCCCTCCTAGCGGTTATTGAACCCTGTCCTCCAGTACTCTACCTCCTAGCTGTTATTGAACCCTGTCCTCCAGTACTCCCCCTCCTAGCTGTTATTGAACCCTGAGTGTAGTCTGGCCAGGAGTGGGAAGGTGAACGGAAAGGCTCTGGAGCAACGAACCGCCCTTGCTGTCTCTGCCTGGCCGGTTCCCCTCTTTCCACTGGGATTCTCTGCCTCTAACTCTATTACAGGGGCTGAGTCACTGGCTTACTGGGGCTCTCTCATGCCGTCCCTGGAGGGGGTGCGTCACCTGAGTGGGTTGATTCACTGTTGTGGTCATCCTGTCTGGGTTGGCGCCCCCCCTTGGGTTGTGCCATGGCGGAGATCTTTGTGGGCTATACTCGGCCTTGTCTCAGGATGGTAAGTTGGTGGTTGAAGATATCCATCTAGTGGTGTGGGGGCTGTGCTTTGGCAGAGTGGGTGGGGTTATATCCTTCCTGTTTGGCCCTGTCCGGGGGTGTCCTCGGATGGGGCCACAGTGTCTCCTGACCCCTCCTGTCTCAGCCTCCAGTATTTATGCTGCAGTAGTTTATGTGTCGGGGGGCTAGGGTCAGTTTGTTATATCTGGAGTACCTCTCCTGTCCTATTCGGTGTCCTGTGTGAATCTAGGTGTGCGTTCTCTAATTCTCTCTTTCTCGGAGGACCTGAGCCCTAGGACCATGCCCCAGGACTACCTGACATGATGACTCCTTGCTGTCCCCAGTCCACCTGGCCGTGCTGCTGCTCCAGTTTCAACTGACCTGAGCCCTAGGACCATGCCTCAGGACTACCTGACATGATGACTCCTTGCTGTCCCCAGTCCACCTGACCGTGCTGCTGCTCCAGTTTCAACTGTTCTGCCTTATTATTATTGGACCATGCTGGTCATTTATGAACATTTGAACATCTTGGCCATGTTCTGTTATAATCTCCACCCGGAACAGCCAGAAGAGGACTGGCCACCCCACATATGCTCTCTCTAATTCTCTCTTTCTTTCTCTCTCTCGGAGGACCTGAGCCCTAGGACCATGCCCCAGGACTACCTGACATGATGACTCCTTGCTGTCCCCAGTCCACCTGACTGTGCTGCTGCTCCAGTTTCAACTGTTCTGCCTTATTATTATACGACCATGCTGGTCATTTATCAACATTTGAACATCTTGGCCATGTTCTGTTATAATCTCCACCTGGCACAGCCAGAAGAGGACTGGCCACCCCACATAGCCTGGTTCCTCTCTAGGTTTCTTCCTAGGTTTTGGCCTTTCTAGGGAGTTTTTCTACACCTGCATTGCTTGCTGTTTGGGGTTTTAGGCTGGGTTTCTGTACAGCACTTTGAGATATCAGCTGATGTACGAAGGGCTATATAAATACATTTGATTTGATTTGATTTGATTTAACCCTGTCCTCCTCCTCCTAGCTGTTATTGAACCCTGTCCTCCAGTACTCTCCCTCCTAGCTGTTATTGAACCCTGTCCTCCAGTACTCTCCCTCCTAGCTGTTATTGAACCCTATCTCCTCCAGTACTCCCCCTTCTAGCTGTTATTGAACCCTGTCTCCTCCAGTACTCCCCCTCCTAGCTGTTATTGAACCCTGTCTCCTCCAGTACTCCCCCTCCTAGCTGTTATTGAACCCTGTCCTCCCCCTCCTAGTTGTTATTGAACCCTGTCCTCCCCCTCCTAGCTGTTATTGGGACCTGTCCTCCAGTACTCCCCCTCCTAGTTGTTATTGAACCCTGTCCTCCCCCTCCTAGCTGTTATTGGGACCTGTCCTCCAGTACTCCCCCTCCTAGCTGTTACTGGGTCCTGTCCTCCCCCTCCTAGTTGTTAGTGAACCCTGTCCTCCAGTACTCTCCCTCCTAGTTGTTATTGAACCCTGTCCTCCAGTACTCCCACTCCTAGCTGTTATTGAACCCTGTCCTCCAGTACTCTCCCTCCTAGTTGTTATTGAACCCTGTCCTCCAGTACTCCCCCTCCTAGTTGTTATTGAACCCTGTCCTCCAGTACTCTCCCTCCTAGCTGTTATTGAACCCTGTCCTCCAGTACTCTCCCTCCTAGCTGTTATTGAACCCTGTCCTCCAGTACTCTCCCTCCTAGCTGTTATTGAACCCTGTCCTCCCCCTCCTAGCTGTTATTGGGACCTGTCCTCCAGTACTCCCCCTCCTAGCTGTTAGTGGGACCTGTCCTCCCCCTCCTAGTTGTTATTGAACCCTGTCCTCCAGTACTCTCCCTCCTAGCTGTTATTGGGACCTGTCCTCCAGTACTCTCCCTCCTAGTTGTTATTGAACCCTGTCCTCCAGTACTCTCCCTCCTAGCTGTTATTGAACCCTGTCTCCTCCAGTATTCCCCCTCCTAGCTGTTATTGAACCCTGTTTCCTCCAGTACTCCCCCTCCTAGCTGTTATTGGGACCTGTCCTCCAGTACTCTCCCTCCTAGCTGTTATTGGGACCTGTCCTCCAGTACTCTCCCTCCTAGTTGTTATTGAACCCTGTCCTCCAGTACTCCCCCTCCTAGTTGTTATTGAACCCTGTCCTCCAGTACTCCCCCTCCTAGCTGTTATTGGGACCTGTCCTCCAGTACTCCCCCTTCTAGCTGTTATTGGGACCTGTCCTCCAGTACTCCCCCTCCTAGCTGTTATTGGGACCTGTCCTCCAGTACTCCCCCTCCTAGCTGTTAGTGGGACCTGTCCTCCCCCTCCTAGTTGTTATTGAACCCTGTCCTCCAGTACTCTCCCTCCTAGCTGTTATTGGGACCTGTCCTCCAGTACTCTCCCTTCTAGTTGTTATTGAACCCTGTCCTCCAGTACTCTCCCTCCTAGCTGTTATTGAACCCTGTCTCCTCCAGTATTCCCCCTCCTAGCTGTTATTGAACCCTGTTTCCTCCAGTACTCCCCCTCCTAGCTGTTATTGGGACCTGTCCTCCAGTACTCTCCCTCCTAGTTGTTATTGAACCCTGTCCTCCAGTACTCCCCCTCCTAGTTGTTATTGAACCCTGTCCTCCAGTACTCCCCCTCCTAGCTGTTATTGGGACCTGTCCTCCAGTACTCCCCCTTCTAGCTGTTATTGAACCCTGTCCTCCAGTACTCTCCCTCCTAGCTGTTATTGAACCCTGTCCTCCAGTACTCTCCCTCCTAGCTGTTATTGAACCCTGTCCTCCAGTACTCTCCCTCCTAGCTGTTATTGAACCCTATCTCCTCCAGTACTCCCCCTTCTAGCTGTTATTGAACCCTGTCTCCTCCAGTACTCCCCCTCCTAGCTGTTATTGAACCCTGTCTCCTCCAGTACTCCCCCTCCTAGCTGTTATTGAACCCTGTCTCCTCCAGTACTCCCCCTCCTAGCTGTTATTGAACCCTGTCCTCCCCCTCCTAGTTGTTATTGAACCCTGTCCTCCCCCTCCTAGCTGTTATTGGGACCTGTCCTCCAGTACTCCCCCTCCTAGTTGTTATTGAACCCTGTCCTCCCCCTCCTAGCTGTTATTGGGACCTGTCCTCCAGTACTCCCCCTCCTAGCTGTTACTGGGTCCTGTCCTCCCCCTCCTAGTTGTTATTGAACCCTGTCCTCCAGTACTCTCCCTCCTAGTTGTTATTGAACCCTGTCCTCCAGTACTCCCCCTCCTAGCTGTTATTGAACCCTGTCCTCCAGTACTCTCCCTCCTAGTTGTTATTGAACCCTGTCCTCCAGTACTCCCCCTCCTAGTTGTTATTGAACCCTGTCCTCCAGTACTCTCCCTCCTAGCTGTTATTGAACCCTGTCCTCCAGTACTCTCCCTCCTAGCTGTTATTGAACCCTGTCCTCCAGTACTCTCCCTCCTAGCTGTTATTGAACCCTGTCCTCCCCCTCCTAGCTGTTATTGGGACCTGTCCTCCAGTACTCCCCCTCCTAGCTGTTAGTGGGACCTGTCCTCCCCCTCCTAGTTGTTATTGAACCCTGTCCTCCAGTACTCTCCCTCCTAGCTGTTATTGGGACCTGTCCTCCAGTACTCTCCCTCCTAGTTGTTATTGAACCCTGTCCTCCAGTACTCTCCCTCCTAGCTGTTATTGAACCCTGTCTCCTCCAGTATTCCCCCTCCTAGCTGTTATTGAACCCTGTTTCCTCCAGTACTCCCCCTCCTAGCTGTTATTGGGACCTGTCCTCCAGTACTTGGGTTCTCATACGCTTACAATGATGTTTTGATTCTTGCTTGAGCTAAGATTATACTTGGATGTGATCTTTGCAAAATAACTATTTTGGATGTAGCATTTGTTAGCTAGAATGCTAACACTCATATGATATAGGTTTTAGCAAAAGCTAGCCGAAGAGCCATTTTACTGGTTGAAGTGTATTTGAAGTATAATGCAGTTGATTTGCGATGATGACACAAACATTATATTAAGCAGGACATTCACACGAGCCTGAAAATCCCATTATAATCCAAAAGTAGTGTGAAATGCACTCATAAGCACCATGTAAATACAGATTGTTCTGCCACCAACTTGCGCGTGTCGCCCCCCGTGTAGCCAACACATAAAGGAGTCTATACTACATTTCATGGGGGGGGGGGGTTAACTTCAGGACCCATCACACTGACCATAGAGACAAGAAACACAGGAGTATGGTGTGTGTTGACATATAAGAGTAGAAGATTTTCACACAGAAGAAAATGAAGACAGGTTGCAGAGGAGAGGCAGTGGAAGCAACGGGACCCCAGATCGTCAATCGCCATAGCGATAAGTAGAGGGCTCATCTTTGCATCAACTATGGCAGTCACTGAGAGAAGAAGAAGAACTTGAGGCCCTGTTGAGACACCCCCCACTTCCCAGTAAACATGTGACCTCACCTGATCTGCTGATTGGCTGGCGGATGTGTCTCCTGGGGCATGCCAGCATGCGATGCACCAATCACTGGCTGTGCAGTGGAGAAAAGGGTTGCGGCCGAGACAGTGCTTACTGATGACCTCACAGTAGCAGGGGGCGGGGCAGGGAGAGAGGAGAGAGCTGGAGAGGAATATGTGTTACGTTCAGCAGTTAGAGAGGAAGGAGCGGAGAAGGAGGAGGCAGCGAGGAGGTCAGAAGTGTCATGCTGCTGGACAAAGGACAAAGACCCCAGGGTTACAACGCCAGGGTCGCTGCCGAACGACAGAGTCAGGTCCTCAACGCTGTTCCTCCTTGTGCCCTCTGAGAGGGACCGTTGGAGAGTGTGTTCTTCTGAGAGAGAATGTTGGAGAGGGTGTTCTTCTGAGAGAGAATGTTGCACTACAACAGACTCCACACGAGGGTGTTCTTCTGAGAGGGACCGTTGGAGAGGGTGTTCTTCTGAGAGAGAATGTTGGAGAGGGTGTTCTTCTGAGAGAGAATGTTGCACTACAACAGACTCCACACGAGGGTGTTCTTCTGAGAGGGACCGTTGGAGAGGGTGTTCTTCTGAGAGAGAATGTTGCACTACAACAGACTCCACACGAGGGTGTTCTGAGTATTGGTCCTCTAATCTGTAATCCTCAATGTCTTCATCGACCTTCTCACCACTAGATGTCCCAGTAGTGGACTGAACTGTTTTTAGTGGACTGTGAGCTTGAGACCTGACAGAGTGTAGAAGTGCATTGGAAAGTTCTGCTGAGTTATATGATTCTAAGTCCATGCCGTTTGGCCAGTCTATCCTTGCTTCAGGGGATGTGGTCTTCTCTTTAACAACACAGGTGGCTCCCAGATGGGATGTGGCTCGATCTATTGTGTCTGACCGGATGACATCATCACAAGTGGCCCAGCATCGATCGTCAGAGAACTCCCCCATCAAGTCTAAAGCAGCCATGTTGTCTGGGCCAGTGGCAGAGTAGAATGATGCAGTCTCAGCCTTAGCATAGGACATGTCTTCCTCACAGAGGGGAGAGTTAGCAGAGGGCACCGTGTCAGTCTTTGGAAGCGGAGGGAGCGGTCTCTGGCTCGTTTTGACTGTTTCTTCTTCTTCTTTATCCTTAGTGTTGGCGCTCTTCTCTTCTGGAGGAAGTTTCAGGGAGGCTCTTTGTTCCTTCATACCAGTGTTAGTGCAGTCTGGTGTGACTGGGCTGTCATGGGTTGGGGGCAGGATGGGTACGGGGTTAGGGTTGGTAGACCAGGTTTGGGGTGCTACTGAGAAATAGGAGGTAAAGCTAGAACAACAGGGAGGCAGATGGGGCTGGGCAGAGTTAAGGTTTAGAGTTTGGTCAGCTAGGAGCTCCTCGTAGAAAGGGTTACACTGGAGGAGAGAGAGGAACGGGTTGGAGGGAGACATGGGGGACTGGCTGAAGGGGTTAGTGTGATGGAGTGGGGTGCCCAGTGAGTTAGGATCTACAGGGAGGTGAGGGGGGCCCCAGGACAGCAGACCAGGGGTAAGGGGGGTGAGACCAGGGGTATGTGGGGTGAGGTGAGAGCCTGAGCTAGGTGACACCACCGGGCTGTGAAAGGAAGGCACACAGTCCTCTTGATTAGTGATGTTTGTTTACAAGGCTAACCTCAGACCTGCAGTTCTACTGGACATAGTCAGTGGTAACACCAAACAACTGCAAATGTTGGGGAATAATACCTTCAATTCTGAATTTAAAAATAATAATAACATATTTCTTAGCATCTAAAACTCTGAGGCGTTATCCCCTGACAGACTAAACCAACCAGTGGTAGCTGGTTGGTTAACCAGCCTGAGTTCCAAACTGAGTTCCAACGTCCCTCATACCTGTACCTCAACCCCTAATCAACATCAGTCTTTAAATCCAGTCCTGCGACAACACGTTGAGCTAGACAGACAACGTAATGTTTAGCCTGAGAGACGATGCACCAGACTGAGTGGCACCACTGAATATGGGTCCGTGTAGTTGTAGACCTATTGTAGCCTGGTGCCAGATCGGTTTGTGTTGTCTAGCCAGATGGAGTCAACATACAGGACCCTCATCCATCTGACCTTCGCTGTATTAGAAACAGGTCTTACCCAAAAAAATACACACCTCATTAGGAACCGATTCAGGAATTTACGCCTTTGCTACGCACTTCTCAGTAGTTGGTATTCAGACCTGTCAGACACCTTCTGCAGGTGCCCAACAGGCTCTGCAGGCGTGGTTCCCTTCTATTCAGACATACCTTCTGCAGGTGCCTAACAGGCTCTGCAGGCGTGGTTCCCTTCTATTCAGACATACCTTCTGCAGGTGCCTAACAGGCTCTGCAGGCGTGGTTCCCTTCTATTCAGACACACCTTCTGCAGGTGCCTAAATGGCTTTGCAGGCGTGGTTCCCTTCTATTCAGACACACCTTCTGCAGGTGCCTAACAGGCTTTGCAGGCGTGGTTCCCTTCTATTTAGACATACCTTCTGCAGGTGTGGTTCCCTTCTATTCAGACAACCTTCTGCAGGTGCCTAACAGGCTTTGCAGGCGTGGTTCCCTTCTATTCAGACACCTTCTGCAGGTGCCTAACAGGCTTTGCAGGCGTGGTTCCCTTCTATTCAGACACACCTTCTGCAGGTGCCTAACAGGCTCTGCAGGCGTGGTTCCCTTCTATTCAGACATACCTTCTGCAGGTGCCTAACAGGCTCTGCAGGCGTGGTTCCCTTCTATTCAGACATACCTTCTGCAGGTGCCTAACAGGCTTTGCAGGCGTGGTTCCCTTGCGCTCTGAATAAACGTCATTCAACCGAGGAAAACCCTCCCACTTGCTGCCCAACAGATGTTCTCATGGAGTTTTTATTCAATAGGGTTTCAGTAGATTTATCTGAGGCCATCCCTTTAAATACTGTGGACCTTTTAATGTTGTCGACAGACTAGACTACATGGAGACAACGGGTTCTGGGATCAATTTAAATACTGTGTACCTTTAATGTTGTCGACAGACTAGACTACATGGAGACAACGGGTTCTGGGATCAATTTAAATACTGTGTACCTTTTAATGTTGTCGACAGACTAGACTACATGGAGACAACGGGTTCTGGGATCAATTTAAATACTGTGTACCTTTTAATGTTGTCGACAGACTAGACTACATGGAGACAACGGGTTCTGGGATCAATTTAAATACTGTGTACCTTTTAATGTTGTCGACAGACTAGACTACATGGAGACAACGGGTTCTAGGGATCAATTTAAATACTGTGTACCTTTTAATGTTGTCGACAGACTAGACTACATGGAGACAACGGGTTCTGGGATCAATCTAAATACTGTGTACCTTTTAATGTTGTCGACAGACTAGACTACATGGAGACAACGGGTTCTGGGATCAATTTAAATACTGTGTACCTTTTAATGTTGTCGACAGACTAGACTACATGGAGACAACGGGTTCTGGGATCAATTTAAATACTGTGTACCTTTTAATGTTGTCGACAGACTAGACTACATGGAGACAACGGGTTCTGGGATCAATTTAAATACTGTGGATCAATGAAAAAATCTGAGATATCTACTGCAGCCCTCATAGGCCTCACTCCCCCCTATCTGAGATATCTACTGCAGCCCTCATAGGCCTCACTCCCCCCTATCTGAGATATCTACTGCAGCCCTCATAGGCCTCACTCCCCCCTATCTGAGATATCTACTGCAGCCCTCATAGGCCTCACTCCCCCTATCTGAGATATCTACTGCAGCCCTCATAGGCCTCACTCTGCCCTATGTGAGATATCTACTGCAGCCCTCATAGGCCTCACTCCCCCCTATCTGAGATATCTACTGCAGCCCTCATAGGCCTCACTCCCCCCTATCTGAGATATCTACTGCAGCCCTCATAGGCCTCACTCCCCCCTATCTGAGATATCTACTGCAGCCCTCATAGGCCTCACTCCCCCCTATCTGAGGATATCTACTGCAGCCCTCATTAGGCCTCACTCCCCCCTATCTGAGATATCTACTGCGCCCTCATAGGCCCTCACTCCCCCCTATCTGAGATATCTACTGCAGGCCCTCATAGGCCTCACTCCCCCCTATCTGAGATAAATTACTACTGCAGCCCTCATAGCCTCACTCCCCCCCTATCTGGAATATCTACTGCAGCCCTCACAGGCCTCACTCCCCCCTATCTGAGATATCTACTGCAGCCCTCATAGGCCTCACTCCCCCCTAGTCTGAGATATCTCTCCCCCCTATCTGAGATATTCTACTGCAGCCCCTCAAGGCCTCACTCCCCCCTATCTGAGATATCTACTGCAGCCCTCATAGGCCTCACTCCCCCTATCTGAGATATCTACTGCAGCCCTCATAGGCCTCACTCCCCCCTATCTGAAGATATCTACTGCAGCCCTCATAGGCCTCACTCCCCCCTATCTGAGATATCTACTGCAGCCCTCATAGGCCTCACTCCCCCCTATCTGAGATATCTACTGCAGCCCTCATAGGCCTCACTCCCCCCTATCTGAGATATCTACTGCAGCCCTCATAGGCCTCACTCCCCCCTATCTGAGATATCTACTGCAGCCCTCATAGGCCTCACTCCCCCCTATCTGAGATATCTACTACAGCCCTCATAGGCCTCACTCCCCCCTATCTGAGATATCTACTGGAGCCCTCATAGGCCTCACTCCCCCCTATCTGAGATATCTACTGCAGCCCTCATAGGCCTCACTCCCCCCTATCTGAGATATCTACTGCAGCCCTCATAGGCCTCACTCCCCCCTATCTGAGATATCTACTGCAGCCCTCATAGGCCTCACTCCCCCCTATCTGAGATATCTACTGCAGCCCTCATAGGCCTCACTCCCCCCTATCTGAGATATCTACTGCAGCCCTCATAGGCCTCACTCCCCCCTATCTGAGATATCTACTGCAGCCCTCATAGGCCTCACTCCCCCCTATCTGAGATATCTACTGTAGCCCTCATAGGCCTCACTCCCCCCTATCTGAGATATCTACTGCAGCCCTCATAGGCCTCACTCCCCCCTATCTGAGATATCTACTGCAGCCCTCATAGGCCTCACTCCCCCCTATCTGAGATATCTACTGTAGCCCTCATAGGCCTCACTCCCCCCTATCTGAGATATCTACTGCAGCCCTCTAAGGCCTCACTCCCCCTATCTGAGATATCTACTGCAGCCCTCATAGGCCTCACTCCCCCCTATCTGAGATATCTACTGCAGCCCTCATAGGCCTCACTCCCCCCTATCTGAGATATCTACTGCAGCCCTCATAGGCCTCACTCCCCCTATCTGAGATATCTACTGCAGCCCTCATAGGCCTCACTCCCCCCTATCTGAGATATCTACTGCAGCCCTCATAGGCCTCACTCCCCCCTATCTGAGATATCTACTGCAGCCCTCATAGGCCTCACTCCCCCTATCTGAGATATCTACTGCACCCTATGCCTCACTCCCCCCTATCTGAGATATCTACTGCAGCCCTCATAGGCCTCACTCCCCCCTATCTGAGATATCTACTGCAGCCCTCATAGGCCCCACTCCCCCCTATCTGAGATATCTACTGCAGCCCTCATAGGCCTCACTCCCCCCTTATCTGAGATATCTACTGCAGCCCTCATAGGCCCACTCCCCCCTATCTGAGATATCTACTGCAGCCCTCATAGGCCTCACTCCCCCCTATCTGAGATATCTACTGCAGCCCTCATAGTCCTCACTCCCCCCTATCTGAGATATCTACTGCAGCCCTCATAGGCCTCACTCCCCCCCTATCTGAGATATCTACTGCAGCCCTCATAGGCCTCACTCCCCCCTATCTGAGATATCTACTGCAGCCCTCATAGGCCTCACTCCCCCCTATCTGAGATATCTACTGCAGCCCTCATAGGCCTCACTCCCCCCTATCTGAGATATCTACTGCAGCCCTCATAGGCCTCACTCCCCCCTATCTGAGATATCTACTGCAGCCCTCATAGGCCTCACTCCCCCCTATCTGAGATATCTACTGCAGCCCTCATAGGCCTCACTCCCCCTATCTGAGATATCTACTGCAGCCCTCATAGGCCTCACTCCCCCCTATCTGAGATATCTACTGCAGCCCTCATAGGCCTCACTCCCCCCTATCTGAGATATCTACTGCAGCCCTCATAGGCCCCACTCCCCCTTATTTGAGATATCTACTGCAGCCCTCATAGGCCTCACTCCCCCCTATCTGAGATATCTACTGCAGCCCTCATAGGCCTCACTCCCCCCTATCTGAGATATCTACTGCAGCCCTCATAGGCCTCACTCCCCCCTATCTGAGATATCTACTGCAGCCCTCATAGGCCTCACTCCCCCCTATCTGAGATATCTACTGCAGCCCTCATAGGCCTCACTCCCCCCTATCTGAGATATCTACTGCAGCCCTCATAGGCCTCACTCCCCCCTATCTGAGATATCTACTGCAGCCCTCATAGGCCTCACTCCCCCCTATCTGAGATATCTACTGCAGCCCTCATAGGCCTCACTCCCCCCTATCTGAGATATCTACTGCAGCCCTCATAGGCCTCACTCCCCCTATCTGAGATATCTACTGCAGCCCTCATAGGCCTCACTCCCCCCTATCTGAGATATCTACTGCAGCCCTCATAGGCCTCACTCCCCCCTATCTGAGATATCTACTGCAGCCCTCATAGGCCCCACTCCCCCTTATCTGAGATATCTACTGCAGCCCTCATAGGCCTCACTCCCCCCTATCTGAGATATCTACTGCAGCCCTCATAGGCCTCACTCCCCCCTATCTGAGATATCTACTGCAGCCCTCATAGGCCTCACTCCCCCTTATCTGAGATATCTACTGCAGCCCTCATAGGCCTCACTCCCCCCTATCTGAGATATCTACTGCAGCCCTCTAAGGCCTCACTCCCCCCTATCTGAGATATCTACTGCAGCCCTCATAGGCCTCACTCCCCCCTATCTGAGATATCTACTGCAGCCCTCATAGGCCTCACTCCCCCCTATCTGAGATATCTACTGCAGCCCTCATAGGCCTCACTCCCCCCTATCTGAGATATCTACTGCAGCCCTCATAGGCCTCACTCCCCCCTATCTGAGATATCTACTGCAGCCCTCATAGGCCTCACTCCCCCCTATCTGAGATATCTACTGCAGCCCTCCTCCACATACAACACCCGTTCTGCCAGTCACATTCTGTTAACGGTCCCCAAAGCATACACATCCCTGGGTCACTCGTCTTTTCAGTTCGCTGCAGCTAGCGACTGGAACGAGCTGCAACAAACACTAAAACTGGACCGTTTTATCTCAATCTCTTCATTCAAAGACTCAAATCATGGACACTCTTACTGAGCGCTGTGGCTGCTTTGTGTGATGTATTGTTGTCTCTACCTTTTTGACCTTTGTGCTGTTGTATGTGCCCAATAATATTTGTACCATGTTTTGTGTTGCTGCCATGTTGTGTTGCTGCCATGTTGTGTTGTTACCATGTTGTGTTGTTACCATGTTGTGTTGCTGCCATGTTGTGTTGCTGCCATGTTGTGTTGTTACCATGTTGTTGTCATGTTGTGTTGCTACCATGTTGTGTTGCTACCATGTTGTTGTCATGTTGTGTTGCTACCATGTTGTGTTGCTACCATGTGCTGCTACCATGTTGTTGTCATGTTGTGCTGCTACCATGTTGTGCTGCTACCATGTTGTTGTCATGCTACCATGTTGTGTTGCTACCATGTTATGTTGTTACCATGTTGTGTTGCTGCCATGTGTTGTTACCATGTTGTCATGTTGTGTTGTTACCATGTTGTGTTGTTACCATGTTGTTGTCATGTTGTGTTGCTACCATGTTTTGTTGCTACCATGTTGTGTTGATACCATGTTGTTGTCATGTTGTGTTGCTACCATGGTCTGCTACCATGTTGTTGTCATGTTGTGCTGCTACCATGTTGTGCTGCTACCATGTTGTCATGTTGTGTTGCTACCATGTTGTGCTGCTATCATGTGATGTTGTCATCATGTTGTGCTTCTACCATGTTGTGTTGCTACCAATTTGTTGTCATGTTGTGTTGCTACCATGTTGTGTTGCTACCATGTTGTGGTCATGTTGTGTTGCTACCATGTTGTTGTCATGTTGTGCTATTACCATGTAGTGCTGCTACCATGTTGTTGTCATGTTGTGTTGCTACCATGTTGTTGTCATGTTGTGTTGCTACCATGTTGTGTTGTTGTCATGTTGTGTTGCTACCATGTTGTGTTGTCATGTGTTGCTGCCTTGCTCTATGTTGTTGTCTTAGGTCTCTCTTTATGTAGTGTTGTGTCGTCTCTCTTGTTGTTGTGGTGTCATGTGTTGCTGCCGTGCTATGTTGTCGTCTTAGGTCTCTCTTTATGTAGTGTTGTGTCGTCTCTCTTGTTGTTGTGGTGTCATGTGTTGCTGCCTTGCTCTATGTTGTCGTCTTAGGTCTCTCTTTATGTAGTGTTGTGTCGTCTCTCTTTATGTAGTGTTGTGTCGCCTCTCTTTATGTAGTGTTGTGTTGTCTCTCTTTATGTAGTGTTGTGGTGTCTCTCTTTATGTAGTGTTGTGGTGTCTCTCTTTATGTAGTGTTGTGGTGTCTCTCTTTATGTAGTGTAGTGGTGTCTCTCTTTATGTAGTGTTGTGTCGTCTCTCTTTATGTAGTGTTGTAGTGTTGTGTCGTCTCTCTTGTTGTAGTGTTGTGTCGTCTCTCTTTATGTAGTGTTGTGTCGTCTCTCTTTATGTAGTGTTGTAGTGTTGTGTCGTCTCTCTTTATGTAGTGTCTCTCTCTTTATGTAGTGTTGTGTCGTCTCTCTTTATGTAGTGTTGTAGTGTTGTGTCGTCTCTCTTTATGTAGTGTCTCTCTCTTTATGTAGTGTTGTGTCGTCTCTCTTTATGTAGTGTTGTGGTGTCTCTCTTTATGTAGTGTTGTGGTGTCTCTCTTTATGTAGTGTTGTGTCGTCTCTCTTTATGTAGTGTTGTGTCGTCTCTCTTTATGTAGTGTTGTGTCGTCTCTCTTTATGTAGTGTTGTGTCGTCTCTCTTTATGTAGTGTTGTGTCGTCTCTCTTTATGTAGTGTTGTGTCGTCTCTCTTTATGTAGTGTTGTGTCGTCTCTCTTTATGTAGTGTTGTGTCGTCTCTCTTTATGTAGTGTTGTGTCGTCTCTCTTTATGTAGTGTTGTGTCGTCTCTCTTTATGTAGTGTTGTGTCGTCTCTCTTTATGTAGTGTCTCTCTCTTTATGTAGTGTTGTGTCGTCTCTCTTTATGTAGTGTTGTGTCGTCTCTCTTTATGTAGTGTTGTGTCGTCTCTCTTGTTGTGTTGTGTCGTCTCTCTTGTTGTGATGTGTCGTCTCTCTTGTTGTGATGTGTCGTCTCTCTTGTTGTGATGTGTCGTCTCTCTTTATGTAGTGTTGTGTCGTCTCTCTTGTTGTGATGTGTCGTCTCTCTTGTTGTGATGTGTCGTCTCTCTTTATGTAGTGTTGTGTCGTCTCTCTTGTTGTGATGTGTCGTCTCTCTTGTTGTGATGTGTCGTCTCTCTTGTTGTGATGTGTCGTCTCTCTTGTTGTGATGTGTCGTCTCTCTTGTTGTGATGTGTCGTCTCTCTTTATGTAGTGATGTGTCGTCTCTCTTGTTGTGATGTGTCGTCTCTCTTGTTGTGATGTGTCGTCTCTCTTGTTGTGATGTGTCGTCTCTCTTTATGTAGTGTTTGTCGTCTCTCTTGTTGTGATGTGTCGTCTCTCTTGTTGTGATGTGTCGTCTCTCTTGTTGTGATGTGTCGTCTCTCTTGTTGTGATGTGTCGTCTCTCTTGTTGTGATGTGTCGTCTCTCTTGTTGTGATGTGTCGTCTCTCTTGTTGTGATGTGTCGTCTCTCTTGTTGTGATGTGTCGTCTCTCTTTATGTAGTGTTGTGTCGTCTCTCTTGTTGTGATGTGTCGTCTCTCTTGTTGTGATGTGTCGTCTCTCTTTATGTAGTGTTGTGTCGTCTCTCTTGTTGTGATGTGTCGTCTCTCTTGTTGTGATGTGTCGTCTCTCTTGTTGTGATGTGTCGTCTCTCTTGTTGTGATGTGTCGTCTCTCTTGTTGTGATGTGTCGTCTCTCTTTATGTAGTGATGTGTCGTCTCTCTTGTTGTGATGTGTCGTCTCTCTTGTTGTGATGTGTCGTCTCTCTTGTTGTGATGTGTCGTCTCTCTTTATGTAGTGTTGTGTCGTCTCTCTTGTTGTGATGTGTCGTCTCTCTTGTTGTGATGTGTCGTCTCTCTTGTTGTGATGTGTCGTCTCTCTTGTTGTGATGTGTCGTCTCTCTTGTTGTGATGTGTCGTCTCTCTTGTTGTGATGTGTCGTCTCTCTTGTAGTGTTGTGTCGTCTCTCTTGTTGTGATGTGTCGTCTCTCTTGTTGTGATGTGTCGTCTCTCTTTATGTAGTGTTGTGTCGTCTCTCTTGTTGTGTTGTGTCGTCTCTCTTTATGTAGTGTTGTGTCCGTCTCTCTTGTTGTGATGTGTCGTCTCTCTTGTTGTGATGTGTCGTCTCTCTTGTTGTGATGTGTCGTCTCTCTTGTTGTGATGTGTCGTCTCTCTTGTTGTGATGTGTCGTCTCTCTTGTTGTGATGTGTCGTCTCTCTTGTTGTGATGTGTCGTCTCTCTTGTTGTGATGTGTCGTCTCTCTTTATGTAGTGTTGTGTCGTCTCTCTTGTTGTGATGTGTCGTCTCTCTTGTTGTGATGTGTCGTCTCTCTTGTTGTGATGTGTCGTCTCTCTTGTTGTGATGTGTCGTCTCTCTTGTTGTGATGTGTCGTCTCTCTTGTTGTGATGTGTCGTCTCTCTTGTTGTGATGTGTCGTCTCTCTTGTTGTGATGTGTCGTCTCTCTTTATGTAGTGGTTGTGTCGTCTCTCTTGTTGTGATGTGTCGTCTCTCTTGTTGTGATGTGTCGTCTCTCTTTATGTAGTGTTGTGTCGTCTCTCTTGTTGTGATGTGTCGTCTCTCTTGTTGTGATGTGTCGTCTCTCTTGTTGTGATGTGTCGTCTCTCTTGTTGTGATGTGTCGTCTCTCTTGTTGTGATGTGTCGTCTCTCTTTATGTAGTGATGTGTCGTCTCTCTTGTTGTGATGTGTCGTCTCTCTTGTTGTGATGTGTCGTCTCTCTTGTTGTGATGTGTCGTCTCTCTTTATGTAGTGTTGTGTCGTCTCTCTTGTTGTGATGTGTCGTCTCTCTTGTTGTGATGTGTCGTCTCTCTTGTTGTGATGTGTCGTCTCTCTTGTTGTGATGTGTCGTCTCTCTTGTTGTGATGTGTCGTCTCTCTTGTTGTGATGTGTCGTCTCTCTTGTAGTGTTGTGTCGTCTCTCTTGTTGTGATGTGTCGTCTCTCTTGTTGTGATGTGTCCGTCTCTCTTTATGTAGTGTTGTGTCGTCTCTCTTGTTGTGTTGTGTCGTCTCTCTTATGTAGTGTTGTGTCGTCTCTCTTGTTGTGATGTGTCGTCTCTCTTGTTGTGATGTGTCGTCTCTCTTGTTGTGATGTGTCGTCTCTCTTGTTGTGATGTGTCGTCTCTCGTTGTGATGTGTCGTCTCTCTTTATGTAGTGTTGTGTCGTCTCTCTTGTTGTGATGTGTCGTCTCTCTTTATGTAGTGTTGTGTCGTCTCTCTTGTTGTGATGTGTCGTCTCTCTTGTTGTGATGTGTCGTCTCTCTTGTTGTGATGTGTCGTCTCTCTTGTTGTGATGTGTCGTCTCTCTTGTTGTGATGTGTCGTCTCTCTTGTTGTGATGTGTCGTCTCTCTTGTTGTGATGTGTCGTCTCTCTTTTATGTAGTGATGTGTCGTCTCTCTTGTTGTGATGTGTCGTCTCTCTTGTTGTGATGTGTCGTCTCTCTTGTTGTGATGTGTCGTCTCTCTTTATGTAGTGTTGTGTCGTCTCTCTTGTTGTGATGTGTCGTCTCTCTTGTTGTGATGTGTCGTCTCTCTTTATGTAGTGTTGTGTCGTCTCTCTTGTTGTGATGTGTCGTCTCTCTTGTTGTGATGTGTCGTCTCTCTTGTTGTGATGTGTCGTCTCTCTTGTTGTGATGTGTCGTCTCTCTTGTTGTGATGTGTCGTCTCTCTTTATGTAGTGATGTGTCGTCTCTCTTGTTGTGATGTGTCGTCTCTCTTGTTGTGATGTGTCGTCTCTCTTGTTGTGATGTGTCGTCTCTCTTTATGTAGTGTTTGTGTCGTCTCTCTTGTTGTGATGTGTCGTCTCTCTTGTTGTGATGTGTCGTCTCTCTTGTTGTGATGTGTCGTCTCTCTTGTTGTGATGTGTCGTCTCTCTTGTTGTGATGTGTCGTCTCTCTTGTTGTGATGTGTCGTCTCTCTTGTTGTGATGTGTCGTCTCTCTTGTAGTGTTGTGTCGTCCTCTCTTGTTGTGATGTGTCGTCTCTCTTGTTGTGATGTGTCGTCTCTCTTTATGTAGTGTTGTGTCGTCTCTCTTGTTGTGTTGTGTCGTCTCTCTTTATGTAGTGTTGTGTCGTCTCTCTTGTTGTGATGTGTCGTCTCTCTTGTTGTGATGTGTCGTCTCTCTTGTTGTGATGTGTCGTCTCTCTCTATGTAGTGTTGTGTCGTCTCTCTTGTTGTGTTGTGTCGTCTCTCTTGTTGTGATGTGTCGTCTCTCTTGTTGTGATGTGTCGTCTCTCTTGTTGTGATGTGTCGTCTCTCTTGTTGTGATGTGTCGTCTCTCTTGTTGTGATGTGTCGTCTCTCTTGTTGTGATGTGTCGTCTCTCTTGTTGTGACGTGTCGTCTCTCTTTATGTAGTGTTGTGTCGTCTCTCTTGTTGTGATGTGTCGTCTCTCTTGTTGTGATGTGTCGTCTCTCTTTATGTAGTGTTGTGTCGTCTCTCTTGTTGTGATGTGTCGTCTCTCTTGTTGTGATGTGTCGTCTCTCTTGTTGTGATGTGTCGTCTCTCTTGTTGTGATGTGTCGTCTCTCTTGTTGTGATGTGTCGTCTCTCTTTATGTAGTGATGTGTCGTCTCTCTTGTTGTGATGTGTCGTCTCTCTTGTTGTGATGTGTCGTCTCTCTTGTTGTGATGTGTCGTCTCTCTTTATGTAGTGTTGTGTCGTCTCTCTTGTTGTGATGTGTCGTCTCTCTTGTTGTGATGTGTCGTCTCTCTTGTTGTGATGTGTCGTCTCTCTTGTTGTGATGTGTCGTCTCTCTTGTTGTGATGTGTCGTCTCTCTTGTTGTGATGTGTCGTCTCTCTTGTTGTGATGTGTCGTCTCTCTTTATGTAGTGATGTGTCGTCTCTCTTGTTGTGATGTGTCGTCTCTCTTGTTGTGATGTGTCGTCTCTCTTTATGTAGTGTTGTGTCGTCTCTCTGTTGTGATGTGTCGTCTCTCTTGTTGTGATGTGTCGTCTCTCTTGTTGTGATGTGTCGTCTCTCTTGTTGTGATGTGTCGTCTCTCTTGTTGTGATGTGTCGTCTCTCTTGTTGTGATGTGTCGTCTCTCTTGTTGTGATGTGTCGTCTCTCTTGTTGTGATGTGTCGTCTCTCTTGTTGTGATGTGTCGTCTCTCTTGTTGTGATGTGTCGTCTCTCTTGTTGTGATGTGTCGTCTCTCTTGTTGTGATGTCTCTCTTGTTGTGATGTGTCGTCTCTCTTGTTGTGATGTGTCGTCTCTCTTGTTGTGATGTGTCGTCTCTCTTGTTGTGATGTGTCGTCTCTCTTGTTGTGATGTGTCGTCTCTATGTAGTGATGTGTCGTCTCTCTTGTTGTGATGTGTCGTCTCTCTTGTTGTGATGTGTCGTCTCTCTTGTTGTGATGTGTCGTCTCTCTTGTTGTGATGTGTCGTCTCTCTTGTTGTGATGTGTCGTCTCTCTTGTTGTGATGTGTCGTCTCTCTTGTTGTGATGTGTCGTCTCTCTTGTTGTGATGTGTCGTCTCTCTTGTTGTGATGTGTCGTCTCTCTTGTTGTGATGTGTCGTCTCTCTTGTTGTGATGTGTCGTCTCTCTTGTTGTGATGTGTCGTCTCTCTTGTTGTGATGTGTCGTCTCTCTTGTTGTGATGTCTCTCTTGTTGTGATGTGTGTTTTGTCCTGTATTTTCATTGTATTTATTGATTGATTTATTTTTTAATCCCAGCCCCCGTCCCCACAGGAGGCCTTTTGCCTTTTTGTAGGGCGTCATTGTAAATACGAATTTGTTCTTAACTGACTTGCCTAGTTAAATAAAAGAGAAATAAAAGTAAAAAATAAATCAAATGTGCATAGTTGTCTCCGTCTCAGCACCAAAATAGATTATTTAGGTTTAGGAAAGTATTTATCAACCATAAAACATGCTATTCTTCAGTTCAAAGTTCAAAAAAACCCACAGAGAGAACAGAGCATGAAAAGGAATAACATTCCATTTCTGTGATCTGGAGCCATAATGCTCAGTGTACAGGAAGTAGGCTTCAAGCCCATTATGAAACCAGGGGACATATCCACAGTCTCAGAGTGACGATATTATGGGATCAGTACCTTATATGGAGAGGGAGGGGACCTGACCCCAGATCAGCTTTCTACAGAGGATTGATATGAAGCATATGAGGAGATTTCAGTGGTGGGGGTCTGTTACAACCGGTCTCAAGATTGTACCAATGGGAAACACTGAATAAAGGAATAACTAAATTAATTTCCTCTATAAATAAAGTAAACACTCACAACAATAATCAGATGAGGCATGAAGGTCAGTAAATTAGGTGTCAACTGCCAACTCCACAACCAAACAACCAAAAGGTACCTGTATGCATGGAGAGAGGAATCTCTTGCTGAATGGGGAAACAGTGGCTTTATCCCACAGGTGTACCCCATCAGCACTGCCCACCCTCCCAACTCCGCCCACCTCTCCTACTCCGCCCACCTCTCCTACTCCGCCCACCTCTCCTACTCCGCCCACCAATCTGCTGCAGGAAGTAAGCACAGCAAAACACAGTAGACAGAGCAGGGAGGGACGGTCACACCACCACCCATAAAGCGTAGAGCGTAAAAAAGTGCGTGGGTTGTGATCAGTATATACAACTAGAGGCACTACACCCAAAGTGTTGTAGAGCCCAGATCAGGCCAAGAGCGTCCTTCCAGTCATGGTCCAACTCAATCCAGTAACCAGGCAACAACGACTTCAAGATCTGATGGAACCGCTCCATGGCTCCCTGACTCTGTGTATGATATGCGGTCGCAAGATTGTGTCTGATGCGAAGTTGGCGTTAACACCTGTGCAAACATGTGAGAAGTGAAGATGGAACCAGAAATAAACTGAGTCAATGCCCTAACAACGGGCATGGTTGTTATGGTACAGAGAGGATAAGCAGCTGGATAACGGGTTGCTGGGCACATCACCGTCAACAGTTAAATACTACCGGTTTGGAATGAGGCAATGGGCCTACACATTCAATAGTTAAATACTACCGGTTTGGAATGAGGCAATGGGCCTACACATTCAACAGTTAAATACTACCGGTTTGGAATGAGGCAATGGGCCTACACATTCAATAGTTAAATACTACCGGTTTGGAATGAGGCAATGGGCCTACACATTCAACAGTTAAATACTACCGGTTTGGAATGAGGCAATGGGCCTACACATTCAATAGTTAAATACTACCGGTTTGGAATGAGGCAATGGGCCTACACATTCAATAGTTAAATACTACCGGTTTGGAATGAGGCAATGGGCCTACACATTCAACAGTTAAATACTACCGGTTTGGAATGAGGCAATGGGCCTACACATTCAATAGTTAAATACTACCGGTTTGGAATGAGGCAATGGGCCTACACATTCAATAGTTAAATGCTCAAAGGTTTGGCTTACTACTGATATTGGGTACAAAGGTGCTGGCTTTAACTGGTTAGGCTTCCCCAGTCAACTGGCAAGTATGGCAAAGTTTGATAAATGCTGAGACGGCTCTTTTCAGACGAGGCCAAAAGAAATGAATATGGCCATGGGTCTTCTCAACACCTAAGTGACCAGCAACATCCCCATGAGACGTCTGCAAAACCATATCACAGAAGGTATATGGTACTACAATTTGAATGACAAGGTCACCCAGAAAATAGTCACCACGAGGCAGCCATTTCCTCAACAACAATTGATCCTTTAGGTAGTATCTCTGTACTACGTTTGGAACATCATCGGCCGGGAGGACCTGCTCAAACAACCCTTTCAGAGCAGGGTCAGCCCGCTGTTCTGCTACCAGGTCACCACGGGAAACAGACAAAGAAAGGTCAGGCACACAAGTTACAGAATAGTCCGTCACCTTGCTGGTCCACCAGACTCAGACACGGACTCATTGCACGAGTCACGGCACAAGCAGTAAACACTTTGGGGAAACTCTGAGCACCTTCATCCGGCACCTCTCTGAGATGGGCCTAAGGAAACCATGAGAGGTGGTGATACATCTCGCCAGACCCGCCCACCGGCAAGGTCATTTCCTAGAATCACCGCCACTCCTATGGTGACGTCACATTGTACCAGATCTGTGGAGAGCACAAGTTTGTGTAAAGGGACATACACAATATGCAAAACTATCCCTCGGATCGAGACACTGTGTCCCCTATCCGTCTCTGACGAAAGAGGGAGCATAGACACCAGTTTCTCACGGGGATTTAACTGGAACGTTCTCTTGGTTACATATCAGGGATACGTAACTCTCCGTAACCCTCCGTAACCCTCCGTAACTCTCCGTAACCCTCCGTAATGACCGGTGAATGGATAGATGCACTGTCAACCATACCCAATGTTTCTTTTAACTGGTCCTAAAAGGTGGAACAATTGAATCCCTTAACGTAAAAGCAGGTGTCGCTAACGCTGTAGGGTTTACGGGCGCATTTATCCCAGAAGGCCTAGCTTTAACTCTAAGGACAGGGCATTCACTTTTCCAATGGCCTTTACCACAGCAGTAATAGCAGATTTTGCCATGATCGGATTACACATGGGAACAATAGTCAACCCTTGAGACAAGATTAGGCCCAGTAGGAAAGAATTTAGTCGCAAAACTCTCCCTACGACAGTCACTGTGAAGACGGGGTTCCCCAAAGTGATATTTATGCATCAGCACATATTCATCAGCCAACACTGCAGCCTCCGAGACGGTCTGCACTTTATGCTCATTTATGTATGTGCCAAGGCGGTCAGAGACAGAATCTTCTAAATGCTCCAGCACAACTAAACTGCACAATTTCTCGTAGGTTGGAACAACCAACAAAGTGCACCATCAGTTAAACTGGGTGTGCAAGTCCCGTGCAAACTCAACATAAGTCTGTTTGTGAGTTTTTTTTCAGGTTCTAAACCGCTGGTGACACACTTCAGGAACTGAACTTAGTCGTGCAACACAGCAGCTTTAACTTTGCCATAGTTTTGTCTATCAGCAACGCTAAGAGCTGAGTAGACTTCTTGTGCTTTCCCAGATAGCACACATTGCAACATCAACGTACGGTCGTTGTCAGGCCAATTCCTGGAATCTGTTACCCTTTCAAACAGTGAAAAAAAAACTCTGGTTCCTTTTCCCTGAATTTTGGCAGGCGCCTCAAGTTTCCAGCTACGTCGAAGGAAAGCTGAGCACGACCTCCGGAGAAATCACCGTAACTGTCATTAAGAGACATGTCAGAGAGGTTACCATCGCTGACCAAATCTAAAACGGACTTGTTGCAGCGTCAGCTTGCCGCCGTTTCTTGTTTAAACCTTTTGACCTCCAACTCCATTTCCAAGGCTTGTTGCTGTTTCGACCTATCATGATCTAGTTGTAGCAACAACAGTTCCTTTTGCTGTTCAAAAGAGAAGACAGGATTAGGGGTGTTTGTAGTGGACCGAAATGTGGCCAAACCAGGAGAAAATGACTCCATTAGAATGCCGGATTCGATCAAGTTGGCCTTTAGTATGGACTTAACTGTGTCTTTCAGACGTTTATCATCAATCTCAATGTTATAATGTGTCGCAATTCATAACAATTGGTCTTAAGTATAGCAAACCCTCGGGACTTGGAAGAATTCCTTAATATTAGCCATGGTCAAACAGTTAGCCATAGTCAAACCTGCTCTCGCCCCAATTGAGAACATCAAACCAGACGAAAACAAAAGCACAGTGTCAACCACACAGGAGAGAAAAACAATTAATGGAGCTTCCTCAAGACCTATTACTAGCTCAACCCTAGTCTTCAGACAGTTACTGGTGGTGGGTAGCTTCCCCAAGACCTATTACTAGCTCAACCCTCGTCTTCAGACAGTTACTGGCGGTGGGTAGCTTCTCCAAGACCTATTACTAGCTCAACCCTAGCCTTCAGACAGTTACCGGCGGTGGGTAGCTTCTCCAAGACCTATTACTAGCTCAACCCTAGTCTTCAGACAGTTACCGGTGGTGGGTAGCTTCCTCAAGACCTATTACTAGCTCAACCCTAGTCTTCAGACAGTTACTGTTGGTGGTTAGCTTCCCCAAGACCTATTACTAGCTCAACCCTAGTCTTCAGACAGTTACCGGCGGTAGGTAGCTTCTCCAAGACCTATTACTAGCTCAACCCTAGTCTTCAGACAGTTACCGGCGGTGGGTAGCTTCTCCAAGACCTATTACTAGCTCAACCCTAGTCTTCAGACAGTTACTGTCGTTGGTCTAGCTTCCTCAAGACCTATTACTAGCTCAACCCTAGTCTTCAGACAGTTACTGGCGGTGGGTAGCTTCCCCAAGACCTATTACTAGCTCAACCCTAGTCTTCAGACAGTTACTGGCGGCGGGTAGCTTCCCCAAGACCTATTACTAGCTCAACCCTAGTCTTCAGACAGTTACTGGTGGTGGGTAGCTTCCCCAAGACCTATTACTAGCTCAACCCTAGTCTTCAGACAGTTACTGGCGGTGGGTAGCTTCCCCAAGACCTATTACTAGCTCAACCCTAGTCTTCAGACAGTTACCGGCGGTGGGTAGCTTCCCCAAGACCTATTACTAGCTCAACCCTAGTCTTCAGACAGTTACTGGTGGTGGGTAGCTTCTCCAAGACCTATTACTAGCTCAACCCTAGTCTTCAGACAGTTACTGCGGTGGGTAGCTTCCCCAAGACCTATTACTAGCTCAACCCTAGTCTTCAGACAGTTACTGGTGGTGGGTAGCTTCTCCAAGACCTATTACTAGCTCAACCCTAGTCTTCAGACAGTTACTGGTGGTGGGTAGCTTCTCCCTAGACCTATTACTAGCTCAACCCTAGTCTTCAGACAGTTACTGCGGTGGGTAGCTTCCTCAAGACCTATTACTAGCTCAACCCTAGTCTTCAGACAGTTACTGGCGGTGGGTAGCTTCAACAAGACCTATTAATAGCTCAACCCTAGTCTTCAGACAGTTACTGGCGGTGGGTAGCTTCTCCAAGACCTATTACTAGCTCAACCCTAGTCTTCAGACAGTTACCGGCGGTGGGTAGCTTCTCCAAGACCTATTACTAGCTCAACCCTAGTCTTCAGACAGTTACTGGTGGTGGGTAGCTTCCCCAAGACCTATTACTAGCTCAACCCTAGTCTTCAGACAGTTACTGGTGGTGGGTAGCTTCTCCAAGACCTATTACTAGCTGAACCCTAGTCTTCAGACAGTTACTGGCGGTGGGTAGCTTCTCCAAGAGCTATTACTAGCTCAACCCTCGTCTTCAGACAGTTACTGTCGGTGGTCTAGCTTCCTCAAGACCTATTACTAGCTCAACCCTAGTCTTCAGACAGTTACTGGCGGTGGGTAGCTTCCCCAAGACCTATTACTAGCTCAACCCTAGTCTTCAGACAGTTACTGGTGGTGGGTAGCTTCTCCAAGACCTATTACTAGCTCAACCCTAGTCTTCAGACAGTTACTGGTGGTGGGTAGCTTCTCCCTAGACCTATTACTAGCTCAACCCTCGTCTTCAGACAGTTACTGGCGGTGGGTAGCTTCTCCAAGACCTATTACTAGCTCAACCCTAGCCTTCAGACAGTTACCGGCGGTGGGTAGCTTCTCCAAGACCTATTACTAGCTCAACCCTAGTCTTCAGACAGTTACCGGTGGTGGGTAGCTTCCTCAAGACCTATTACTAGCTCAACCCTAGTCTTCAGACAGTTACTGTTGGTGGTTAGCTTCCCCAAGACCTATTACTAGCTCAACCCTAGTCTTCAGACAGTTACCGGCGGTAGGTAGCTTCTCCAAGACCTATTACTAGCTCAACCCTAGTCTTCAGACAGTTACCGGCGGTGGGTAGCTTCTCCAAGACCTATTACTAGCTCAACCCTAGTCTTCAGACAGTTACTGTCGTTGGTCTAGCTTCCTCAAGACCTATTACTAGCTCAACCCTAGTCTTCAGACAGTTACTGGCGGTGGGTAGCTTCCCCAAGACCTATTACTAGCTCAACCCTAGTCTTCAGACAGTTACTGGCGGCGGGTAGCTTCCCCAAGACCTATTACTAGCTCAACCCTAGTCTTCAGACAGTTACTGGTGGTGGGTAGCTTCCCCAAGACCTATTACTAGCTCAACCCTAGTCTTCAGACAGTTACTGGCGGTGGGTAGCTTCCCCAAGACCTATTACTAGCTCAACCCTAGTCTTCAGACAGTTACCGGCGGTGGGTAGCTTCCCCAAGACCTATTACTAGCTCAACCCTAGTCTTCAGACAGTTACTGGTGGTGGGTAGCTTCTCCAAGACCTATTACTAGCTCAACCCTAGTCTTCAGACAGTTACTGCGGTGGGTAGCTTCCCCAAGACCTATTACTAGCTCAACCCTAGTCTTCAGACAGTTACTGGTGGTGGGTAGCTTCTCCAAGACCTATTACTAGCTCAACCCTAGTCTTCAGACAGTTACTGGTGGTGGGTAGCTTCTCCCTAGACCTATTACTAGCTCAACCCTAGTCTTCAGACAGTTACTGCGGTGGGTAGCTTCCTCAAGACCTATTACTAGCTCAACCCTAGTCTTCAGACAGTTACTGGCGGTGGGTAGCTTCAACAAGACCTATTAATAGCTCAACCCTAGTCTTCAGACAGTTACTGGCGGTGGGTAGCTTCTCCAAGACCTATTACTAGCTCAACCCTAGTCTTCAGACAGTTACCGGCGGTGGGTAGCTTCTCCAAGACCTATTACTAGCTCAACCCTAGTCTTCAGACAGTTACTGGTGGTGGGTAGCTTCCCCAAGACCTATTACTAGCTCAACCCTAGTCTTCAGACAGTTACTGGTGGTGGGTAGCTTCTCCAAGACCTATTACTAGCTGAACCCTAGTCTTCAGACAGTTACTGGCGGTGGGTAGCTTCTCCAAGAGCTATTACTAGCTCAACCCTCGTCTTCAGACAGTTACTGTCGGTGGTCTAGCTTCCTCAAGACCTATTACTAGCTCAACCCTAGTCTTCAGACAGTTACTGGCGGTGGGTAGCTTCCCCAAGACCTATTACTAGCTCAACCCTAGTCTTCAGACAGTTACTGGTGGTGGGTAGCTTCTCCAAGACCTATTACTAGCTCAACCCTAGTCTTCAGACAGTTACTGGTGGTGGGTAGCTTCTCCCTAGACCTATTACTAGCTCAACCCTAGTCTTCAGACAGTTACTGCGGTGGGTAGCTTCCTCAAGACCTATTACTAGCTCAACCCTAGTCTTCAGACAGTTACTGGCGGTGGGTAGCTTCAACAAGACCTATTAATAGCTCAACCCTAGTCTTCAGACAGTTACTGGCGGTGGGTAGCTTCTCCAAGACCTATTACTAGCTCAACCCTAGTCTTCAGACAGTTACCGGCGGTGGGTAGCTTCTCCAAGACCTATTACTAGCTCAACCCTAGTCTTCAGACAGTTACTGGTGGTGGGTAGCTTCCCCAAGACCTATAACTAGCTCAACCCTAGTCTTCAGACAGTTACTGGTGGTGGGTAGCTTCTCCAAGACCTATTACTAGCTCAACCCTAGTCTTCAGACAGTTACTGGTGGTGGGTAGCTTCTCCCTAGACCTATTACTAGCTCAACCCTAGTCTTCAGACAGTTACTGGTGGTGGGTAGCTTCTCCAAGACCTATTACTAGCGCAACCCTAGTCTTCAGACAGTTACTGGCGGTGGGTAGCTTCTCCAAGACCTATTACTAGCTCAACCCTAGTCTTCAGAAAGTTACTGGTGGTGGGTAGCTTCTCCAAGACCTATTACTAGCTCAACCCTAGTCTTCAGACAGTTACTGCGGTGGGTAGCTTCAACAAGACCTATTACTAGCTCAACCCTAGTCTTCAGACAGTTACTGGTGGTGGGGAGCTTCCCCAAGACCTATTACTAGCTCAACCCTAGTCTTCAGACAGTTACTGGTGGTGGGTAGCTTCTCCAAGACCTATTACTAGCTCAACCCTAGTCTTCAGACAGTTACTGGCAGTGGGTATTTGCTCACTGTCACAGACAAAGCTCCCAGGTGGTTACCCCTCTGAGCCACGGATGTGCTCCCGAGACAACTGCTCCAGCCACGGTCACCACACAAAAATAAGAATGAGCTAACACTGCCAAACGTGTGTCATACGGGACGTCACTAAACCTACCAGAGAAGAAGACAAGAGTCCAGGTAGCCAATCCACGCTAACCCCAACGATCTCTCACTGCTAACACCGCACAAACACAAACCTGATGTCCCAACAATGAGCAAAGCAGGATATCCAACCAGAAACAGGGGATGAGGTAAACTCGGGTCCTCTCTCCACCACAGCACAACCCTACTGCCACACTAAACACCAACCACAGGCGTGTAACCAAAGAAAGTGCAACAGGCAGTATCCAAATGTCACAAATACTTGTGGGCACTGGTTAGTGCCTTCAGAAAGTATTCATACCTCTTGACTTATTTCACATGTCGTTGTGTTACAACCTGAATTCAAAATGGATTATATATCATTTTCTTCCTACCATCTACACACAAAACCACATAATGACAAAGTAAAAAAACATGTTTTTAGAAAATGTATTGACAATTTGATACAGGATGATCTCATTTTTGGCCCGGGTGGCCAGCTCTAGGAAGAGTCTTGGTGGTTCCAAACTTCTTCCATTTCAGAATGATGGAGGCCACGGGGTTCTTGGAACTTCAACGCTGCAGAAATGTATTGGTACCCTTCCCCAGATCTGTGCCTCGACACAATCCTGTCTCGGAGCTCTACGGACAATTCCTTCGACCTCATGGCTTGGTATTTGCTCTGACATGCACTGTCAACTGTGGGACCTTATATAGACAAGTGTGTGCCTTTCCAAATCATGTCCAATCAATTGAATTTACCACAGGTGGACTGCTGAAAGGTGAATTCATCTCCCAGTGTCTGGTGGAAAGCAGACTGAACCAGGTTTTCCTCTAGAATTGTTCCTGTCCTTAACTATTACAAGCATACCCATAACATGATGCAGCCACCACTATGCTTGAAAACATGGAGAGTGGTACTCAGTAATGTCTCCCTCTACATACACCATAGACACATACCAGTTTAGATGGATCCAGCTCAGAGAGGCCCAGTTCAGAGAGGCCCATCTCAGAGAGGCCCGGCTCAGACAGACCCAGCTCAGAGAGGCCCAGCTCAGAGAGGCCCAGCTCATGAGCTCCATCAGCAACAGATTTTCACACTGAACAAAAACATCAGCTCAATATGCAACAACTTCAAATATTTTACTAAGTTACAGTTCATAGAAGGAAATCAGTAAATTGAAAGAAATTCATTAGGCTCTAATCTATGGATTTCACATTACAGATGCACATCTGTAATCAGTCATCACACATAAAGAAAGGTAGGGGCGTGGATCAGAACCAGTCAGTCTCTGGTGTGACCACCATTTGCCTCATGCAGCGCAACACTTCTCCATCACATAGAGTTGATCAGGCTGTTGATTGTGGCCTGTGGAATGTTGTCCCACTCCTCTTCAATGGCTGTGTGAAGTTGCTGGATATTGGCAGGAACTGGAACACGCTGTCATACAGATCGATCCAGAGCATCCCAAACATGCTCAATTGGTGACATGTCTGGTGAGTATGCAGGCCAAGGAAGAACTGGGACATTTTCAGCTTCCAGGGATTGTGTACAGATCCTTGTGACATGGTTGTGCCTTATCATGCTGAAACTTTACAGAACTTCGAAGTTAACTTCAATATTTGTGCATAAAGGCATTTCCACCGCCATTTCTCGCATAATTAATTTTGATCCGTCTGCATTTATAAAATTGTACCAAAAACTTTCTGTTTCGGTCATGATTTATTTTTATATGGTATGACTGCTAGCATTAAAACTGTGGATGGAAACATGGTTACTAACTCCAACCTGCCCTGTGTAGAAACCTCTGGCACTTCAACATGACTCAATGACTCCAACCTGCCCTGTGTAGAAACCTCTTGCACTTCAACATGACTCAATGACTCCAACCTGCCCTGTGTAGAAACCTCTGGCACTTCAACATGACTCAATGACTCCAACCTGCCCTGTGTAGAAACCTCTGGCACTTCAACATGACTCAATGACTCTAACCTGCCCTGTGTAGAAACCTCTGGCACTTCAACATGACTCAATGACTCCAACCTGCCCTGTGTAGAAACCTCTGGCACTTCAACATGACTCAATGACTCCAACCTGCCCTGTGTAGAAACCTCTGGCACTTCAACATGACTCAATGACTCCAACCTGCCCTGTGTAGAAACCTCTGGCACTTCAACATGACTCAATGACTCCAACCTGCCCTGTGTAGAAACCTCTGGCACTTCAACATGACTCAATGACTCCAAACTGCCCTGTGTAGAAACCTCTGGCACTTCAACATGACTCAATGACTCCAACCTGCCCTGTGTAGAAACCTCTGGCACTTCAACAACATGACTCAATGACTGCAACCTGCCCTGTGTAGAAACCTCTGGCACTTCAACAGCATGACTCAATGACTCCAACCTGCCCTGTGTAGAAACCTCTGGCACTTCAACATGACTCAATGACTACAACCTGCCCTGTGTAGAAACCTCTGGCACTTCAACATGACTCAATGACTCCAACCTGCCCTGTGTAGAAACCTCTGGCACTTCAACAACATGACTCAATGACTCCAACCTGCCCTGTGTAGAAACCTCTGGCACTTCAACAACATGACTCAATGACTCCAACCTGCCCTGTGTAGAAACCTCTGGCACTTCAACAACATGACTCAATGACTCCAACCTGCCCTGTGTAGAAACCTCTGGCACTTCAACATGACTCAATGATTCTAACCTGCCCTGTGTAGAAACCTCTGGCACTTCAACATGACTCAATGACTCCAACCTGCCCTGTGTAGAAACCTCTGGCACTTCAACATGACTCAATGACTCCAACCTGCCCTGTGTAGAAACCTCTGGCACTTCAACATGACTCAATGACTACAACCTGCCCTGTGTAGAAACCTCTGGCACTTCAACATGACTCAATGACTCCAACCTGCCCTGTGTAGAAACCTCTGGCACTTCAACAACATGACTCAATGACTCCAACCTGCCCTGTGTAGAAACCTCTGGCACTTCAACAACATGACTCAATGACTCCAACCTGCCCTGTGTAGAAACCTCTGGCACTTCAACAACATGACTCAATGACTCCAACCTGCCCTGTGTAGAAACCTCTGGCACTTCAACATGACTCAATGACTCCAACCTGCCCTGTGTAGAAACCTCTGGCACTTCAACATGACTCAATGACTCCAACCTGCCCTGTGTAGAAACCTCTGGCACTTCAACCAGTTGTCAACGGTCTAATAAGGCTAACCATCCCTTACACATCATACGATTTAAATCCTCTGGTTTTCAAGCAACATGACACAAACGTATCCTGGGTTGTGGTGGACATCTTTGAGACAAACCAGCTGTCATCTATAATATAGTCAGTGGAGGCCACGTATCTTTCTGAGCGTCTCTATGTCACCCTGCGTTCTAACCTGTTAACACCCAGTAGTGGTCATTCTTTCTCACCTGGGTTTGTTATGGTTGTCCTTTGATCCAAACCATCCTTTGTGTTTCTCGCCTGGGCCAGAGTCAGAGTTCGAGGCCTGTTCAGACTCATCCAGACAGTTCCTGCTCCGGCTGTCTCTGTCTGACTCCTCCCTGGCCCCCTCGCCCATCCCTTGGCCAGCCTGCTCCAGGGCCGCTGCGATGGCCACCTTCTCCTCCTTCCCTGCCTTGTCAAAGGACCAGCGCCGGCCATCCGCAGCGGGACCTTTAGGGAGGAGGACAGGGAGCTCCTCTCTCCGCTGGTTGAGGTTCTGGAGGGATTGGGACAGAGGCAGGTTCTTCTTCACCAGGGCTAGAGGATCTAAGGGTACTACAGGGTTCCCCGGGCAAGGGTCCAAGGTGGTGTTGTACACATGGCTTCCATTGATGCAGACAGGCTGAGGCACAGGGATGTTGATCTCTCCAGACTCGTCAGTGAACTCACATGTATAGGAGGCCAGCTTGGGAGACGACTCTGCCGTATGATCTGTGGAGGGGAAAGAGAGAGAGATGCTAGTGCTTGAATAGCATGTCTTTTCATGACAGGAAAAGTCAAGCAAAGAGCAACAATGTATGCAATAAAACAATTAAAGTAGGGGGATGGGGATGGGATAGTGGAGTGGTAGTGGAGTGGAAGTGGGGTGGTAGATGGGATAGTGGAGTGGTAGTGGAGTGGTAGATGGGGGATGGGATAGTGGAGTGGTAGTGGAGTGGTAGATGGGGGATGGGATAGTGGAGTGGTAGTGGAGTGGTAGATGGGGATGGGATAGTGGAGTGGTAGTGGAGTGGTAGATGGGGGATGGGATAGTGGAGTGGTAGTGGAGTGGTAGATGGGGGATGGGATAGTGGAGTGGTAGTGGAGTGGTAGATGGGGGATGGGATAGTGGAGTGGTAGTGGAGTGGAAGTGGGGTGGTAGATGGGATAGTGGAGTGGTAGTGGAGTGGAAGTGGGGTGGTAGATGGGATAGTGGAGTGGTAGTGGAGTGGAAGTGGGGTGGTAGATGGGATAGTGGAGTGGTAGTGGAGTGGAAGTGGGGTGGTAGATGGGGATGGGATAGTGGAGTGGTAGTGGAGTGGAAGTGGGGTGGTAGATGGGATAGTGGAGTGGTAGTGGAGTGGAAGTGGGGTGGTAGATGGGATAGTGGAGTGGTAGTGGAGTGGAAGTGGGGTGGTAGATGGGATAGTGGAGTGGTAGTGGAGTGGAAGTGGGGTGGTAGATGGGATAGTGGAGTGGTAGTGGAGTGGAAGTGGGGTGGTAGATGGGGTATTGGGGTGGTAGATGGGGATGGGGTAGTGAGGTGGTAGATGGGGGATGGGATAGTGGAGTGGTAGTGGAGTGGAAGTGGGGTGGTAGACGGGGGATGGGGTGGTAGATGGGGTATTGGGGTGGTAGATGGGGATGGGGTAGTGGGGTGGTAGATGGGGATGGGATAGTGGAGTGGAAGTGGAGTGGAAGTGGGGTGGTAGATGGGGTAATGGGGTGGTAGTGGAGTGTTAGACGGGGGATGGGGTGGTAGATGGGGTATTGGGGTGGTAGATGGGGATGGGGTAGTGAGGTGGTAGATGGGGGATGGGGTAGTGGGGTGGTAGTGGAGTGGAAGTGGGGTGGTAGATGGGGTAGTGGGGTGGTAGATGGGGTATTGGGGTGGTAGATGGGGGATGGGGTAGTGGGATGGTAGTGGAGTGGTAGATGGGGGATGGGGTAGTGGGGTGGTAGATGGGGTAGTGGGGTGGTAGTGGGGTGGTAGATGGGGTAGTGGGGTGGTAGTGGGGTGGTAGATGTGGTAGTGGGGTGGTAGATGGGGTAGTGGGGTGGTAGTGGGGTGGTAGATGGGATAGTGGGGTGGTAGATGGGGGATGGTGTAGTGGGATGGGGTAGTGAGGTGGTAGATGGGGTAGTGGGGTGGTAGATGGGGGATGGGGTAGTAGTGGAGTGGTAGATGGGGGATGGGGTAGTGGGGTGGTAGATGGGGTAGTGGGGTGGTAGATAGGGTAGTGGGTGGTAGTGGGGTGGTAGATGGGGCAGTTGGGTGGTAGATAGGGTAGTGGGGTGGTAGTGGGATGGTAGATGGGGTAGTGGGGTGGTAGATGGGGTAGTGGGGTGGTAGTGGGGTGGTATTTGGGGTAGTGGGGTGGTAGTGGGGTGGTAGATGGGGTAGTGGGGTGGTAGATGGGGGATGGTGTAGTGGGGTGGTAGTGGGATGGTAGATGGGGTAGTAGGGTGGTAGATGGTCGGATGGTGTAGTGGGGTGGTAGTGGAGTGGTAGATGGGGTAGTTGGGGTGGTAGATGGGGTAGTGGGTGGTAGATGGGGTAGTGGGGTGGTAGATGGTGATAGTGGGGTGGTAGATGGGGGATGGGGTAGTGGGGTGGTAGAGTAGAATATGGTGGTACTGGGGTGGTAGATGGTGCTAATGGGGTCGTGGATGGGGGTAGTGGGGTGGTAGATGGGGGATGGGGAAGTGGTGTGGTAGTGGAGTAGAAGATGGTGGTAGTGGGTTGGTAGATGGTGGTAGTGGGGGTGGTAGATGGTGGTAGTGGGGTGGTAGATGGTGGATGAGGGTAGTGGGGTGGTAGATGGTGGTAGAGTGGTAGATGGTGGTAGTGGGGTGGTAGATGGTGGTGGTGTGGTAGATGGTGGTAGTAGATGGGGGATGGGGTAGTGGGGTGGTAGATGGTGGTAGAGTGGTAGATGGTGGTAGTGTGGTGGTAGATGGGGGATGGGGTAGTGGGGTGGTAGATGGTGGTAGAGTGGTAGATGGTGGTAGTGGGGTGGTAGATGGTGGTGGTGTGGTAGATGGTGGTAGTAGATGGTGGATGGGGTAGTGGGGTGGTAGATGGGGTAGTGGGGTGGTAGATGGTGATAGTGGGGTGGTAGATGGGGGATGGGGTAGTGGGGTGGTAGAGTAGAATATGGTGGTACTGGGGTGGTAGATGGTGCTAATGGGGTCGTGGATGGGGGTAGTGGGGTGGTAGATGGGGGATGGGGAAGTGGTGTGGTAGTGGAGTAGAAGATGGTGGTAGTGGGTTGGTAGATGGTGGTAGTGGGGTGGTAGATGGTGGTAGTGGGGTGGTAGATGGTGGATGAGGGTAGTGGGGTGGTAGATGGTGGTAGAGTGGTAGATGGTGGTAGTGGGGTGGTAGATGGTGGTGGTGTGGTAGATGGTGGTAGTATATGGGGGATGGGGTAGTGGGGTGGTAGATGGTGGTAGAGTGGTAGATGGTGGTAGTGTGGTGGTAGATGGGGGATGGGGTAGTGGGGTGGTAGATGGTGGTAGAGTGGTAGATGGTGGTAGTGGGGTGGTAGATGGTGGATGGGGTAGTGGGGTGGTAGATGGGGTAGTGGGGTGGTAGATGGTGGTAGTGTGGTGGTAGATGGGGGATGGGGTAGTGGGGTGGTAGATGGTGGTAGAGTGGTAGATGGTGGTAGAGGGGTGGTAGATGGTGGATGGGGTAGTGGGGTGGTAGATGGGGTAGTGGGGTTGTAGATGGTGATAGTGGGGTGGTAGATGGTCGGATGGTGTAGTGGGGTGGTAGTGGAGTGGTAGATGGGGTAGTTGGGGTGGTAGATGGGGTAGTGGGGTGGTAGATGGGGTAGTGGGGTGGTAGATGGTGATAGTGGGGTGGTAGATGGGGGATGGGGTAGTGGGGTGGTAGAGTAGAATATGGTGGTACTGGGGTGGTAGATGGTGCTAATGGGGTCGTGGATGGGGGTAGTGGGGTGGTAGATGGGGGATGGGGAAGTGGTGTGGTAGTGGAGTAGAATATGGTGGTAGTGGGTTGGTAGATGGTGGTAGTGGGGTGGTAGATGGTGGTAGTGGGGTGGTAGATGGTGGATGAGGGTAGTGGGGTGGTAGATGGTGGTAGAGTGGTAGATGGTGGTAGTGGGGTGGGTTGGTAGATGGTGGTGGAGTGGTAGATGGTGGTAGTAGATGGGGGATGGGGTAGTGGGGTGGTAGATGGTGGTAGAGTGGTAGATGGTGGTAGTGTGGTGGTAGATGGGGGATGGGGTAGTAGGGTGGTAGATGGTGGTAGAGTGGTAGATGGTGGTAGTGGGGTGGTAGATGGTGGATGGGGTAGTGGGGTGGTAGATGGTGGTAGAGTGGTAGATGGTGGTAGAGTGGTGGTAGATGGTGGTGGAGTGGTAGATGGTGGTAGTGGGGTGGTAGATGGTGGATGAGGGTAGTGGGGTGGTAGATGGTGGTAGAGTGGTAGATGGTGGTAGTGGGGTGGTAGATGGTGGTGGTGTGGTAGATGGTGGTAGTATATGGGGGATGGGGTAGTGGGGTGGTAGATGGTGGTAGAGTGGTAGATGGTGGTAGTGTGGTGGTAGATGGGGGATGGGGTAGTGGGGTGGTAGATGGTGGTAGAGTGGTAGATGGTGGTAGTGGGGTGGTAGATGGTGGATGGGGTAGTGGGGTGGTAGATGGGGTAGTGGGGTGGTAGATGGTGGTAGTGTGGTGGTAGATGGGGGATGGGGTAGTGGGGTGGTAGATGGTGGTAGAGTGGTAGATGGTGGTAGTGGGGTGGTAGATGGTGGATGGGGTAGTGGGGTGGTAGATGGGGTAGTGGGGTGGTAGATGGTGATAGTGGGGTGGTAGATGGTCGGATGGTGTAGTGGGGTGGTAGTGGAGTGGTAGATGGGGTAGTTGGGGTGGTAGATGGGGTAGTGGGGTGGTAGATGGGGTAGTGGGGTGGTAGATGGTGGTAGTGGGGTGGTAGATGGTGGATGAGGGTAGTGGGGTGGTAGATGGTGGTAGAGTGGTAGATGGTGGTAGTGGGGTGGGTTGGTAGATGGTGGTGGAGTGGTAGATGGTGGTAGTAGATGGGGGATGGGGTAGTGGGGTGGTAGATGGTGGTAGAGTGGTAGATGGTGGTAGTGTGGTGGTAGATGGGGGATGGGGTAGTGGGGTGGTAGATGGTGGTAGAGTGGTAGATGGTGGTAGTGGGGTGGTAGATGGTGGATGGGGTAGTGGGGTGGTAGATGGTGGTAGAGTGGTAGATGGTGGTAGAGTGGTGGTAGATGGTGGTGGAGTGGTAGATGGTGGTAGATGGGGGATGGGGTAGTGGGGTGGTAGATGGTGGTAGAGTGGTAGATGGTGGTAGTGGGGTGGTAGATGGTGGATGGGGTAGTGGGGTGGTAGATGGTGGTAGATGGTGGTGGAGTGGTAGATGGTGGTAGATGGTGGTGGAGTGGTAGATGGTGGTAGTGTGGTGGTAGATGGGGGATGTGGTAGTGGGGTGGTAGATGGTGGTAGAGTATCTATCTCTCAGTGGAGGCTGGTGGGGAAGAGCGACAAACTTTAAACCGGTTCTCCCGTTATTGGGTCTGAGCCGCCGAAGCCTCCCACCATTAGCTCTGACAAATTGAAAACCCTAGTCATTGGCGACTCCATTACCCGCAGTATTAGACTTAAAACGAATCATCCAGCGATCATACACTGTTTACCAGGGGGCAGGGCTACCGACGTTAAGGCTAATCTGAAGAGAGTGCTGGCTAAAACTGCAGAGTGTAGAGTTTAGGAATATTGTTATCCACGTTGGCACCAACGATGTTAGGATGAAACAGTCAGAGGTCACCAAGCACAACATAGCTTCAGCGTGTAAATTAGCTAGAAAGATGTGTTGGCATCGAGAAATTGCCTCTGGCCCCCTACCAGTTAGGGGGACTGATGAGCTCTACAGCGGTCTCTCACAACTCTCTCCCTCCCGGAGGACCTGAGGACCATGCCTCAGCACTACCTGGCCTGATGACTCCTTGCTGTCTCCAGTCCACCTGGTCGTGCTGGTGCTCTAGTTTCAACTGTTCTGTCTGCGGCTATAGAACCCTGACCTGTTCACCGGACGTGCTACCTTGTCCAGGACCTGCTTTTTTGACTGAGTCTCTCTCTCTCTACCTCGCGAATGCTCGGCTATGATAAGCCTAAGGACATTTACTCCTGAGGTACTGACCTGTTGCACCCTCTACAACCACTGATTATTATTTGATCCTGCTGGTCATCTATAAACATTTGAACATCTTGAAGAACTATCTGGCCTTAATGGCCATGTACTCTTATTATATTCCACTGTAACTAGGTATATATATGTTTTCCTCTCACCAGGGCTGTCTGCTGTGAAGTTGCTGCTGTTGCTAGGCGAGTTAGACAGGTCAGACACCACTACAGAGATCCCAGCGGTGGGACTGAGACTCCCTCCCCTCGACGACGACTCACTACTCTCCGACCCTAGCGACGTGCTCGACCTCGTATCGGACGACTTCCTCAGTTTCCCTCGCAGGAAGAAGTTCCTCATCTTACTCCTCCGCCCCTCCCCCCCTTCATCGTCCTCGTAGTCTTCCTCCCCGCCGCCATCGCTCGGCAACCGGTTCCTCATGCGGGAAACGGGGCCGTAGCCGCCCCCAATAGTGGAGGCGGAGTCTTCATCAGAGTCCTTGCTGCTCCTCTTCTTGCCCTTGATGCGGTCCTTGATCTTGCCGAAGGTGGACCGGGGCTTGTCCTTACCCAGGGAGAGGTCGTACATGCTGGCTGTCAGGTTGTTCTTGGTGAACTGCACCGTCACCTGAATGTCCCCTCGCTCCTTCTCCTTCTTCCCAGTCTTGGAGTTCAGCTTGTACCACCTGGAACAGAGACAGGGACAAGAACAAGATCACTTCAGACTGGATCATATATAGATTAATGAGCAAGGTAGAGATCGCAAAAGAGATTTCTAAACATACAATACCAGTCAAAAGTTTGGACAAACCTACTCATTCAAGGTTTTTTTCTTGATTTATTACTAGAATAATATTGAAGACATCAAAACTGTGAACTAACACATATGGAAACATGTAGTAACCAGGAAAGTATTAAACAAATCCAAATATATTTTAGATTGTTTAAAGTAGCCACTCTTTGCCTTGATGACAGCTTTGCACAGTCTCAGCATTCTCTCAACCAGATTCACCTGGAATGCTTTTCTAACAGTCTTGAAGGAGTTCCCACATGCTGAGCACTTGTTGGCTGCTTTTTCTTCACTCTGCGGTCATCCCAAACCATCTCTATTGGGTTGAGGTCGGGTGATTGTGGAGACAAGGTCATCTGATGCAGCACTCCATCACTCTCCTTCTGGTCCAATATCCCTTTCACAGCCTGGAGATGTGTTGCGTGATTATCCTGTTGAAAAACAAATGATAGTCCCACAAAGCACCCATCACACCTCCTCCTCCATGGTTCACGGTGGGAACCACACATGCAGAGATCATCCGTTCACCTACTCTGCGTCTCACAAATACACGGCAATTGGAACCGAAAATCTCAAATTTGTTCTCATCAGACGAAAAAGGACAGATTTCCACCGGTCTAATGTCCATTGCTCGTGTTTCTTGGCCCAAGCAAGTCTCTTATTATTGATGTCCTTTAGTAGTGGTTTCTTTGCAGCAATTCGACCATGAAGGCCTGATTCACGCAGTCTCCTCTGAACAGTTGATGTTGAGATGTGTCTGTTACTTGAACTCTGTGAAGCATTAATTTGGGTTGCAATTTCTGAGGCTCTGCAGCAGAGGTAACTCTGGGTCTTCATTTCCTGTGACGGTCCTCATTAAGGCACACCTGATAATACCTCATGAAGCTGGTTGAGAGAATTCCTAGAGTTTGCAAAGTTGTCAACAAGGCAAAGGGTGGCTACTTTGAAGAATCTCAAATATAAAATATATTTAGATTTGTTCAACACTGTTTTGGCTACTACATGATTCCATGTGTGTTATTTCATAGTTTTGATGTCTTCACTATTATTCTACAATCTGGTCTTAAAACAATGGCATAACTATGCAAACAAATACCCCAATTGACTCCAATCGAGTGGATTAATGGACTGTTTCCTTGAGCTGGAGACATAAAGGTGTCAGGTGAGACCGAGGAGAGACTGAATTAACCTATTGTTCATCTGAATGAGGTTAATCTGGCCTCACGTCCAGGGAGGGACTACACACACACCCCGAAACCAAGCTCCAGTGTGTGTGTGTGTTCAGATCTCCCATGATACATTCTGGCACCTTGTTATTGTTATCAGACCTGTTTTCCTCACCCAGACATATTGTGCGTCCCAAATGGCACCCTATTCCCTACATAGGGCTCTGGTAAAAACAAAAGTAGTGAAGGGCACTAAATAGAGAATAAGGTGCCATTTGGGACACATCATCTTCTAAACCCTGGCAAAACAACCACCAGGAAAACACTAACAATGAGTGGCTACTGGCTGGCCTTGATACAATGGCCATGTCAAAACAGCATAAGACGGTCACCGTCATTGGCAGGCCATTCATAGACATGCCGCTGTGCTGCTGAAAACATCCCCAAAAAGGTAGTAGCTTCAAACAGGAGACGACTTAACCATTCATATATAGGCTGCTGCTAATAAAATATAGAGTTTTAAAAACAGCTACAGGTCGTAGCTCTAAAACAGGCAGTAGCTCTAAAACAGGCAGTAGCTCTAAAACAGGCAGTAGCTTTAAAACAGGCAGTAGCTCTAAAACAGGCAGTAGCTTTAAAACAGGCAGTAGCTCTAAAACAGGCAGTAGCTTTAAAACAGGCAGTAGCTCTAAAACAGGCAGTAGCTTTAAAACAGGCAGTAGCTTTAAAAAGGGGCAGTAGCTCTAAAACAGGCAGTAGCTCCAAAACAGGCAGTAGCTTTAAAACAGGCAGTAGCTCTAAAAAAGGCAGTAGCTTTAAAACGGGCAGTAGCTCTAAAACAGGCAGTAGCTCCAAAACAGGCAGTAGCTCTAAAACAGGCAGTAGCTCTAAAACAGGCAGTAGCTCTAAAACAGGCAGTAGCTCTAAAACAGGCAGTAGCTTTAAAACGGGCAGTAGCTCTAAAACAGGCAGTAGCTCCAAAACAGGCAGTAGCTCTAAAACAGGCAGTAGCTCTAAAACAGGCAGTAGCTCTAAAACAGGCAGTAGCTTTAAAACAGGCAGTAGCTCTAAAACAGGCAGTAGCTCTAAAACAGGCAGTAGCTCTAAAACAGGCAGTAGCTCTAAAACAGGCAGTAGCTCTAAAACAGGCAGTAGCTCTAAAACAGGCAGTAGCCTTGAACTGTGTCAGGTACTGAATGACTCATGGGAAATTCTTACATTCATTGTGTAGATATGCTGCTGTTGAAACCAGACCAACTGCTATTAGCTAGTGTTATAGTAATTGGCAGGTAGATCTGAACCACTTAAATTAGATGCTAGGTGTGGACTAGCAGTGAAATGCTTACGCCCGGGCCCTTCCCAAAAAAGTAGAGAGAAAGAAAATAGAGAAATAATAGAAAAGTAAAGCATGTAATTATAAATACACAATGAATAACGATAACATGGCTCTATACACAGAGTACTAGTACTGAGTCAATGATAACATGGCTCTATACACAGAGTACCAGTACTGAGTCAATGATAACATGGCTCTATACACAGAGTACCAGTACTGAGTCAATGATAACATGGCTCTATACACAGAGTACCAGTACTGAGTCAATGATAACATGGCTCTATACACAGAGTACCAGTACTGAGTCAATGATAACATGGCTCTATACACAGAGTACTAGTACTGAGTCAATGATAACATGGCTCTATACACAGAGTACTAGTACTGAGTCAATGATAACATGGCTCTATACACAGAGTACTAGTACTGAGTCAATGATAACATGGCTCTATACACAGAGTACCAGTACTGAGTCAATGATAACATGGCTCTATACACAGAGTACCAGTACTGAGTCAATGATAATATGGCTCTATACAGAGTACTAGTACTGAGTCAATGATAACATGGCTCTATACACAGAGTACTAGTACTGAGTCAATGATAACATGGCTCTATACACAGAGTACCAGTACTGAGTCAATGATAACATGGCTCTATACACAGAGTACCAGTACTGAGTCAATGATAACATGGCTCTATACACAGAGTACCAGTGCTGAGTCAATGATAACATGGCTCTATACACAGAGTACCAGTACTGAGTCAATGATAACATGGCTCTATACACAGAGTACCTGTACTGAGTCAATGATAACATGGCTCTATACACAGAGTACCAGTACTGAGTCAATGATAACATGGCTCTATACACAGAGTACCAGTACTGAGTCAATGATAACATGGCTCTATACACAGAGTACCTGTACTGAGTCAATGATAACATGGCTCTATACACAGAGTACCAGTACTGAGTCAATGATAACATGGCTCTATACACAGAGTACTAGAACTGAGTCAATGATAACATGGCTCTATACACAGAGTACCAGTACTGAGTCAATGATAACATGGCTCTATACACAGAGTACCAGTACTGAGTCAATGATAACATGGCTCTATACACAGAGTACCAGTACTGAGTCAATGATAACATGGCTCTATACACAGAGTACCAGTACTGATTCAATGATAACATGGCTCTATACACAGAGTACCAGTACTGAGTCAATGATAACATGGCTCTATACACAGAGTACCAGTACTGAGTCAATGATAACATGGCTCTATACACAGAGTACTAGTACTGAGTCAATGATAACATGGCTCTATACACAGAGTACCAGTACTGAGTCAATGATAACATGGCTCTATACACAGAGTACCAGTACTGAGTCAATGATAACATGGCTCTATACACAGAGTACCAGTACTGAGTCAATGATAACATGGCTCTATACACAGAGTACTAGTAATGAGTCAATGATAACATGGCTCTATACACAGAGTACTAGTACTGAGTCAATGATAACATGGCTCTATACACAGAGTACCAGTACTGAGTCAATGATAACATGGCTCTATACACAGAGTACCAGTACTGAGTCAATGATAACATGGCTCTATACACAGAGTACCAGTACTGAGTCAATGATAACATGGCTCTATACACAGAGTACCAGTACTGAGTCAATGATAACATGGCTCTATACACAGAGTACTAGAACTGAGTCAATGATAACATGGCTCTATACACAGAGTACCTGTACTGAGTCAATGATAACATGGCTCTATACACAGAGTACCAGTACTGAGTCAATGATAACATGGCTCTATACACAGAGTACTAGTACTGAGTCAATGATAACATGGCTCTATACACAGAGTACCAGTACTGAGTCAACGATAACATGGCTCTATACACAGAGTACTAGTACTGAGTCAACGATAACATGGCTCTATACACAGAGTACTAGTACTGAGTCAACGATAACATGGCTCTATACACAGAGTACCAGTACTGAGTCAATGATAACATGGCTCTATACACAGAGTACCAGTACTGAGTCAATGATAACATGGCTCTATACACAGAGTACTAGTACTGAGTCAACGATAACATGGCTCTATACACAGAGTACCAGTACTGAGTCAATGATAACATGGCTCTATACACAGAGTACTAGTACTGAGTCAACGATAACATGGCTCTATACACAGAGTACCAGTACTGAGTCAACGATAACATGGCTCTATACACAGAGTACCAGTACTGAGTCAATGATAACATGGGTCTATACACAGAGTACCAGTACTGAGTCAACGATAACATGGCTCTATACACAGAGTACCAGTACTGAGTCAACGATAACATGGCTCTATACACAGAGTACCAGTACTGAGTCAATGATAACATGGCTCTATACACAGAGTACCAGTACTGAGTCAATGATAACATGGCTCTATACACAGAGTACCAGTGCTGAGTCAATGATAACATGGCTCTATACACAGAGTACCAGTACTGAGTCAATGATAACATGGCTCTATACACAGAGTACCAGTACAGAGTCAACGATAACATGGCTCTATACACAGAGTACCAGTACTGAGTCAATGATAACATGGCTCTATACACAGAGTACCTGTACTGAGTCAACGATAACATGGCTCTATACACAGAGTACCAGTACTGAGTCAACGATAACATGGCTCTATACACAGAGTACCAGTACTGAGTCAATGATAACATGGCTCTATACACAGAGTACCAGTACTGAGTCAATGATAACATGGCTCTATACACAGAGTACCAGTACTGAGTCAATGATAACATGGCTCTATACACAGAGTACCAGTACTGAGTCAATGATAACATGGCTCTATACACAGAGTACCAGTACTGAGTCAATGATAACATGGCTCTATACACAGAGTACCAGTACTGAGTCAACGATAACATGGCTCTATACACAGAGTACCAGTACTGAGTCAATGATAACATGGCTCTATACACAGAGTACCTGTACTGAGTCAATGATAACATGGCTCTATACACAGAGTACCAGTACTGAGTCAATGATAACATGGCTCTATACACAGAGTACCAGTACTGAGTCAACGATAACATGGCTCTATACACAGAGTACCAGTACTGAGTCAATGATAACATGGCTCTATACACAGAGTACCAGTACTGAGTCAATGATAACATGGCTCTATACACAGAGTACCAGTACTGAGTCAATGATAACATGGCTCTATACACAGAGTACCAGTACTGAGTCAATGATAACATGGCTCTATACACAGAGTACTAGTACTGAGTCAATGATAACATGGCTCTATACACAGAGTACCAGTACTGAGTCAATGATAACATGGCTCTATACACAGAGTACCAGTACTGAGTCAATGATAACATGGCTCTATACACAGAGTACCAGTACTGAGTCAATGATAACATGGCTCTATACACAGAGTACCAGTACTGAGTCAATGATAACATGGCTCTATACACAGAGTACCAGTACTGAGTCAATGATAACATGGCTCTATACACAGAGTACCAGTACTGAGTCAATGATAACATGGCTCTATACACAGAGTACCAGTACTGAGTCAATGATAACATGGCTCTATACACAGAGTACTAGTACTGAGTCAATGATAACATGGCTCTATACACAGAGTACCAGTACTGAGTCAATGATAACATGGCTCTATACACAGAGTACCAGTACTGAGTCAATGATAACATGGCTCTATACACAGAGTACCAGTACTGAGTCAATGATAACATGGCTCTATACACAGAGTACCAGTACTGAGTCAATGATAACATGGCTCTATACACAGAGTACCAGTACTGAGTCAATGATAACATGGCTCTATACACAGAGTACCAGTACTGAGTCAATGATAACATGGCTCTATACACAGAGTACCAGTACTGAGTCAATGATAACATGGCTCTATACACAGAGTACCAGTACTGAGTCAATGATAACATGGCTCTATACACAGAGTACCAGTACTGAGTCAATGATAACATGGCTCTATACACAGAGTACTAGTACTGAGTCAATGATAACATGGCTCTATACACAGAGTACCAGTACTGAGTCAATGATAACATGGCTCTATACACAGAGTACCAGTACTGAGTCAATGATAACATGGCTCTATACACAGAGTACAAGTACTGAGTCAATGATAACATGGCTCTATACACAGAGTACCAGTACTTAGTCAATGATAACATGGCTCTATACACAGAGTACCAGTACTGAGTCAATGATAACATGGCTCTATACACAGAGTACTAGTACTGAGTCAATGATAACATGGCTCTATACACAGAGTACCAGTACTGAGTCAATGATAACATGGCTCTATACACAGAGTACCAGTACTGAGTCAATGATAACATGGCTCTATACACAGAGTACTAGTACTGAGTCAATGATAACATGGCTCTATACACAGAGTACCAGTGCTGAGTCAATGATAACATGGCTCTATACACAGAGTACTAGTACTGAGTCAATGATAATATGGCTCTATACAGAGTACTAGTACTGAGTCAATGATAACATGGCTCTATACACAGAGTACTAGTACTGAGTCAATGATAACATGGCTCTATACACAGAGTACCAGTACTGAGTCAATGATAACATGGCTCTATACAGAGTACCAGTACTGAGTCAATGATAACATGGCTCTATACACAGAGTACCAGTACTGAGTCAATGATAACATGGCTCTATACACAGAGTACCAGTACTGAGTCAATGATAACATGGCTCTATACACAGAGTACCAGTACTGAGTCAATGATAACATGGCTCTATACACAGAGTACCAGTACTGAGTCAATGATAACATGGCTCTATACACAGAGTACCAGTACTGAGTCAATGATAACATGGCTCTATGCACAGAGTACCAGTACTGAGTCAATGATAACATGGCTCTATACACAGAGTACCAGTACAGAGTCAATGATAACATGGCTCTATACACAGAGTACCTGTACTGAGTCAATGATAACATGGCTCTATACACAGAGTACCAGTACTGAGTCAATGATAACATGGCTCTATACACAGAGTACCTGTACTGAGTCAATGATAACATGGCTCTATACACAGAGTACCAGTACTGAGTCAATGATAACATGGCTCTACACACAGAGTACCAGTACTGTCAATGATAACATGGCTCTACACACAGAGTACCAGTACTGTCAATGATAACATGGCTCTACACACAGGGTACCAGTACTGAGTCGATGTGCAGGGGTACGAGGTAATAACATGGCTATATACACAGGGTACCAGTACTGAGTCAATGTGCAGGGGAACGAGGTGATAACATGGCTATATACACAGGGTACCAGAGTCAATGTGCAGGGGTATGAGGTGATAACATGGCTATATACACAGGGTAACAGAGTCAAGGTGCAGGGGTACGAGGTAATAACATGGCTATATACACAGGGTAACAGAGTCAAGGTGCAGGGGTACGAGGTAATAACATGGCTATATACACAGGGTAACAGAGTCAAGGTGCAGGGGTACGAGGTAATAACATGGCTATATACACAGGGTACGAGGTAATAACATGGCTATATACACAGGGTACGAGGTAATAACATGGCTATATGCACAAGGTAACAGAGTCAAGGTGCAGGGGTACGAGGTAATAACATGGCTATATACACAGGGTACCAGAGTCAAGGTGCAGGGGTACGAGGTAATAACATGGCTATATACACAGGGTAACAGTGTCAAGGTGCAGGGGTACGAGGTGATTGAGGTAAATACTGTATAACTAGGTATAAAGTGACAGATAAACAGTATCAGCAGTGTATGTGATGAGGTAAAAAGTTTGTGCAAAAATGCAGATTGGTTAACTATTTAATTAATAGCTACCAGAACTAACTATATGGAACAAAAATATAAACGCAATAGGCAACAATTTCAATTGAAATAAATTAATGATGGCCTAATCTATGGATTTCACATGACTGGGTAGGGGCGCAACCATGGGAGCCAGGCCCACCCACTTGGCAGCTATCTCAGCAAATCAGATTTAGTTTTTCCCCACAAAAGGGCTTTATTACAGACAGAAATACTTCTCAGTTTCATCAGCTGTCCGGGTGGCTTGTCTCAGATTATACCGCAGGTGAAGAAGCCGGATGTGGAGGTCCTGGGTGGTTACACGTGGTCTGCGGTTGTGAGTCCAGATGGACGTACAAATTCTCAAAAATGACTTTGGAGGCGGCTTATGGTAGAAATGAACATGAAATTCTCTGGCAACAGCTCTGGTGGACATTCCTGCAGTCAGCATGCCAATTGCACGCTCCCTCAAAACATGAGACATCTGTGGCATTATGTTGTGTGACAAAACTGCTACTGTTTGCTGTGCGGTTGCAGAGAGAAGTTGGCTGGCTGGAGTCCTAGAACATTTGAAAGGTTTTTCCTTGACACCGCCTGGTCTAGAGGTCCTGGATGGCAGGGAGCTCAGCACCAGTGATGTACTGGGGCCGTACGCACTACCCTCTGTAGCGCCTTGCGGTAGGATGCCAAGCAGTTTCCGTACCAAGCGGTGATACAAACAGTCAATATGCTCTCAATGGTGCAGCTGTAGAACCTTTTGAGGATCTGAGGGCCCATGCCAAATATTTTCAGCCTCCTGAGGGGGAAAGTGGTGTTGTTGTGCACTCTTAACGACATTATTGGTGTGTGTGAACCATGATAGATCCTTAGTGATGTGGACACCGAGGAACACAAAGCTCTTAACCTGCTCCAATACAGCCCCGTCGATGTAGAGGGGGGTGTGCTCGGCCCTCTCTTTCCTGTTGTCCGCGATCAGCTCCATTGTTGTTCTGGCACCACCCGGCCAGGTCGCCGACCTCCTCCCTATAAGCTTTCTTATAGTAGTCGGTGATCAGGCCCACCACTGTCGTGTCATTGGAAAACGTAATGATGTTGTTGGGAGACGTGCACCAAGCAGTCGTGGGTAAACAGGGAGTACACAGGAGGGGACTAAGCACTCACCACCTGGGGTCGGGCCCGTCAGGAAGTCCAGGATCCAGTTGCAGAGGAAGGTGTTCAGTCCCAGGGTCCTAAGCTTGGTGATGAGCTTGGAGGATACTATGGTGTTGAACGCTGAGCTGTAGTCAATGAACAGTATTCTCACATAGGTGTTACTTTTGTCTAGGTGGGAAAGAAAGGAAAGGGCAGTGTGGAGTGTGATGGTGATTGAGTCATCTGTTGGGAGTGGATCCAGGATGACGGTGTTGATGTGAGCAATGACCAGCCTTTCAAAAGCTTTTAATGGCTGCAGATGTGAGTGCTACGGGGCGATAGTCAATTAGACAGATTACCTTGACGTTCTTGTGTACAGGGACTATGGTGGTCTGCTTGAAACATGTAGGTATTACAGACTGGGTCAAGAAGAGGTTGAAAATGTCAGTGAAGACACTTGCCAGTTGGTCAGCGCATGCTCGCAGTACACGTCCTGGTAGTCCGTCTGGCCCCGCAGCCTTGTGAACGTTGACCTGTTTAAAGTCTTACTCATGTCGACTACAGAGAGCGTGATCACAGTCGTCCGGAACAGCTGGTGCTCTCATGCATTGTTCAGTGTTGCTTGAGTGAGCATAGAAGGCATTTAGCATTCAGTCTTAATAATTAGTCTGAGGGCATACGGGACTTCTTATAAGCGTTCGGATTAGTCTCCCACTCCTTGAAAGCTGCAGCTCTCGCCTTTAGCTCAGTGCGGATGCTGCCTGTAATCCATGGCTTCTGGTTGGGATATGTACGTATGGTCACTGTAGGGACGACGTCGTCGATGCAGTCATTGATGAAGCAGATGACAGAGGTGGTGTACTCCTCAATGCCATGAATCCTGGAATATATTCCAGTCTGCGCTAGAGAAACAGTCCTGTACTTTGCTTCTGCTTCATCGGACCAGTTTCGTGTTGAGCATGTCACTGGTACTTCCTGTTTGAGTTTTTGCATGTAAGCAGGAATCAGGAGGATAGAGTTATGGTCAGATTTGCCAAATGGAGGGCGAGGAAGAGCTTTGTATGCGTTTGGAGTTTTTTCGCCTCTAATTGCACGTGACATGCTGGTAGAAATGAGTTAAACTGATTTCAGTTTCCCTGCATTAAAATCCCTGGCCTCTGATGAGCATTTTCCTGTTTGCTTATGGCCCTATACAGCTCATTGAGTGCGGTCTTAGTGGTAAATAGACACCTACGAAGAATATAGATGAAAACTCTCTTGGTAATAGTATGGTCTACAGCTTATCATGAGGTATTCTAACTCAGGAGAACAGAACCTCAAGACTTCCTTAATATTAGAGATCGTTCACCAGCTGTTGTTAACAAAAAGACACACACTACCTCCTTGAGCCCAACGCTGCTGTTCCGCCCTGCCGATGCATACAAAAACCAGCTAGATGTACCCAGTTTATTATTAGGTACACCTATCTAGTACAGGGTTGGACCCCTCTGTCTCCAGAATGGCCCGAATTCTTCATTGTTCAATTGGTTTAAAGAAATCTAACGTGTGCCAGGAAAACATTCCCCAAACCATTACACCACCGCCACCATTGACACCAGGCGGGATGGGGCCATGGACTCATGCTGTTTATGCCAAATCCTTCATCAGCATGATGCAACAGGAGCCGGGATTCGTTGGACCAGGTTTATCCACTGCTCAATTGTTGGTGAACCCCCCTGGAGCCAATTCTTCTTGTTTTTAGATGATAAGAGTGGAACCCGGGGTGGTCACCTGCTGCAATAGCCCATCTGTACAAGTTGTGCGTTCCGAGATGCCATTATTTGCCTGTTTGTAGCCCACATGTTAGCTTGCAAAATTCTTGCCATTCTCTTTTGACCTCTCATCGCCCACAGGACTGCCGCTGACTGGAATTATTTTCTTTTGTCGGATATTTCTGAGATACTGGAACAGGCACGCCTGGCACCGACGATCATACCACGCTCATATTCGCTTAGGTAACTTGTTTTGCACCATTCTAACGTTCAATCGAACCTGGATGGCTGTCTGCCTGTTTCATGTAGCAAGTCACGTGACTCACTGTGTGTATGCGAACCATTTCTGTGTTAACGGGGTGGTATACCTAATACACTGGTGTGATACAGTTAAACTCAGTGACATACAGAATGACTCATGGGAAAGTATCATCTGCTCTAATATGACTGGCTGACAGCCAGGACACAGGATTATGACTGGTAAAGAGAATTACCCCACCAGAAATACACCTCTGACACATAGCCTCCCTAAAAATATACTTCTCATGTTTCAAGTTTGTTACGTACAAGTACAATGAAATGCCTTTCTTTCACGAACAATCAATAAAACACACAAAAAAGTCAAGTCGAACAAAAACAGACGAGAAAAAAGAACATGAGAAAGTAAACCATAGAGTGTTGTCCAGGGTCAGGTCCAGAGTCAGTGCCATATTTCCAATGGATAATGGAGTGGCAGGGTTAGATAAGTATAGGGGTAAGGTGACTAGGCATCAGGATAGATAAACAGAGTAGCAGCAGCGTAAATTAAGATGGTATATTAGCGTGTGTATAGAGTCAGCATGAAGAAGCATTTCCACCTGAGGGGGGAAGAGGTGCTGGTGCGTCTTTTTCACAACTGTTTGCGTGTGTGTGGACCATTTTAAGTCCTTAGTGATTTCGACACCAAGGAACTTGAAGCTCTCGACCAGCTCCAATGCAGCCCGACGTACTCGCCTTCCTTTCCTGTAGTCCACGATCAGCTCCTTGGTCTTACTGACAGGTCACCGAACCTTCCTGTAGGCTGTCCCATCGTCACCAGTGGTCAGGCCTACCACCGTCGTGTCGTCGGTAAATTTGATGGTGTTGGAGTCATGCGTGGCCACGGAGTTGTGGGTGAGCAGGGAGTACAGGAGGGGACTAAGCACGCACCCCTGTGGGGCCCCTGTGTTGAGGGTCAGTGTGGAGGAGGTGATGTTCTCTACCCTTGTGGTCAGCCCATCAGGAAGTCTAGGATCTAGTTGCAGAGGGAGGTGTTCAGTCCCAGGGTCAAGCTTGGTGACGAGCTTGGAGGGGACTATGGTGTTGAACACCGAGCTATAGTCAATGAACAGCATTCTCACATAGGTATTCATCTTATCTAAGTGGGTGAAGGCAGTGTGGAGAGCAATAGGCTATCTGGGATGATGAAGTTGATGTGTCATAAGCAACCTTTCAAAGCACTTAATGATTACAGATGTGAACATGTCGGTTAAATCGCTCAGCACTAATGTTTTCCTGCTTGTTTACAGCCTTGTACAGTTTGTTAAGTGCCAGCTTGTTGTTTTTCTTGTCCTGAGGTGGAATATATACAGCAGTCATGATAACAGATGAAAACTCTCTCGGGAGGTTAGAAGGGTCGGCATTTGACCATCTGGTATTCCAAGACGAGTGAACAATGGTCAGCACACCATTGCGAGGGCGATCAGCTGTCCATCCTGTCTCCCTGTAGCGCTGTCTTAGGCGTCTCACAGTACGGACATTGCAATTTATTGCCCTGGCCACATCTGCAGTCCTCATGCCTCCTTGCAGCATGCCTAAGGCACGTTCACGCAGACGAGCAGGGACCCTGGGCATCTTTCTTTTGGTGTTTTTCATAGTCAGTAGAAAGGCCCCTTTAGTGTCCTAAGTTTTCATAACTGTGACCTTAATTGCCTACCGTCTGTAAGCTGTTAGTGTCTTAACAACCGTTCCACAGGTGCATGTTCATTAATTGTTTATGGTTCGTTGAACAAGCATGGGAAACAGTGTTTAAACCCATTATAATGAAGATCTGTGAAGTTATTTGGATTTTTGCGAATGATCTTTGTAAGACAAGATCCTGAAAAAGGGACGTTTCTTTTTTTGCTGAGTTTATTTGTGAAAAATCACTTCCATCCATATAGCTCATTGACCATGTGACCTAGCCACCACAAACCAACATTGGATTGTTCACGCGGTAGGGACATACATCACATACCCTTTGGATTTTCTTAAAAAGCCTTTTCTTTTAAATGTCACCCATTGACCATGTGACCTAGCCACCACAAACCAACATTGAGTGTTTAAAACCCTTTACAATGAAGATCTGTGAAGTTTAAATTTACGACAATTTAAATTTCATCCCAGTCCCTCTCGTCAATGACAAAAGCCCCTAAGGCCCAGTCAGAAAAAAAACTGCCTAAAAAACTAAACCTCTAATAGATGTTCTAAAGATCGGTCAGCTCTTCTGTATTCAGACAAAAATAGAAGCCGTGTTGTCATTGTAAGCAAGGTGTGGTGGAAGAACAAGTCATGCAGCGTGTCATTGCATACCATCATATACTGGGCCTTCAGAGAGTATTCACACCCTTTGACATATTTCACATGCTGTTGTGTTAAAGCCTGAATTTAAAATAGTTTAAATTGAGATTGTGTCACTGATCTACACACACAATACTCCATAATGTCAAAGTAGATTCATGTTTTAGAATGTTTTTTACAAATGAATTACAAAAGAAAAGCTGAAATGTATTTTGAGTCAATAAGAAGCCCAGTGAGGCAGAGGGATCGGTAGGAAGTCGAACCATTAATACAGGGCCTTCAGAAACTATTCAACCCCCTTTTGTTTGTAGATTTTTGTTAAACAATTTAATATCACATTTAAAGCTGAAATGTATTTTGAGACAATAAGTATTCAATCCCTTTATTATGCAAAATGTGCTTAACAAGTCACACAATGGATGGACTCCGTGTGCAGTAAGTGTTTAACATGATGGTTGAATGACTACCTCATCTCTGTACCCCACACATACAATTATCTGTAAAGTCCCTCAGTCTAGCAGTGCATTTCACAGATTTAACCACAAAGACCAGGGAGGTTTTCTAATGACTCGCAAAGAAAGGCAGGATATGTATTTTTTAAAGCAGACATTGAATATCCCTGCTGAAGTTATTCATTATATCAAAACACCCAGTCACCACAAAAACACAGGCTTCCTTCCTAACTCAGTTGCCAGAGAGGAAGGAAACCACTCAGGGACTTCACCATGAGGCCAATGGTGACTTTAAAACAGTTACAGAGTTTAATGGCTGTGATAGGAGAAAACTGAGGATGGATCAACAAGTGTGGTTACTCCACAATACTAACCTAACTGACAGAGTGAAAAGAAGGAAGCCTCTAGAGAATAGAACATATTTCCAAACATGCATCCTGTTTGCAATGAGGCACTAAAGTAATACTGCAAACAAATTGGTAAAGAAACAAACCTTTTGTTCTGAATAAAAAGCGTTTGGGGAAAATCCAACACATCACTGAGTACCACTCTTTATATTTTCAAGCAAAGTGGTGTCTGCATCATGTTATGGGTATGCTTGTCATCGATAAGGACTGGGGAGTTTTTCAGGATAAAAATGTACAGAATAGAGTTAAAACAGGCAAAATCTTAGAGGAAAACCTGGTTCAGTCTGCTTTCCAACAGACACTGGGGGATTCATTCACCTTTCAGCAGGACAATAACCTAAAACACAAGGCCAAATCTACAAGAGTTGCTTACCAAGACGACATTGAAGGTACTTGAGTGGCCAAGTTAAACATTTTACTTAAATCAGCTTGGAAATCTATGACAAGACTTAAATGGTTGTCTAGCAATGATCAACAACCAACTTGACAACCAACTTGACAGAGCTTGAAGAGTTTTCAAAAGGATAATGAGCAAAATGCTGAACAATCCAGGTGTGAAAAGCTTTTAGAGACTCAAAGACTCCCAGCTGTAATCGGGTTCAACACTTACCAAATCAAGATCAAAGGTTGAATACCTTCTTAAGGCTCTGTATGTTCTGACCATTCTATTTCTACGCTTCTGAAGAGGAGGGTAGTGCAAGAACATCTAGAAATGCTGTAACAGTTTAGCCTGGAGAAATCCAGTCCGTTTGTGCTGACATTCCACTATGACAAGGAAAGGGAATGACAGCTCAACAGACTGGAACCCATTTAGCAACAGTGGCTTCATAATTCAATAACTACAGTGAATCAAACCTCCATATGTTCATTAGGGTTCAAGGTTTGGCTTTTTGGCATTCCACAGGTAATCATCATCTGCTCATAACCTGTTAGTATGCACACAATGGGGTTTCTGCTCATAACCTGTTAGTATGCACACAGTGGGGTTTCTGCTCATAACCTCAGTATGCACACAATGAGGTTTCTGCTCATAACCTCAGTATGCACACAATGGGGTTTCTGCTCATAACCTCTTAGTATGCACACAATGGGGTTTCTGCTCATAACCTGTTAGTATGCACACAATGGGGTTTCTGCTCATAACCTGTTAGTATGCACATAATGGGGTTTCTGCTCATAACCTCAGTATGCACACAATGGGGTTTCTGCCCATAACCTGTTAGTACGAACACAATGGGGTTTCTGCTCATAACCTGTTAGTATGAACACAATGGGGTTTCTGCTCATAACCTGTTAGTATGCACACAATGGGGTTTCTGCTCATAACCTGTTAGTATGAACACAATGGGGTTTCTGCTCATAACCTGTTAGTACGAACACAATGGGGTTTCTGCCCATAACCTGTTAGTATGAACACAATGGGGTTTCTGCTCATAACCTGTTAGTATGCACACAATGGGGTTTCTGCTCATAACCTGTTAGTATGAACACAATGGGGTTTCTGCTCATAACCTGTTAGTATGAACACAATGGGGTTTCTGCCCATAACCTGTTAGTATGCACACAATGGGGTTTCTGCCCATAACCTGTTAGTATGCACACAATGGGGTTTCTGCCCATAACCTGTTAGTACGAACACAATGGGGTTTCTGCCCATAGCCTGTTAGTATGCACACAATGGGGTTTCTGCCCATAACCTGTTAGTATGCACACAATGGGGTTTCTGCCCATAACCTGTTAGTATGAACACAATGGGGTTTCTGCCCATAACCTGTTAGTATGCACACAATGGGGTTTCTGCCCATAACCTGTTAGTATGCACACAATGGGGTTTCTGCCCATAACCTGTTAGTACGAACACAATGGGGTTTCTGCCCATAACCTGTTAGTATGAACACAATGGGGTTTCTGCCCATAACCTGTTAGTATGAACACAATGGGGTTTCTGCCCATAACCTGTTAGTACGAACACAATGGGATTGTGTTGTTCTGCAGTTTTTCACAATTCCTGGCATTTAATCAGAGTAAAAATTCCCTGTCTTAGGTTAGTTAGCATCACCAATTGATTTTAAGAATGTGAAATGTCATAGTAGAGAGATAGTATAATAATAGTAGAGAGAATGATTTAATTCAGCTTTTATTTATTTCATCACATTCCCAGTGGGTCAGAAGTTTACATACACTCAATTAGTTTTTGGTAGCATTGCCTTTAAATTGTTTAGCTTGGGTCAAACGTTTCAGGTAGCCTTCCACAAGCTTCCCACAATAATTTGGGTGAATTTTTTTCCCATTCCTCCTGACAGAGCTGGTGTAACTGAGTCAGGTTTGTAGGCCTCCTTGTCCTTAAGCCATTTTGCCACAACTTTGGAAGTATGCTTGGGGTCATTGTCCATTTGGAAGACCCATTTGCAACCAAGCTTTATCTTCCTGACTGATGTCTTAAACCAGTCCCTCCTGCAGCAAAGCTCCCCCACAACATAATGCTGCCACACCCATGCTTCACGGTTGGGATGGTGTTCTTCGGCTTGCAAGCATCCCCCTTTTTCCTTCAAACATAACGATGGTAATTATGGCCAAACAGTTCTATTTTTGTTTCATCAGACCAGAGGACATTTCTCCAAAAAGTACGATCTTCGTCCCCATGTGCAGTTGCAAACCGTAGCCTGGCTTTTTTATTAGGGTTTTGGAGCAGCGGCTTCTTCCTTGCTGAGCGGCCATTCAGGTTATGTCGATATAGGACTCATTTTACTGTGGATATAGATACTTTGTACCCGTTTCCTCCAGCATCTTCACAAGGTCCTTTGCTGTTGTTCTGGGATTGATTTGCACTTTTCACACAAAAGTACCAAACACGTCTCCTTCCTGAGCGGTATGATGGCTGCATGGTCCCATGGTGTTTATACTTGCGTACTATTGTTTGTACAGATGAACGTGGTACCTTCAGGCATTTGGAAATTGCTCCCAAGGATGAACCAGACTTGTGGAGGTCTTGGCTGATTTCTTTTGATTTTCCTATGATGTCAAGCAAAGAGGCACTGAGTTTGAAGGTAGGCCTTGAAATACATCCACAGATACATCTTCAATTGACTCAAATGATGTCAATTAGCCTATCAGAAGCTTCTAAAGCCAATACATAATTTTCTGGAATTTTCTAAGCTGATTTAAAGGCACAGTCAACTGTCACGCCTTGGTCTTAGTGTTTTGTGTTTTCGTTATATATTTGGTCAGGCCAGGGTGTGACAGGGGTTTATGTTGTTGTAATTCGTATTGGGGTTTGTAGTATTTGGGATCGTGGCTGATTAGGGGTGTTGTATAGGCTTGGCTGCCTGAGGTGGTTCTCAATCAGCAGTCAGGTGATTCTCGTTGCCTCTGATTGGGAACCGTATTTAGGTAGCCTGAGTTTCACTTTGTATTTCGTGGGTGATTGTTCCTGTCTCTGTGTAGTTTCACCAGATAGGCTGTATTAGGTTGGTGGGTGATTGTTCCTGTCTCTGTGTAGTGTTCACCAGATAGGCTGTATTAGGTTGGTGGGTGATTGTTCCTGTCTCTGTGTAGTGTTCACCAGATAGGCTGTATTAGGTTCGTGGGTGATTGTTCCTGTCTCTGTGTAGTGTTCACCAGATAGGCTGTATTAGGTTGGTGGGTGATTGTTCCTGTCTCTGTGTAGTGTTCACCAGATAGGCTGTATTAGGTTGGTGGGTGATTGTTCCTGTCTCTGTGTAGTGTTCACCAGATAGGCTGTATTAGGTTGGTGGGTGATTGTTCCTGTCTCTGTGTAGTGTTCACCAGATAGGCTGTATTAGGTTGGTGGGTGATTGTTCCTGTCTCTGTGTAGTGTTCACCAGATAGGCTGTATTAGGTTGGTGGGTGATTGTTCCTGTCTCTGTGTAGTGTTCACCAGATAGGCTGTATTAGGTTGGTGGGTGATTGTTCCTGTCTCTGTGTAGTGTTCACCAGATAGGCTGTATTAGGTTCGTGGGTGATTGTTCCTGTCTCTGTGTAGTTTCACCAGATAGGCTGTATTAGGTTTCACGTTCCGTTTGTTGTTTTGTATTTATAGTTATTTCATATATCGACACTTTTTTTCTTCATTAAAGACATGAGTAACCACCACGCTGCATTTCGGTCCGACTCTCTTTCGACAAACGAAGAACGCCGTTACATCAACTTAGTGTATATAAACTTCTGACCCACTAGAATTGTGGTACAGTGAACTATAAGTGAAACAATCGGTCTGTAAACAATTGTTGGAAAAATTACTTGTCATGTCCTAAACAACTTTGTTTGTTATCAGGAAATTTGTGGAGTGGTTGAAAAACGAGTTAATGACTCCAACCTAAGTGTATGTAAACTTCCGACTTCAACTGTATGCTGTAGATATGTTATAGATCCCTTTAGTAACACACCTGACAGCATTATTAGTAGTACGCATGCTTTAGCTCAAGCACAGGGAATGGGGGGGTCATACAGGGGCAGAGAGACAGGCAGAGGGGAGTCAAGTACCAGTATGTTTCTAAGCAGTGTTTTGTTGCTCTAAGAAATCATGTTTCTATGCATTATTCTGTCTCTATAATAAATTGTGTTGATTTAATAATGCACAGTGGAAGGAAGGCGAAGCGTGTTGGAGAAGCAGTGTCACCCAGACAGTTCTTAGCCTGGTATTAACAATACATCTGAAACTGTACAGAACATAGCCTGGTATTAACAATACATCTGAAACAGTACAGAACATAGCCTGGTATTAACAATACATCTGAAACAGTACAGAACATAGCCTGGTATTAACAATACATCTGAAACAGTACAGAACATAGCCTGGTATTAACAATACATCTGAAACAGTACAATACTTTTCCTGATCGTAACATCTGAAACTAGGGTTTCCCAACATGTTTTTTATTTTCCAGAAGTCCTTGTTGGAGGATTCCAGATTTCCTACTGAGATATTTCTGTGTTTCATTTTCAATGAAAGCGCAAACAAATTATACTTGAGTGTGGATCAACATGGTCTACAGCTTCTGTTCTCCATGTTGTTCAAATAGTTGCAATCTTTGCTAAGTGCAAAATAAAGCTGAATGGTCTATTTGTGGCCTTGCAGCTGCATAGAATCATGATGCTTGAATAAAATGTTTTTTAAAAACTCACAACTAAAATGTAATCGAAAGTAGAACTGCTGTTAAGGCAAATAGTTTTGGAACTGGAACACACAGGAGAGACAGTACAGGTCTGTAGTGGGGGAGAAGGACGGGTATGGGGCAGACACACAGGAGAGAGACAGTACAGGTCTGTAGTGGGGGAGAAGGATGGGTATGGGGCAGACACACAGGAGAGACAGTACAGGTCTGTAGTGGGGCAGAAGGACGGGTATGGGGCTGACACACAGGAGAGAGTACAGGTCTGTAGTGGGGCAGAAGGACGGGTATGGGGCAGACACAAAGGAGAGACAGTACAGGTCTGTAGTGGGGCAGAAGGACGGGTATGGGGCTGACACACAGGAGAGACAGTACAGGTCTGTAGTGGGGCAGAAGGATGGGTATGGGGCAGACACACAGGAGAGAGACAGTACAGGTCTGTAGTGGGGCAGAAGGACGGGTATGGGGCAGACACAAAGGAGACAGTACAGGTCTGTAGTGGGGCAGAAGGATGGGTATGGGGCTGCCTGCTCCTGGGCATTTCTGGGAGTCTGTACAGACAGATTGTAAAACACTCCCCATCTGTTCCGGAATCTCCCTAAAACAGGAAACCACAACACTCCACCCTGTCCCCATCTCCCCATCTGAGACCATCTCCTGTCTGCGTACCAAATAGCACTTTTCCCTTTATAGTGCACTACTTTTTCCATAGACACACCCTGTTTTAATCAAATCAAGTAACAATTTTTAGATTGGTAAGTTAGTATACCCAGCTATTTAAACTTGTCGTAATAATGTCTGAATACCGGTCACGCAGGGAATATGCCTGACCTACAGGGGGCCCCCTTTGATTTTGTTAGTCACTCGCGCACAGATGTAGTTAACATGGCATAAGTCATGACAAAATGTGTAGAATTGCAGATTTGCTTTAAAAGTGCAAACATTTCTCACCGCCCATGGAGAAATGTGTAAAATTGCAGGAAATTGACTTTAAAAACTGCAAAAATGTATCATTGCCCCATGGCAAAATGAATAGAATTGCATGAAACTTGTCATAAAATGTTCGTATGCACTTTTGAGAGGTTGTGTTTAATTTGAATTACAATAACATTTTCATGTCTCATCTGGTTCATCTAAATTATATCTAAACAAATCGCAAATGTACTTCTATTGCCAACTAGATAAAAATAGCAACAAATAAATACAATTTAATTCTATAAAGGAAATTGGCATTTCCTGTCAGCAAATAATTTCAACTATCAACTGGGTCTGGCCCATAGCAAACTAACTATCAACTGGGTCTGGCCCATAGCAAACTAACTATCAACTGGTTCTGGCCCATAGCAAACTAACTATCAACTGGGTCTGGCCCATAGCAAACTAACTATCAACTGGGTCTGGCCCATAGCAAACTAACTATCAACTGGGTCTGGCCCATAGCAAACTAACTATCAACTGGGTCTGGCCCATAGCAAACTAACTATCAACTGGTTCTTGGCCATAGCAAACTAACTATCAACTGGGTCTGGCCCATAGCAAACTAACTATCAACTGGGTCTGGCCCATAGCAAACTAACTATCAACTGGGTCTGGCCCATAGCAAACTAACTATCAACTGGTTCTTGGCCATAGCAAACTAACTATCAACTGGGTCTGGCCCATAGCAAACTAACTATCAACTGGGTCTGGCCCATAGCAAACTAACTATCAACTGGGTCTGGCCCATAGCAAACTAACTATCAACTGGTTCTTGGCCATAGCAAACTAACTATCAACTGGGTCTGGCCCATAGCAAACTAACTATCAACTGGTTCTTGGCCATAGCAAACTAACTATCAACTGGGTCTGGCCCATAGCAAACTAACTATCAACTGGGTCTGGCCCATAGCAAACTAACTATCAACTGGGTCTGGCCCATAGCAAACTAACTATCAACTGGGTCTGGCCCATAGCAAACTAACTATCAACTGGTTCTTGGCCATAGCAAACTAACTATCAACTGGGTCTGGCCCATAGCAAACTAACTATCAACTGGGTCTGGCCCATAGCAAACTAACTATCAACTGGTTCTTGGCCATAGCAAACTAACTATCAACTGGGTCTGGCCCATAGCAAACTAACTATCAACTGGGTCTGGCCCATAGCAAACTAACTATCAACTGGGTCTGGCCCATAGCAAACTTGCATTATTGTATCAACTACACTGGGCCCTCAGAGTTTCGTGCGCCAGTGATCTCTGGTAAGACAAGGGGGTTGGTAGAACAGTAGGATCAGTCAGGGGTTGGTAGAACAGTAGGATCAGTCAGACATACAGCTTCCAACTCACTCTGTATAACAGGGGTTGGTAGAACAGTAGGATCAGTCAGACATACTGCTTCCAACTCACTCTGTATAACAGGGGTTGGTAGAACAGTAGGATCAGTCAGACATACTGCTTCCACCTCACTCTGTATAACAGGGGTTGGTAGAACAGTAGGATCAGTCAGACATACTGCTTCCACCTCACTCTGTATAACAGGGGTTGGTAGAACAGTAGGGTCAGTCAGGGGTTGGTAGAACAGTAGGATCAGTCAGACATACTGCTTCCACCTCACTCTGTTTAACAGGGGTTGGTAGAACAGTAGGATCAGTCAGACATACTGCTTCCACCTCACTCTGTATAACAGGGGTTGGTAGAACAGTAGGATCAGTCAGACATACTGCTTCCACCTCACTCTGTATAACAGGGGTTGGTAGAACAGTAGGGTCAGTCAGGGGTTGGTAGAACAGTAGGATCAGTCAGACATACTGCTTCCACCTCACTCTGTATAACAGGGGTTGGTAGAACAGTAGGATCAGTCAGACATACTGCTTCCACCTCACTCTGTATAACAGGGGTTGGTAGAACAGTAGGATCAGTCAGACATACTGCTTCCACCTCACTCTGTATAACAGGGGTTGGTAGAACAGTAGGGTCAGTCAGGGGTTGGTAGAACAGTAGGATCAGTCAGGGGTTGGTAGAACAGTAGGATCAGTCAGACATACTGCTTCCACCTCACTCTGTATAACAGGGGTTGGCCCTACTGTTGACCAGAGTACTCTACAGTATAGTGCCCTACTGTTGACCAGAGGCCTTTACAGTATAGTGCCCTACTGTTGACCAGAGTCCTCTACAGTATAGTGCCCTACTGTTGACCAGAGTCCTTTACAGTATAGTGCCCTACTGTTGACCAGAGTCCTTTACAGTATAGTGCCCTACTGTTGACCAGAGTCCTTTACAGTATAGTGCCCTACTGTTGACCAGTCCTATACAGTATAGTGCCCTACTGTTGACCAGAGTCCTTTACAGTATAGTGCCCTACTGTTGACCAGAGTCCTCTACAGTATAGTGCCCTACTGTTGACCAGTCCTTTACAGTATAGTGCCCTACTGTTGACCAGCCCTTTACAGTATAGTGCCCTACTGTTGACCAGAGTCCTTTACAGTATAGTGCCCTACTGTTGACCAGAGTCCTCTACAGTATAGTGCCCTACTGTTGACCAGTCCTTTACAGTATAGTGCCCTACTGTTGACCAGAGTCCTTTACAGTATAGTGCCCTACTGTTGACCAGAGTCCTTTACAGTATAGTGCCCTACTGTTGACCAGCCCTTTACAGTATAGTGCCCTACTGTTGACCAGAGTCCTATACAGTATAGTGCCCTACTGTTGACCAGAGTCCTCTACAGTATAGTGCCCTACTGTTGACCAGAGTCCTCTACAGTATAGTTGACCAGAGTCCTCTACAGTATAGTTAACCAGAGTAGTACACTATGAAGGGAATAGGCTGTAAACTACAGCCTCCTCAGTGGGACAGGCTGTAAACTACAGCCTCCTCAGTGGGACAGGCTGTAAACTACAGCCTCATCAGCGGGACAGGCTGTAAACTACAGCCTCCTCAGTGGGACAGGCTATAAACTACAGCCTCCTCAGTGGGACAGGCTGTAAACTACAGCCTCCTCAGTGGGACAGGCTATAAACTACAGCCTCCTCAGCGGGACAGGCTGTAAACTACAGCCTCCTCAGCGGGACAGGCTGGAAACTACAGCCTCCTCAGCGGGACAGGCTGGAAACTACAGCCTCCTCAGCGGGACAGGCTGTAAACTACAGCCTCCTCAGTGGGACAGGCTATAAACTACAGCCTCCTCAGTGGGACAGGCTGGAAACTACAGCCTCCTCAGTGGGACAGGCTATAAACTACAGCCTCCTCAGTGGGACAGGCTGTAAACTACAGCCTCCTCAGTGGGACAGGCTGGAAACTACAGCCTCCTCAGTGGGACAGGCTGGAAACTACAGCCTCCTCAGCAGGACAGGCTGGAAACTACAGCCTCCTCAGTGGGACAGGCTGGAAACTACAGCCTCCTCAGTGGGACAGGCTATAAACTACAGCCTCCTCAGCGGGACAGGCTGTAAAGTCAGAAACCACAATGGACATGGGAGGAGAAACACATTCCACATCTGGATGTGATGAGAGCCCCTCCCCCACTACTATCCAGGCTGTATCCCAGCCGGCCGTAACCGGGAGTCCCGTAGGGCGCCGCACCATTGGCCCAGCGTCGTCCAGGTTTGGCCGGTGTAGGCCGTCATTATAAATAAGAATTTGTCCTTCACTGACTTGCCTAGTTAAATGAAGGTTCTATAAAAATAGAAATAGTTAACTACTGTTCACCACTCTCACAATATAGTTAGTTATATTATATTATGTAAAGGTCTCGTGGTCAAGTCTTTCAAAAGACAGGCTAGTTAATTGCAAAGGCTAGTTCATGTTGTTAAGCAGTTTAGAAATGGAAGAAAGACAGACAGGCTTGATTAATAAACTACATCTCTTTCGACCTCAACCTGCACTATGAAGATGCATTGCATCGTTCTGTTCTGCATGATCCTTCTATAAACCATATACAACGTCCTCCTTCCTCTCATTCTGTAAAATATCTACATCCTCCTACTCCCTCATTCTATAAACCATCTACAACATTCTCTTCATCCCTCATTCTATAAACCATCTACAGCATCCTCCTCTCCCACATTCTATAAACCATCTACAACATCCTCCTCTCCCTCATTCTATAAACCATCTACAGCATCCTCCTCCTCCCTCATTCTATAAACCATCTACAACATCCTCCTTCTCCCTTATTCTATAAACCATCTACAACATCCTCCTTCTCCCTTATTCTATAAACCATCTACAACATTCTCTTCATCCCTCATTCTATAAACCATCTACAACATCCTCCTCTCCCACATTCTATAAACCATCTACAACATCCTCCTCTCCCTCATTCTATAAACCATCTACAGCATCCTCCTCTCCCTCATTCTATAAACCATCTACAACATCCTCTTCCTCCCTCATTCTATAAACCATCTACAACATCCCTCTCCCTCATTCTATAAACCATCTACATCTCCCTCCCTCATTCTATAAACCATCTACATCTCCCTCCCTCATTCTATAAACCATCTACATCTCCCTCCCTCATTCTATAAACCATCTACAACATCCTCCTCTCCCATATTCTATAAACCATCTACAACATCCTCCTCTCCCACATTCTATAAACCATCTACAACATCCTCCTCTCCCACATTCTATAAACCATCTACAACATCCTCCTCTCCCACATTCTATAAACCATCTACAACATCCTCCTCTCCCACATTCTATAAACCATCTACAACATCCTCCTCTCCCACATTCTATAAACCATCTACAACATCCTCCTCTTCCCTCATTCTATAAACCATCTACATCTCCCTCCCTCATTCTATAAACCATCTACGGCATCCTCCTCTCCCACATTCTATAAACCATCTACAACATCCTCCTCTTCCCTCATTCTATAAACCATCTACATCTCCCTCCCTCATTCTATAAACCATCTACAGCATCCTCCTCTCCCTCATTCTATAAACCATCTACAACATCCTCCTCCCTCATTCTATAAACCATCTACAACATCCTCCTCTCCCTCATTCTATAGACCATCTACAACATCCTCCTCCCTCATTCTATAAACCATCTACAACATCCTCCTCTCCCTCATTCTATAAACCATCTACATCTCCCTCCCTCATTCTATAAACCATCTACAGCATCCTCCTCTCCCTCATTCTATAAACCATCTACAACATCCTCCTCTCCCACATTCTATAAACCATCTACAACATCCTCCTCTCCCTCATTCTATAAACCATCTACAACATCCTCCTCCTCCCTCATTCTATAAACCATCTACAACATCTCCCTCCCTCATTCTATAAACCATCTACATCTCCCTCCCTCATTCTATAAACCATCTACATCTCCCTCCCTCATTCTATAAACCATCTACATCTCCCTCCCTCATTCTATAAACCATTTACAACATCCTCCTCTCCCACATTCTATAAACCATCTACAACATCCTCCTCTCCCACATTCTATAAACCATCTACAACATCCTCCTCTCCCACATTCTATAAACCATCTACAACATCATCCTCTCCCACATTCTATAAACCATCTACAACATCCTCCTCTCCCACATTCTATAAACCATCTACAACATCCTCCTCTCCCACATTCTATAAACCATCTACAACATCTCCCTCCCTCATTCTATAAACCATCTACATCTCCCTCCCTCATTCTATAAACCATCTACATCTCCCTCCCTCATTCTATAAACCATTTACAACATCCTCCTCTCCCACATTCTATAAACCATCTACAACATCCTCCTCTCCCACATTCTATAAACCATCTACAACATCCTCCTCTCCCACATTCTATAAACCATCTACAACATCATCCTCTCCCACATTCTATAAACCATCTACAACATCCTCCTCTCCCACATTCTATAAACCATCTACAACATCCTCCTCTCCCACATTCTATAAACCATCTACAACATCCTCCTCTCCCTCATTCTATAAACCATCTACATCTCCCTCCCTCCCTCATTCTATAAACCATCTACATCTCCCTCCCTCATTCTATAAACCATCTACAACATCCTCCTCTCCCACATTCTATAAACCATCTACAACATCCTCCTCCTCCCTCATTCTATAAACCATCTACAACATCCTCCTCTCCCTCATTCTATAAACCATCTACATCTCCCTCCCTCCCTCATTCTATAAACCATCTACATCTCCCTCCCTCATTCTATAAACCATCTACAACATCCTCCTCTCCCACATTCTATAAACCATCTACATCTCCCTCCCTCCCTCATTCTATAAACCATCTACAACATCCTCCTCTCCCTCATTCTATAAACCATCTACATCTCCCTCCCTCCCTCATTCTATAAACCATCTACAACATCCTCCTCTCCCTCATTCTATAAACCATCTACAACATCCTCCTCTCCCACATTCTATAAACCATCTACAACATCCTCCTCCTCCCTCATTCTATAAACCATCTACAACATCCTCCTCTCCCACATTCTATAAACCATCTACAACATCCTCCTCTCCCTCATTCTATAAACCATCTACAACATCCCACTCCCTCATTCTATAAACCATCTACAACATCCTCCTCCTCCCTCATTCTATAAACCATCTACAACATTCTCTTCATCCCTCATTCTATAAACCATCTACAACATCCTCCTCTCCCACATTCTATAGACCATCTACAACATCCTCCTCTCCCTCATTCTATAAACCATCTACAACATCCTCCTCTCCCACATTCTATAAACCATCTACAACATCCTCCTCCTCCCTCATTCTATAAACCATCTACAACATCCTCCTCTCCCACATTCTATAAACCATCTACAGCATCCTCCTCTTCCCTCATTCTATAAACCATCTACAACATCCTCCTCCTCCCTCATTCTATAAACCATCTACAACATCCTCCTCCTCCCTCATTCTATAAACCATCTACAACATCCTCCTCTCCCTCATTCTATAAACCATCTACAGCATCCTCCTCCCTCATTCTATAAACCATCTACAGCATCCTCCTCCCTCATTCTATAAACCATCTACAACATCCTCCTTCCTCTCATTCTGTAAAATATCTACATCCTCCTCCTCCCTCATTCTATAAACCATCTACAACATTCTCCTCATCCCTCATTCTATAAACCATCTACAGCATCCTCCTCTCCCTCATTCTATAAACCATCTACAGCATCCTCCTCTCCCTCATTCTATAAACCATCTACAGCATCCTCCTCTCCCTCATTCTATAAACCATCTACAACATCCTCCCCTCCCTCATTCTATAAACCATCTACAACATCCTCCTCTCCCACATTCTATAAACCATCTACAACATCCTCCTCTCCCACATTCTATAAACCATCTACAACATCCTCCTCTCCCTCATTCTATAAACCATCTACATCTCCCTCCCTCATTCTATAAACCATTTACAACATCCTCCTCTCCCACATTCTATAAACCATCTACAACATCCTCCTCTCCCACATTCTATAAACCATCTACAACATCCTCCTCTCCCACATTCTATAAACCATCTACAACATCCTCCTCTCCCACATTCTATAAACCATCTACAACATCCTCCTCTCCCACATTCTATAAACCATCTACAACATCCTCCTCTCCCACATTCTATAAACCATCTACAACATCCTCCTCTCCCTCATTCTATAAACCATCTACATCTCCCTCCCTCCCTCATTCTATAAACCATCTACATCTCCCTCCCTCATTCTATAAACCATCTACAACATCCTCCTCTCCCACATTCTATAGACCATCTACAACATCCTCCTCTCCCTCATTCTATAAACCATCTACAACATCCTCCTCTCCCACATTCTATAAACCATCTACAACATCCTCCTCTCCCACATTCTATAAACCATCTACAACATCCTCCTCTCCCACATTCTATAAACCATCTACAACATCCTCCTCCTCCCTCATTCTATAAACCATCTACAACATCCTCCTTCCTCTCATTCTGTAAAATATCTACATCCTCCTCCTCCCTCATTCTATAAACCATCTACAACATCCTCCTCTCCCACATTCTATAAACCATCTACAACATCCTCCTCTCCCACATTCTATAAACCATCTACAACATCCTCCTCTCCCACATTCTATAAACCATCTACAACATCCTCCTCTCCCACATTCTATAAACCATCTACAACATCCTCCTCTCCCTCATTCTATAAACCATCTACAACATCCTCCTCTCCCTCATTCTATAAACCATCTACAACATCCTCCTCTCCCACATTCTATAAACCATCTACAACATCCTCCTCTCCCTCATTCTATAAACCATCTACATCTCCCTCCCTCCCTCATTCTATAAACCATCTACATCTCCCTCCCTCATTCTATAAACCATCTACAACATCCTCCTCTCCCACATTCTATAGACCATCTACAACATCCTCCTCTCCCTCATTCTATAAACCATCTACAACATCCTCCTCTCCCACATTCTATAAACCATCTACAACATCCTCCTCTCCCACATTCTATAAACCATCTACAACATCCTCCTCTCCCACATTCTATAAACCATCTACAACATCCTCCTCCTCCCTCATTCTATAAACCATCTACAACATCCTCCTTCCTCTCATTCTGTAAAATATCTACATCCTCCTCCTCCCTCATTCTATAAACCATCTACAACATCCTCCTCTCCCACATTCTATAAACCATCTACAACATCCTCCTCTCCCACATTCTATAAACCATCTACAACATCCTCCTCTCCCACATTCTATAAACCATCTACAACATCCTCCTCTCCCACATTCTATAAACCATCTACAACATCCTCCTCTCCCACATTCTATAAACCATCTACATCTCCCTCCCTCCCTCATTCTATAAACCATCTACATCTCCCTCCCTCATTCTATAAACCATCTACAACATCCTCCTCTCCCTCATTCTATAAACCATCTACAACATCCTCCTCCTCCCTCATTCTATAAACCATCTACAACATCCTCCTCTCCCTCATTCTATAAACCATCTACAACATCCTCCTCCTCCCTCATTCTATAAACCATCTACAGCATCCTCCTCCCTCATTCTATAAACCATCTACAACATCCTCCTCTCCCACATTCTATAGACCATCTACAACATCCTCCTCTCCCTCATTCTATAAACCATCTACAACATCCTCCTCTCCCACATTCTATAAACCATCTACAACATCCTCCTCTCCCACATTCTATAAACCATCTACAACATCCTCCTCCCTCATTCTATAAACCATCTACAACATCCTCCTCTCCCTCATTCTATAAACCATCTACAACATCATCCTCTCCCACATTCTATAAACCATCTACAACATCCTCCTCTCCCACATTCTATAAACCATCTACAACATCCTCCTCTCCCACATTCTATAAACCATCTACAACATCCTCCTCCCTCATTCTATAAACCATCTACAACATCCTCCTCTCCCTCATTCTATAAACCATCTACAACATCATCCTCTCCCACATTCTATAAACCATCTACAACATCCTCCTCTCCCACATTCTATAAACCATCTACAACATCCTCCTCCTCCCTCATTCTATAACCATCTACATCTCCCTCCCTCATTCTATAAACCATCTACAACATCCTCCTCTCCCACATTCTATAAACCATCTACAACATCCTCCTCCTCCCTCATTCTATAAACCATCTACAACATCCTCCTCTCCCACATTCTATAAACCATCTACACATCCTCCTTCCTCTCATTCTGTAAAATATCTACATCCTCCTCCTCCCTCATTCTATAAACCATCTACAACATTCTCCTCATCCCTCATTCTATAAACCATCTACAGCATCCTCCTCTCCCTCATTCTATAAACCATCTACAGCATCCTCCTCTCCCTCATTCTATAAACCATCTACAGCATCCTCCTCTCCCTCATTCTATAAACCATCTACAACATCCTCCCCCTCCCTCATTCTATAAACCATCTACAACATCCCACTCCCTCATTCTATAAACCATCTACAACATCTCCCTCCCTCATTCTATAAACCATCTACAACATCTCCCTCCCTCATTCTATAAACCATCTACAACATCTCCCTCCCTCATTCTATAAACCATCTACAACATCTCCCTCCCTCATTCTATAAACCATCTACAACATCCTCCTCCCTCATTCTATAAACCATCTACAACATCCTCCTCTCCCTCATTCTATAAACCATCTACAACATCATCCTCTCCCACATTCTATAAACCATCTACAACATCCTCCTCTCCCACATTCTATAAACCATCTACAACATCCTCCTCCTCCCTCATTCTATAAACCATCTACATCTCCCTCCCTCATTCTATAAACCATCTACAACATCCTCCTCTCCCACATTCTATAAACCATCTACAACATCCTCCTCCTCCCTCATTCTATAAACCATCTACAACATCCTCCTCTCCCACATTCTATAAACCATCTACAACATCCTCCTTCCTCTCATTCTGTAAAATATCTACATCCTCCTCCTCCCTCATTCTATAAACCATCTACAACATTCTCCTCATCCCTCATTCTATAAACCATCTACAGCATCCTCCTCTCCCTCATTCTATAAACCATCTACAGCATCCTCCTCTCCCTCATTCTATAAACCATCTACAGCATCCTCCTCTCCCTCATTCTATAAACCATCTACAACATCCTCCCCCTCCCTCATTCTATAAACCATCTACAACATCCCACTCCCTCATTCTATAAACCATCTACAACATCTCCCTCCCTCATTCTATAAACCATCTACAACATCTCCCTCCCTCATTCTATAAACCATCTACAACATCTCCCTCCCTCATTCTATAAACCATCTACAACATCTCCCTCCCTCATTCTATAAACCATCTACAACATCCTCCTCCCTCATTCTATAAACCATCTACAACATCCTCCTCTCCCACATTCTATAAACCATCTACAACATCCTCCTCCTCCCTCATTCTATAAACCATCTACAACATCTCCCTCCCTCATTCTATAAACCATCTACAACATCCTCCTCTCCCACATTCTATAAACCATCTACAACATCCTCCTCTCCCACATTCTATAAACCATCTACAACATCCTCCTCTCCCACATTCTATAAACCATCTACAACATCCTCCTCCTCCCTCATTCTATAAACCATCTACAACATCCTCCTTCCTCTCATTCTGTAAAATATCTACATCCTCCTCCTCCCTCATTCTATAAACCATCTACAACATCCTCCTCTCCCACATTCTATAAACCATCTACAACATCCTCCTCTCCCACATTCTATAAACCATCTACAACATCCTCCTCTCCCACATTCTATAAACCATCTACAACATCCTCCTCTCCCACATTCTATAAACCATCTACAACATCCTCCTCTCCCTCATTCTATAAACCATCTACATCTCCCTCCCTCCCTCATTCTATAAACCATCTACATCTCCCTCCCTCATTCTATAAACCATCTACAACATCCTCCTCTCCCTCATTCTATAAACCATCTACAACATCCTCCTCTCCCTCATTCTATAAACCATCTACAACATCCTCCTCCTCCCTCATTCTATAAACCATCTACAACATCCTCCTCTCCCTCATTCTATAAACCATCTACATCTCCCTCCCTCATTCTATAAACCATCTACAACATCCTCCTCTCCCACATTCTATAGACCATCTACAACATCCTCCTCTCCCTCATTCTATAAACCATCTACAACATCCTCCTCTCCCACATTCTATAAACCATCTACAACATCCTCCTCTCCCTCATTCTATAAACCATCTACAGCATCCTCCTCTCCCTCATTCTATAAACCATCTACAGCATCCTCCTCTCCCTCATTCTATAAACCATCTACAGCATCCTCCTCTCCCTCATTCTATAAACCATCTACAGCATCCTCCTCTCCCTCATTCTATAAACCATCTACAGCATCCTCCTCTCCCTCATTCTATAAACCATCTACAGCATCCTCCTCTCCCTCATTCTATAAACCATCTACAGCATCCTCCTCTCCCTCATTCTATAAACCATCTACAACATCCTCCTCTCCCTCATTCTATAAACCATCTACAGCATCCTCCTCCCTCATTCTATAAACCATCTACAGCATCCTCCTCCCTCATTCTATAAACCATCTACAGCATCCTCCTCTCCCTCATTCTATAAACCATCTACAACATCCTCCTCTCCCACATTCTATAAACCATCTACATCATCCTCCTCCTCCCTCATTCTATAAACCATCTACAACATCCTCCTCTCCCTCATTCTATAAACCATCTACAACATCCCCCTCCCTCATTCTATAAACCATCTACAACATCCTCCTCTCCCACATTCTATAAACCATCTACAACATCCTCCGCCCTCTTATTCTCTAAACCAGTGGTTCCCAAACTGGTCATAGTCCCTTACCCCTTCAAACATTCAACCTCCAGCTGTACCCCCTCTAGCACCAGGGTCAGCACACTCTCAAATGTTGTTTTTTGACATCATTGTAAGCCTGCCACACACACAGATTTATTAAACATAAGAATGAGTGTGATTTTTTATTTTTTATTATTTAATGCTAGTGAGGGCCGAGAATCCACTCTCACATAGGTACGTGGTTGCAAAGGGCATCAGTGTCTTAACAGCACGATTTGCCAAGGCAGGATACTCTGAGCGCAACCCTATCAGGAAATCTGTCAGTGGCTTCTGATTAAATTGAGTTAATTTGCACACAAAAACAACAACAAAAATCATACTTTGATGGGAAGACCTGTGTGTTGTCCTTGTTAATACAGACAGAGCTCCAACTTATTAATCGTTGCCTCAAGTTTGTCCTGCACATTGAATATAGCTGTGGAGAGTCCCTGTAATCCTAGATTCAGATCATTCAGTCGAGAAAAAAACATCACCCAGACAGGCCAGTCGTGTGAGAAACTCGTCATCATGCAAGCGGTCAGACAAGTGAAAATTATGGTCTGTATAGAAAACAATAAGCTCGTCTCAGCTTAAAAGAATGTGTCGATACTTTGCCCCTTGATAACCAGCACACTTCTGTATGTTGTAAAAGCGTTACATGGTCGCTGCCCATATCATTGCATAGTGCAGAAAATACACGAGATTTCAGGGGCCTTGCTTTAACCATTTTCACTGTAGTGTCTAAAACGTCTTTCAAGCTGTCAGGCATTCCCTTGGCAGCAAGAGCCTCTAGGTGGATGCTGCATTGTACCCAAGTGGCGTCGGGAGCAACTGCTTGCAGGCGCGTTACCACTCTACTGTCTCCCTGTCATGGCTTTTGCTCCATCAGTACAGATACAAACATGAGCATCCGCTACGTTTGGCTACATACGGACCGTTAGTGGAATTCCCACGAGAGAGTAACGGTTAATGTGATTGGATGTTAATTATTTGACTAGGTTACCTGCATTTGACAAAGCTATTTTTTGCTGAACACTAAATGGTTACATTTTTTATTTTTGGCAGTGAAACGAGGCTACTCAGGTGAGAGAAAATAAAACTCACACAAATGTATAGCCCCGTTGGAAAATATAAATGGACTGCTTGAAAATATGAAGGAAAAATAATGTAAAAGCTGTTTCAGAGAATGTCAAGAGTGTGCAAAGCTGTCATCAAGGCAAAGGGTGGCTACTTTGAAGAATCTCAAATATAAAATATATTGTAACACTTGTTTGGTTATTGTTTAACACTTTTTTGGTTACTACATGATTCCATATGTGTTGTTTCATAGTTCTGATGTTTTCACTATTATTCTACAATGTAGAAAATAGTACAAATAAAGAAAAACCCTTGACTGAGTAGGTGTGTCCAAACTTTTGACTGATCGAGTACAAATAAATATATAATTAGGTTCCAGCCACCCGTGGCTAAATCTAGTTGTAGAGCGTTGCTCTAAACCATCTACAGCACAGAGATGGATGAATAGAGATGACTAGAGATGGATAGAGATGCATGACTAGAGCTGAAGAGAGATAGATGACTAGAGATCGAGATTAATGACTAGAGATGGATAGAGATGGATAACTAGAGCTGAATAGAGATATGACTAGAGATGGATGACTAGAGATGGATAGAGATATGACTAGAGATGAATAGAGATATGACTAGAGATGGATGACTAGAGATGAATAGAGATATGACTAGAGATGGATGACTAGAGATGGATAGAGATGCATGACTAGAGCTGAAGAGAGATAGATGACTAGAGATGGATAGAGATATGACTAGAGATGGATAGAGATATGACTAGAGATGGATGACTAGAGCTGAATAGAGATATGACTAGAGATGGATAACTAGAGCTGGATGACTAGAGATGGATAACTAGAGCTGGATGACTAGAGATGGATAACTAGAGATGAATAACTAGAGCTGGATGACTAGAGATGGATAACTACAGATGCATGACTAGAGATGGATAACTAGAGATGCATGACTAGAGATGGATAGAGATGCATGACTAGAGCTGAAGAGAGATAGATGACTAGAAATTGAGATTAATGACTAGAGATGGATAGAGATGCATGACTAGAGATGGATGACTAGAGATGGATAGAGCTGCATGACTAGAGATGGATGACTAGAGATGAATAGAGATATGACTAGAGATGGATGACTAGAGATGAATAGAGATATGACTAGAGATGGATGACTAGAGATTAATAGAGATATGACTAGAGATGGATGACTAGAGATGGATAGAGCTGCATGACTAGAGATGGATGACTAGAGATGGATGACTAGAGATATGACTAGAGATGAATAGAGATATGACTAGAGATGGATGACTAGAGATGAATAGAGATATGACTAGAGATGGATGACTAGAGATGAATAGAGATATGACTAGAGATGGATAGAGATATGACTAGAGATGGATGACTAGAGATGGATAGAGCTGCATGACTAGAGATGGATGACTAGAGATGAATAGAGATATGACTAGAGATGGATGACTAGAGATGAATAGAGATATAACTAGAGATGGATGACTAGAGATCGATAGCGATGGATGACTAGAGATTAATAGAGATGGATGACTGGAATATACAGTATGTCCCAGTGCCTAACAGAGGCTGAGCTATACTAAGCCCCTCCTCCTACTGATCGAGTACAAATAAATATATAATTAGGTTCCAGCCACCCGTGGCTAAATCTAGTTGTAGAGCGTTGCTCTAAACCATCTACAGCACAGAGATGGATGAATAGAGATGACTAGAGATGGATAGAGATGCATGACTAGAGCTGAAGAGAGATAGATGACTAGAGATCGAGATTAATGACTAGAGATGGATAGAGATGGATAACTAGAGCTGAATAGAGATATGACTAGAGATGGATGACTAGAGATGGATAGAGATATGACTAGAGATGAATAGAGATATGACTAGAGATGGATGACTAGAGATGAATAGAGATATGACTAGAGATGGATGACTAGAGATGGATAGAGATGCATGACTAGAGCTGAAGAGAGATAGATGACTAGAGATGGATAGAGATATGACTAGAGATGGATAGAGATATGACTAGAGATGGATGACTAGAGCTGAATAGAGATATGACTAGAGATGGATAACTAGAGCTGGATGACTAGAGATGGATAACTAGAGCTGGATGACTAGAGATGGATAACTAGAGATGAATAACTAGAGCTGGATGACTAGAGATGGATAACTACAGATGCATGACTAGAGATGGATAACTAGAGATGCATGACTAGAGATGGATAGAGATGCATGACTAGAGCTGAAGAGAGATAGATGACTAGAAATTGAGATTAATGACTAGAGATGGATAGAGATGCATGACTAGAGATGGATGACTAGAGATGGATAGAGCTGCATGACTAGAGATGGATGACTAGAGATGAATAGAGATATGACTAGAGATGGATGACTAGAGATGAATAGAGATATGACTAGAGATGGATGACTAGAGATTAATAGAGATATGACTAGAGATGGATGACTAGAGATGGATAGAGCTGCATGACTAGAGATGGATGACTAGAGATGGATGACTAGAGATATGACTAGAGATGAATAGAGATATGACTAGAGATGGATGACTAGAGATGAATAGAGATATGACTAGAGATGGATGACTAGAGATGAATAGAGATATGACTAGAGATGGATAGAGATATGACTAGAGATGGATGACTAGAGATGGATAGAGCTGCATGACTAGAGATGGATGACTAGAGATGAATAGAGATATGACTAGAGATGGATGACTAGAGATGAATAGAGATATAACTAGAGATGGATGACTAGAGATCGATAGCGATGGATGACTAGAGATTAATAGAGATGGATGACTGGAATATACAGTATGTCCCAGTGCCTAACAGAGGCTGAGCTATACTAAGCCCCTCCTCCTATGTAAGAGCTTTATAAATATCAGAAATAGTTAAGTGACAGGTCTTTGGCAGAGCTGGGTCCAGGCACGCCTCGGTCATCATTCCCTGCAATACGCACCATCAATCTATATGAAGGAACACACTCATTTCTAGAATATACAGAGCATTCAGAAAGTATTCAGACCCCTTGACCTTTACAACGTTTGTTACGTTAGCCTTATTCTAAAATGGATTAAATAAATAAAGATCCTCATTAATCTACACACAATACCCCATAATGACATCACAATACCCCATAATGACATCACAGTACCCCATAATGACATCACAATACCCCACAATGATATCATAATACCCCATGATGACATCACAATACCCCATAATGACAAAGCAAAAATAGTTTTAGAAATCTTTGCAGCTAAAGCTGTGCCACTAGAGATTCTGCGTTCGAGCCCAGGCTCTGTCTCAGCTGGCCGCGACCAGGAGACACATGGGGCGGCGCACAATTGGCCAAGAGTCGTTCGGGTTAGAGGAGTGTTTGGCCGGCAGGGATGTCCCTGTCCCATCGCACACTAGTGACTGCTGTGGTGGGCCGGACACAATGCACGCTGACACAGTCGCCAGATGTACGGTGTTTCCTTCGACACATTGGTGCGGCTGGCTTCATGGTTAAGTGGGCATTGTGTCAAGAAGCAGTGTGGCTAGGTTGGGTCGTGTTTCGGAGTACGCGTTGGCTCTCGACTTTCGCCTCTCCCGAGTTCGTACGGGAGTTGCAGCGATGAGATAAGACTATAACTACGAATTGGATATCATTTAATTGGGGAGAAAAAAGGGGCAAAATACAATAAAACTGAAATATCACATTAGTATCCAGTACTTCGTTGTACTTTTACTTTGTTGAAGCTTTGAAGCTTTACTTTGTTGAAGCACCTTTGGCGAGAGTTCAATCTTGGTTACATCAGACCAGAGAATCTCGTTTCTCATTGTCTGAGAGTCCTTTAGGTGCCTTTTGGAAAACTCCAAGTGGGCTGTCATGTGCCTTTTACTGAGGAGTGGCTTCCGTCTGGCCACTCTACCTTAAAGGCCTGATTGATGGAGTGCTGCAGAGATGGTTGCCCTTCTGGAAGGTTCTCCCATCTCCACAGAGGAACTCTGGAGCTCTGTCAGAGTGACCATCAGGTTCTGGGTCACTTCCCTGACAAAGACCCTTCAACCAATTACTCAGTTTGGCCGGACAGCCAACTCTAGGAAGTCTTGGTGGTTCTAAACTTCTTCCATTTAAGAATGATGGAGGGCAATGAGACCTTCAATGCTGCAGAAATGTTTTGGTACTCTTCCCCAGATCTGTGCGTCAACACAATCCTGTCTTGGAGCTCTACGGACAATTCCTTCGACCTTCCAAATCATGTCCAATCAATTGAATTTACCACAGGTGGACTCCAATCAAGTTGTAGAAACATCTCAAGGATGATCAATGGAAACAGGATGCACCTGAGCTCAACTTTGAATCTCATAGCAAAGAGTCTGAATACTTATAAAAATAAATAAAAATGTTAAACCACTTTATATCACCTAATAGTATGAGGCAGGCCCGGGTCGTCACTACAACGTCTACCACCTAATAGTATGAGGCAGGCCCGGGTCGTCACTACAACGTCTACCACCTAATAGTATGAGGCAGGCCCGGGTCGTCACTACAACGTCTACCACCTAATAGTATGAGGCAGGCCCGGGTCGTCACTACAACGTCTACCACCTAATAGTATGAGGCAGGCCCGGGTCGTCACTACAACGTCTACCACCTAATAGTATGAGGCAGGCCCGGGTCGTCACTACAACGTCTACCACCTAATAGTATGAGGCAGGCCCGGGTCGTCACTACAACGTCTACCACCTAATAGTATGAGGCAGGCCCGGGTCGTCACTACAACGTCTATCACCTAATAGTATGAGGCAGGCCCGGGTCGTCACTACAACGTCTACCACCTAATAGTATGAGGCAGGCCCGGGTCGTCACTACAACGTCTACCACCTAATAGTATGAGGCAGGCCCGGGTCGTCACTACAACGTCTACCACCTAATAGTATGAGGCAGGCCCGGGTCGTCACTACAACGTCTACCACCTAATAGTATGAGGCAGGCCCGGGTCGTCACTACAACGTCTATCACCTAATAGTATGAGGCAGGCCCGGGTCGTCACTACAACGTCTACCACCTAATAGTATGAGGCAGGCCCGGGTCGTCACTACAACGTCTACCACCTAATAGTATGAGGCAGGCCCGGGTCGTCACTACAACGTCTACCACCTAATAGTATGAGGCAGGCCCGGGTCGTCACTACAACGTCTACCACCTAATAGTATGAGGCAGGCCCGGGTCGTCACTACAACGTCTACCACCTAATAGTATGAGGCAGGCCCGGGTCGTCACTACAACGTCTATCACCTAATAGTATGAGGCAGGCCCGGGTCGTCACTACAACGTCTACCACCTAATAGTATGAGGCAGGCCCGGGTCGTCACTACAACGTCTACCACCTAATAGTATGAGGCAGGCCCGGGTCGTCACTACAACGTCTACCACCTAATAGTATGAGGCAGGCCCGGGTCGTCACTACAACGTCTACCACCTAATAGTATGAGGCAGGCCCGGGTCGTCACTACAACGTCTATCACCTAATAGTATGAGGCAGGCCCGGGTCGTCACTACAACGTCTACCACCTAATAGTATGAGGCAGGCCCGGGTCGTCACTACAACGTCTACCACCTAATAGTATGAGGCAGGCCCGGGTCGTCACTACAACGTCTACCACCTAATAGTATGAGGCAGGCCCGGGTCGTCACTACAACGTCTACCACCTAATAGTATGAGGCAGGCCCGGGTCGTCACTACAACGTCTACCACCTAATAGTATGAGGCAGGCCCGGGTCGTCACTACAACGTCTACCACCTAATAGTATGAGGCAGGCCCGGGTCGTCACTACAACGTCTATCACCTAATAGTATGAGGCAGGCCCGGGTCGTCACTACAACGTCTACCACCTAATAGTATGAGGCAGGCCCGGGTCGTCACTACAACGTCTACCACCTAATAGTATGAGGCAGGCCCGGGTCGTCACTACAACGTCTACCACCTAATAGTATGAGGCAGGCCCGGGTCGTCACTACAACGTCTACCACCTAATAGTATGAGGCAGGCCCGGGTCGTCACTACAACGTCTACCACCTAATAGTATGAGGCAGGCCCGGGTCGTCACTACAACGTCTACCACCTAATAGTATGAGGCAGGCCCGGGTCGTCACTACAACGTCTACCACCTAATAGTATGAGGCAGGCCCGGGTCGTCACTACAACGTCTACCACCTAATAGTATGAGGCAGGCCCGGGTCGTCACTACAACGTCTATCACCTAATAGTATGAGGCAGGCCCGGGTCGTCACTACAACGTCTACCACCTAATAGTATGAGGCAGGCCCGGGTCGTCACTACAACGTCTACCACCTAATAGTATGAGGCAGGCCCGGGTCGTCACTACAACGTCTACCACCTAATAGTATGAGGCAGGCCCGGGTCGTCACTACAACGTCTACCACCTAATAGTATGAGGCAGGCCCGGGTCGTCACTACAACGTCTACCACCTAATAGTATGAGACAGGCCCGGGTCGTCACTACAACGTCTACCACCTAATAGTATGAGGCAGGCCCGGGTCGTCACTACAACGTCTACCACCTAATAGTATGAGGCAGGCCCGGGTCGTCACTACAACGTCTACCACCTAATAGTATGAGGCAGGCCCGGGTCGTCACTACAACGTCTACCACCTAATAGTATGAGGCAGGCCCGGGTCGTCACTACAACATCTACCACCTAATAGTATGAGGCAGGCCCGGGTCGTCACTACAACGTCTACCACCTAATAGTATGAGGCAGGCCCGGGTCGTCACTACAACGTCTACCACCTAATAGTATGAGGCAGGCCCGGGTCGTCACTACAACGTCTACCACCTAATAGTATGAGGCAGGCCCGGGTCGTCACTACAACGTCTACCACCTAATAGTATGAGGCAGGCCCGGGTCGTCACTACAACGTCTACCACCTAATAGTATGAGGCAGGCCCGGGTCGTCACTACAACGTCTACCACCTAATAGTATGAGACAGGCCCGGGTCGTCACAACAACGTCTATCACCTAATAGTATGAGGCAGGACAGGGTCATCACTACAACGTCTATCACCTAATAGTATGAGACAGGCCCGGGTCGTCACAACAACGTCTATCACCTAATAGTATGAGGCAGGCCCGGGTCGTCACTACAACGTCTACCACCTAATAGTATGAGGCAGGCCCGGGTCGTCACTACAACGTCTACCACCTAATAGTATGAGGCAGGCCCGGGTCGTCACTACAACGTCTACCACCTAATAGTATGAGACAGGCCCGGGTCGTCACTACAACGTCTACCACCTAATAGTATGAGGCAGGCCCGGGTCGTCACTACAACGTCTACCACCTAATAGTATGAGGCAGGCCCGGGTCGTCACTACAACGTCTACCACCTAATAGTATGAGACAGGCCCGGGTCGTCACAACAACGTCTATCACCTAATAGTATGAGGCAGGCCCGGGTCGTCACTACTTCTATCACCTAATAGTATGAGACAGGCCCGGGTCGTCACTACGTCTATCACCTAATAGTATGAGACAGGCCCGGGTCGTCACTACAACTATGCACACGGGTCGTGTTCAGGCTCCATCCCCCCCACAGGCCCTGGTCAGGCTCCATCCCCCCATGGGCCCTGGTCAGGCTCCATCCCCCACAGGCCCTGGTCAGGCTCCATCCTCCCCCCTCCCACCCCCCACGGGTCCTGGTCAGGCTCCATCCCCCCCACAGGTCCTGGTCAGGCTCCACCCCCCCACGGGCCCTGGTCAGGCCCCACCCCCCCACGGACCCTGGTAAGGCCCCACCCCCCCACGGACCCTGGTCAGGCCCCACCCCCCATGGGCCCTGGTCAACAGTATTCCACTATAAACTAAATAGCGTGCCATTTGGGATGCCAATCAGAGCTTTCAGGCCATGAGACCAGTGGATTATCCTGAGAACTGGGACAAACTCTAATCCCCAGTAATTTCACATCCTGCCATAGTCCTGCCTGGGGCCACAATACAGACTACAAAGAATAACATGTTATTCCACCTCTGGAGTTTATATTTACTCTCTGCATAGCCCAGCTCTAGAGGCTAACATCCCTCATCATAGCCCAGCTCTGGAGGCTAACATTCCTCATCATAGCCCAGCTCTGTAGGCTAACCTCCCTCATCATAGCCCAGCTCTGTAGGCTAACCTCCCTCATCATGGCCCAGCTCTGTAGGCTAACCTCCCTCATCATAGCACAGCTCTGTAGGCTAACCTCCCTCATCATAGCACAGCTCTGTAGGCTAATCTCCCTCATCATAGCCCAGCTCTGTAGGTTAACCTCTTGTAGCCTAACCTCCCTCATCATACGCCAGCTCTGTAGGCTAACCTCCCTCATCATAGCCCAGCTCTGTAGGCTAACCTCCCTCATCATAGCCCAGCTCTGTAGGCTAACCTCCCTCATCATAGGCCAGCTCTGTAGGCTAACCTCCCTCATCATAGGCCAGCTCTGTAGGCTAACCTCATGTAGTCTAACCTCCCTCATCATAGCCCAGCTCTGTAGGCTAAAATCCCTCATCATAGCCCAGCTCTGTAGGCTAACCTCCCTCATCATAGCCAAGCTATGTAGGCTAACCTCCCTCATCATAGCCCAGCTCTGTAGGCTAACCTCCCTCATCATAGCCCAGCTCTGTAGGCTAACCTCCCTCATCATAGCCAAGCTATGTAGGCTAACCTCCCTCATCATAGCACAGCTCTGTAGTCTAACCTCCCTCATCATAGCACAGCTCTGTAGGCTAACCTCCCTCATCATAGCACAGCTCTGTAGGCTAATCTCCCTCATCATAGCCCAGCTCTGTAGGCTAACCTCCCTCATCATAGCACAGCTCTGTAGGCTAACCTCATGTAGCCTAACCTCCCTCATCATAGCCCAGCTCTGTAGGCTAACCTCCCTCATCATAGCCCAGCTCTGTAGGTTAACCTCTTGTAGCCTTAGCTCCCTCATCATAGCCCAGCTCTGTAGGCTAACCTCCCTCATCATGGCCCAGCTCTGTAGGCTAACCTCCCTCATCATAGCCCAGCTCTGTAGGCTAACCTCCCTCATCATAGCACAGCTCTGTAGGCTAACCTCCCTCATCATAGCACAGCTCTGTAGGCTAACCTCCCTCATCATAGCCCAGCTCTGTAGGCTAACCTCCCTCATCATAGCCCAGCTCTGTAGGTTAACCTCTTGTAGCCTTAGCTCCCTCATCATAGCCCAGCTCTGTAGGCTAACCTCCCTCATCATGGCCCAGCTCTGTAGGCTAACCTCCCTCATCATAGCCCAGCTCTGTAGGCTAACCTCCCTCATCATGGCCCAGCTCTGTAGGCTAACCTCCCTCATCATAGCCCAGCTCTGTAGGCTAACCTCCCTCATCATAGCCCAGCTCTGTAGGCTAACCTCCCTCATCATGGCCCAGCTCTGTAGGCTAACCTCCCTCATCATAGCCCAGCTCTGTAGGCTAACCTCCCTCATCATAGCCCAGCTCTGTAGGCTAACCTCCCTCATCATAGCCCAGCTCTGTAGGCTAACCTCATGTAGTCTAACCTCCCTCATCATAGCCCAGCTCTGTAGGCTAACCTCCCTCATCATAGCCAAGCTCTGTAGGCTAACCTCCCTCATCATAGCACAGCTCTGTAGGCTAACCTCCCTCATCATAGCACAGCTCTGTAGGCTAACCTCCCTCATCATAGCCCAGCTCTGTAGGTTAACCTCTTGTAGCCTAACCTCCCTCATCATAGGCCAGCTCTGTAGGCTAACCTCCCTCATCATAGCCCAGCTCTGTAGGCTAACCTCCCTCATCATAGGCCATCTCTGTAGGCTAACCTCATGTAGTCTAACCTCCCTCATCATAGCCCAGCTCTGTAGGCTAAAATCCCTCATCATAGCCAAGCTATGTAGGCTAACCTCCCTCATCATAGCCCAGCTCTGTAGGTTAACCTCTTGTAGCCTAACCTCCCTCATCATAGCCCAGCTCTGTAGGCTAACCTCCCTCATCATGGCCCAGCTCTGTAGGCTAACCTCCCTCATCATAGCCCAGCTCTGTAGGCTAACCTCCCTCATCATAGCCCAGCTCTGTAGGCTAACCTCCCTCATCATAGCCCAGCTCTGTAGGCTAACCTCATGTAGTCTAACCTCCCTCATCATAGCCCAGCTCTGTAGGCTAACCTCCCTCATCATAGCCCAGCTCTGTAGGCTAACCTCCCTCATCATAGCCAAGCTCTGTAGGCTAACCTCCCTCATCATAGCACAGCTCTGTAGGCTAACCTCCCTCATCATAGCACAGCTCTGTAGGCTAACCTCCCTCATCATAGCCCAGCTCTGTAGGTTAACCTCTTGTAGCCTAACCTCCCTCATCATAGGCCAGCTCTGTAGGCTAACCTCCCTCATCATAGCCCAGCTCTGTAGGCTAACCTCCCTCATCATAGGCCAGCTCTGTAGGCTAACCTCATGTAGTCTAACCTCCCTCATCATAGCCCAGCTCTGTAGGCTAACCTCCCTCATCATAGCCCAGCTCTGTAGGTTAACCTCTTGTAGCCTTAGCTCCCTCATCATAGCCCAGCTCTGTAGGCTAACCTCCCTCATCATGGCCCAGCTCTGTAGGCTAACCTCCCTCATCATAGCCCAGCTCTGTAGGCTAACCTCCCTCATCATAGCACAGCTCTGTAGGCTAACCTCCCTCATCATAGCACAGCTCTGTAGGCTAACCTCCCTCATCATAGCCCAGCTCTGTAGGCTAACCTCCCTCATCATAGCCCAGCTCTGTAGGTTAACCTCTTGTAGCCTTAGCTCCCTCATCATAGCCCAGCTCTGTAGGCTAACCTCCCTCATCATGGCCCAGCTCTGTAGGCTAACCTCCCTCATCATAGCCCAGCTCTGTAGGCTAACCTCCCTCATCATGGCCCAGCTCTGTAGGCTAACCTCCCTCATCATAGCCCAGCTCTGTAGGCTAACCTCCCTCATCATAGCCCAGCTCTGTAGGCTAACCTCCCTCATCATGGCCCAGCTCTGTAGGCTAACCTCCCTCATCATAGCCCAGCTCTGTAGGCTAACCTCCCTCATCATAGCCCAGCTCTGTAGGCTAACCTCCCTCATCATAGCCCAGCTCTGTAGGCTAACCTCATGTAGTCTAACCTCCCTCATCATAGCCCAGCTCTGTAGGCTAACCTCCCTCATCATAGCCAAGCTCTGTAGGCTAACCTCCCTCATCATAGCACAGCTCTGTAGGCTAACCTCCCTCATCATAGCACAGCTCTGTAGGCTAACCTCCCTCATCATAGCCCAGCTCTGTAGGTTAACCTCTTGTAGCCTAACCTCCCTCATCATAGGCCAGCTCTGTAGGCTAACCTCCCTCATCATAGCCCAGCTCTGTAGGCTAACCTCCCTCATCATAGGCCATCTCTGTAGGCTAACCTCATGTAGTCTAACCTCCCTCATCATAGCCCAGCTCTGTAGGCTAAAATCCCTCATCATAGCCAAGCTATGTAGGCTAACCTCCCTCATCATAGCCCAGCTCTGTAGGTTAACCTCTTGTAGCCTAACCTCCCTCATCATAGCCCAGCTCTGTAGGCTAACCTCCCTCATCATGGCCCAGCTCTGTAGGCTAACCTCCCTCATCATAGCCCAGCTCTGTAGGCTAACCTCCCTCATCATAGCCCAGCTCTGTAGGCTAACCTCCCTCATCATAGCCCAGCTCTGTAGGCTAACCTCATGTAGTCTAACCTCCCTCATCATAGCCCAGCTCTGTAGGCTAACCTCCCTCATCATAGCCCAGCTCTGTAGGCTAACCTCCCTCATCATAGCCAAGCTCTGTAGGCTAACCTCCCTCATCATAGCACAGCTCTGTAGGCTAACCTCCCTCATCATAGCACAGCTCTGTAGGCTAACCTCCCTCATCATAGCCCAGCTCTGTAGGTTAACCTCTTGTAGCCTAACCTCCCTCATCATAGGCCAGCTCTGTAGGCTAACCTCCCTCATCATAGCCCAGCTCTGTAGGCTAACCTCCCTCATCATAGGCCAGCTCTGTAGGCTAACCTCATGTAGTCTAACCTCCCTCATCATAGCCCAGCTCTATAGGCTAAAATCCCTCATCATAGCCCAGCTCTGTAGGCTAACCTCCCTCATCATAGCCAAGCTATGTAGGCTAACCTCCCTCATCATAGCACAGCTCTGTAGGCTAACCTCCCTCATCATAGCCCAGCTCTGTAGGCTAACCTCCCTCATCATAGCCCAGCTCTGTAGGCTAACCTCATGTAGCCTAACCTCCCTCATCATAGCCCAGCTCTGTAGGCTAACCTCCCTCATCATAGCCCAGCTCTGTAGGTTAACCTCTTGTAGCCTAACCTCCCTCATCATAGCCCAGCTCTGTAGGCTAACCTCCCTCATCATGGCCCAGCTCTGTAGGCTAACCTCCCTCATCATAGCCCAGCTCTGTAGGCTAACCTCCCTCATCATGGCCCAGCTCTGTAGGCTAACCTCCCTCATCATAGCCCAGCTCTGTAGGCTAACCTCCCTCATCATAGCCCAGCTCTGTAGGCTAACCTCCCTCATCATAGCCCAGCTCTGTAGGTTAACCTCTTGTAGCCTAACCTCCCTCATCATAGCCCAGCTCTGTAGGCTAACCTCCCTCATCATGGCCCAGCTCTGTAGGCTAACCTCCCTCATCATAGCCCAGCTCTGTAGGCTAACCTCCCTCATCATGGCCCAGCTCTGTAGGCTAACCTCCCTCATCATAGCCCAGCTCTGTAGGCTAACCTCCCTCATCATAGCCCAGCTCTGTAGGCTAACCTCCCTCATCATAGCCCAGCTCTGTAGGCTAACCTCTTGTAGCCTAACCTCCCTCATCATAGGCCAGCTCTGTAGGCTAACCTCCCTCATCATAGCCCAGCTCTGTAGGCTAACCTCCCTCATCATAGCCCAGCTCTGTAGGCTAAACTCCCTCATCATAGCCCAGCTCTGTAGGCTAACCTCATGTAGCCTTACACAGCCTGAAAAGTAATAACACGGCAGTCTAGAATGGCTATCAAATAGCATAGTCCCCTCTTCATAGTCATAGTCATGTTTGACAAACTAGTTGTGATGTCTGGCTGCATGTAGAGGGCGTGTCTGGTAGTGCAGAGGCCCTGGGTTGAAGCTGCAGAATGATCTGACAGTTGTTGTGTTTATAGAAGTCAACTTTAGAATAAACCCTCTAAACCCCATTAAAAGAAAGGTAAAGTTGACTAATGTTGTCGTACAATTTAAGGCTTTGGGAGTTTAAAAAAAAATCTCTTTGAACAGACCACCATGCAGGACAGGGCCGGTGTTCTCTCGTCTCCCTGAAGCGCTGAAATCAAATGGAATATACAGCAAAAAGACTTCAAACCTCAAAAAAATGAAACCTACTCGTTTTTCATGCATATTCTGTCCTGAAACACCTTATCCAGAGGGATCACGGCTTGGCCCAGAAACACGTCCAGTCCCATGAGCGCCCGGTGCATCACCGTCAGGACCAAGTCGCTGCTCCCGGGGGGGTATGCGCCCCCGTCCCCAACCTGCTCCAGAACACCCGGTAACAACTCGAAAGAACATTCCTCCTTCCATTCGGGAACAGTGGTCTTTTCCAGAACACAAGTGGAGTATTTCTCCTTGCCCACCTGGATAATGGTGTAGACGTCGCTGGTACCGTGTTTGCCCTTCGCCCGCAAGCCCCTGCCCCGCAGAACGGTGACCTGGACGTGTGTAGGAACCCATCTCTGGTCTTCGTCGTAGTCTATATTTAGCGAGGACATGTCCAAAGAAACACAACAGAGAGTGAGGACAGGCTCAAATGTAAACGTGGAAATGGGAGGATACCCTGCCGTTTCCCTCAGCGTCTCTCAGAGATGCACCGCTAGCCGTCCAGCCTAGTCGCGAGGTGGACGGCTCGGCATTATTGTATCCTTTAAGTTGTCGGTATTGACCGGTCTGTCTGTAGTGTCTTCACTGTTCGTTGCCCCAGCATGTGTATCGTGGCGTATGCTCGGCTATGCTAATAAAGCTATCGACGGTACGACGCGCGTCTCCGCGTCCCCTCTCTGCAGTCAGAATTGTTCAAACCATAGACAATGATAGAGGTCTCTAGTGGCAAAAAGGCCGTCGTCAAAATGCGCAGCGCCATTGAGGGCTTCCACCATTTCAACTGGGTGGGACATTTCAACTTCATTGGCTCACCAGGAGGGATCAGCCAATCGTAAAAAATAAAAATAAAATGGACTTCTTCAAAATGGAGATTGCCTCATTGGCGTTTCCCATGCACTTACAGACACCAGAATAGAACTATATAAGGATGTTTTCTCTATCATTCTCTATGGTTGAAACCAAGGCAGTGCCAATGTCACGCCTTTATCCTCTCTCTACAGGAAGAGGGTAGTAGAAAACAGCTTCCACCACAACACCCGTGGCTCAGTTTATCAGAATCTCTAGTAATATGATAACGTGAAACGTATATTTTATATATCCTTTGTTTTTAAAGAGTTGCAGTGATAACTATCCTGTCCAGACTGCGGCCTGTCTCTCAGATCAGACCCATTGGAAGTAGGGAAACCACCTTCCCCTCCGGGGTACTGCGCTGTGAGAACAGTTCTAGAGTACACACAGCCCTGGGATGACATAACATTGCAGATGCTCTTTTGCTCTCCACTGGGCAGAAAATGGGTTGAATCAACGTTGTTTCCACGTCATTTCAACTGGAGTAAAAAATCTATGTGTTGATTGGATTTGAAAAAAGGCATCAATGTTAGGGCATTTACTATTTTTTTACTCAACTTTTAACTTAAAGTAAAAAATAAAATAAAAAATCACGTTAGTTGACAACTCTAGATGTCTGTGCCCAGTGGGTCCGCCAGATGATCGGTAGGAAAGAAAACCTCTCTGTCACTCCTTCTGCAGGGCCAACATGGGTACTCTCTGTCACTCCTTCCGCAGGGCCAACATGGGTACTCTCTGTCACTCCTTCTGCAGGGCCAACATGGGTACTCTCTGTCACTCCTTCTGCAGGGCCAACATGGGTACTCTGTCACTCCTTCTGCAGGGCCAACATGGGCACTCTCTGTCACTCCTTCCACAGGGCCAACATGGGTACTCTCTGTCACTCCTTCTGCAGGGCCAACATGGGTACTCTGTCACTCCTTCCGCAGGGCCAACATGGGTACTCTCTGTCACTCCTTCCGCAGGGCCAACATGGGTACTCTGTCACTCCTTCTGCAGGGCCAACATGGGTACTCTCTGTCACTCCTTCCGCAGGGCCAACATGGGTACTCTCTGTCACTCCTTCTGCAGGGCCAACATGGGTACTCTCTGTCACTCCTGCAGGGCCAACATGGGTACTCTCTGTCACTCCTTCCGCAGGGCCAACATGGGTACTCTGTCACTCCTTCTGCAGGGCCAACATGGGTACTCTCTGTCACTCCTTCCGCAGGGCCAACATGGGTACTCTCTGTCACTCCTTCTGCAGGGCCAACATGGGTAGTTGTTGTTGTTGTGGTTTGTTATGCCAGTAGTACGTTTGAACGCTTAAAAATAAATGGACACACTTTGGCAGATTTGTGTTTTATCTCCCAACCAGGACTATTGTAGTCCGTAGTGGTGGTACACCCTTTACAGCCAGTGGGAAGTTTTCATAGATTGAAAATACAAGCCTTTCGCCTTCAGCCTAATCTTCAAACTAAGCAACACATGCTATTCAACAATGTAGCCCACACGATAAAGGGGTAATCTGGGATTTAAACCAAGTGGAAACCCAGCCACTGTTTTGATAAACAGTTGAGGGATGATGCTGGTAAAATGTATGTATCAATTCCAGATTGGCCCTTAAAATGTTTGCCAGCCACCCTTTTATATTGGTCCTTAGTCTAGGGCCTCTCATTGCTTTATTAGACAGCAGTCTGATGATGACCTCACCTGGTGGCCAAACCGCCGTAGAGTTTCAACCCTTCATTCAAAGACTCAATCATGGACACCCTTACTGACCACTGTGGCTGCTTTGTGCATGGACACCCTTACTGACCACTGTGGCTGCTTTGTGCATGGACACCCTTACTGACCACTGTGGCTGCTTTGTGGATGGACACCCTTACTGAGTGCTGTGGCTGCTTTGTGGATGGACACCCTTACTGACCACTGTGGCTGCTTTGTGGATGGACACCCTTACTGAGTGCTGTGGCTGCTTTGTGGATGGACACCCTTACTGAGCGCTGTGGGTGCTTTGTGGATGGACACCCTTACTGAGTGCTGTGGCTGCTTTGTGGATGGACACCCTTACTGACCACTGTGGCTGCTTTGTGGATGGACACCCTTACTGAGTGCTGTGGCTGCTTTGTGGATGGACACCCTTACTGAGCGCTGTGGGTGCTTTGTGGATGGACACTCTTACTGACCACTGTGGCTGCTTTGTGGATGGACACCCTTACTGACCGCTGTGGCTGCTTTGTGCATGGACACCCTTACTGACTGCTGTGGCTGCTTTGTGGATGGCCACCCTTACTGACCGCTGTGGCTGCTTTGTGCATGGACACTCTTACTGACCGCTGTGGCTGCTTTGTGCATGGACACTCTTACTGACAGCTGTGGCTGCTTTGCGTGATGTATTGTTGTCTCTACCTTCTTGCCCTTTGCTGTTGTCTGTGCCCAACAATGTTTGTTCCATGTTCTGTGCTGCTGCAATGTTGTGTTGCTACCATGCTGTGTTATGTGTTGCTGCCTTGCTATGTTGTTGTCTTAGGTCTCTCTTCATGTAGTGTTGTGGTCTATGTCTTGTTGTGATGTGTGTTTTCTCCTATATTTTAATTTTGACGGCCTACCCTTTGGCCTACCCTTTGGTAGGCCGTCATTGTAAATAAGAATGTGTTCTTAACCGACTTGCCAAGTTAAATAAAATAAAAATATATACATATATATATATATATACAGTGCCTTGCGAAAGTATTCGGCCCCCTTGAACTTTGCGACCTTTTGCCACATTTCAGGCTTCAAACATAAAGATATAAAACTGTATTTTTTTTGTGAAGAATCAACAACAAGTGGGACACAATCATGAAGTGGAACGACATTTATTGGATATTTCAAACTTTTCGAACAAATCAAAAACTGAAAAATTGGGCGTGCAAAATTATTCAGCCCCCTTAAGTTAATACTTTGTAGCGCCACCTTTTGCTGAGATTACAGCTGTAAGTCGCTTGGGGTATGTCTCTATCAGTTTTGCACATCGAGAGACTGACATTTTTTCCCATTCCTCCTTGCAAAACAGCTCGAGCTCAGTGAGGTTGGATGGAGAGCATTTGTGAACAGCAGTTTTCAGTTCCTTCCACAGATTTTTGATTGGATTCAGGTCTGGACTTTGACTTGGCCATTCTAACACCTGGATATGTTTATTTTTGAACCATTCCATTGTAGATTTTGCTTTATGTTTTGGATCATTGTCTTGTTGGAAGACAAATCTCCGTCCCAGTCTCAGGTCTTTTGCAGACTCCATCAGGTTTTCTTCCAGAATGGTCCTGTATTTGGCTCCATCCATCTTCCCATCAATTTTAACCATCTTCCCTGTCCCTGCTGAAGAAAAGCAGGCCCAAACCATGATGCTGCCACCACCATGTTTGACAGTGGGGATGGTGTGTTCAGGGTGTTGAGCTGTGTTGCTTTTACGCCAAACATAACGTTTTGCATTGTTGCCAAAAAGTTCAATTTTGGTTTCATCTGACCAGAGCACCTTCTTCCACATGTTTGGTGTGTCTCCCAGGTGGCTTGTGGCAAACTTTAAATGAAACTTTTTATGGATATCTTTAAGAAATGGCTTTCTTCTTGCCACTCTTCCATAAAGGCCAGATTTGTGCAATATACGACTGATTGTTGTCCTATGGACAGAATCTCCCACCTCAGCTGTAGATCTCTGCAGTTCATCCAGAGTGATCATGGGCCTCTTGGCTGCATCTCTGATCAGTCTTCTCCTTGTATGAGCTGAAAGTTTAGAGGGACGGCCAGGTCTTGGTAGATTTGCAGTGGTCTGATACTCCTTCCATTTCAATATTATCGCTTGCACAGTGCTCCTTGGGATGTTTAAAGCTTGGGAAATCTTTTTGTATCCAAATCCGGCTTTAAACTTCTTCACAACAGTATCTCGGACCTGCCTGGTGTGTTCCTTGTTCTTCATGATGCTCTCTGCGCTTTTAATGGACCTCTGAGACTATCATAGTGCAGGTGCATTTATACGGAGACTTGATTACACACAGGTGGATTGTATTTATCATCATTAGTCATTTAGGTCAACATTGGATCATTCAGAGATCCTCACTGAACTTCTGGAGAGAGTTTGCTGCACTGAAAGTAAAGGGGCTGAATAATTTTGCACGCCCAATTTTTCAGTTTTTGATTTGTTAAAAAAGTTTGAAATATCCAATAAATGTCGTTCCACTTCATGATTGTGTCCGACTTGTTGTTGATTCTTCACAAAAAAATACAGTGTTATATCTTTATGTTTGAAGCCTGAAATGTGGCAAAAGGTCGCAGAGTTCAAGGGGGCCGAATACTTTCGCAAGGCACTGTATATACTGTGGCTTACAGTCAATCACCTACAGCACGTGTCAAACTCATTCCATGGAGGGCCGATTGTCGATTGGTTTTTGCTCCGTCCTTGTTCTTGATTGATGAATGAAGGTCACTAATTAGTAAGGAATTCCTCTCACCTGGTGGTCTAGAGCTTCATTGAAAGGAAACCCCAAAATCCAGCAGACACTAGGTCCTCCATGGAATAAGTTTGACACCTCTGGTTTACTATTTAGCAGCAGGTGAGAATCTGACTGTCAGTCATATTCCTGATACCTGCTGCATCTGGCAGATGAGTTGCAGAAAAAAGAGACAGAGAGGGAAAGAGTGAGGGAGCTGGAGGGCTTAATTCATTTAGCTGATTTTATTAGTGTCTTTTTGCTGTTATGGAAGAAGAGAATTTACCACCTGGTCAGTGAGGCGTGGCTGGCTGCTGGGTTCTCTTCTCTCACTGCTCAGCTCCAATGCAGGACGTTATAACAGAGGGAGTGTTTCCTAATCCTGATTCTAATCCTGATCCTGGTTTTAATCCTGATCCTGGTTCTAATCCCGATCCTGGTTCTAATCCCGATCCTGGTTCTAATCCTGGTCCTGGTTCTAATCCTGGTCCTGGTTCTAATCCTGGTCCTGGTTCTAATCCTGATCCTGGTTCTAATCCTGGTCCTGGTTCTAATCCTGATCCTGATTCTAATCCTGATCCTGGTTCTAATCCGGGTCCTGGTTCTAATCCTGATCCTGGTTCTAATCCCGATCCTGGTTCTAATCCCGGTCCTGGTTCTAATCCCGGTCCTGGTTCTAATCCTGGTCCTGGTTCTAATCCTGGTCCTGGTTCTAATCCTGATCCTGGTTCTAATCCGGGTCCTGGTTCTAATCCTGATCCTGATTCTAATCCTGATCCTGGTTCTAATCCGGGTCCTGGTTCTAATCCTGATCCTGGTTCTAATCCTGATCCTGGTTCTAATCCTGTTCCTGGTTCTAATCCTGTTCCTGGTTCTAATCCTGGTCCTGGTTCTAATCCTGTTCCTGGTTCTAATCCGGGTCCTGGGAACCCAAAGGGCTGGACTAATACACATGATTCAAATCAAATGCTTGATGATAACTTTATTATTGTAATCAAGTGTGTTAGTTCTAAGGCAAAAAAAAGTTGTGAAGAACTTTTAACAGTGCTGGTAGAAAGCTCAGCAGATGTACTGAGAAAGTTTTTTTACAGTTAAACCAACATGGAGACTTCATCACCTCTGCTAGAGTTACTGCTCTTCTGGAAGGACTATTGGACCTCTGCTAGAGTTACTGCTCTTCTGGAAGGACTATTGGACCTCTGCTAGAGTTACTGCTCTTCTGGAAGGACTATTGGACCTCTGCTAGAGTTACTGCTCTTTGGGAAGGAATATTGGACCTCTGCTAGAGTTACTGCTCTTCTGGAAGGACTACTAGACCTCTGATAGAGTTACTGATCTTTGGGAAGGACTATTGGACCTCTGCTAGAGTTACTGCTCTTCTGGAAGTACAATTGGACCTCTGCTAGAGTTACTGATCTTTGGGAAGGACTATTGGACTTCTGCTAGTATTACTGCTCTTCGTGAATGACTATTGGACCTCTGCTAGAGTTACTGCTCTTTGGAAAGGACTATTGGACCTCTGCTAGAGTTACTTGCTCTTCTGGAAGTACTATTGGACCTCTGCTAGAGTTACCGCTCTTCTGGAATGACTATTGGACTTCTGCTAGAGTTACTGCTCTTCTGGAATAACTATTTGACCTCTGCTAGAGTTACTGCTCTTCTGGAAGGACTATTGGATTTCTGCTAGAGTTACTGCTCTTTGGGAAGGACTATTGGACCTCTGCTAGAGTTACTGCTCTTTGGGAAGGAATATTGGACCTCTGATAGAGTTACTGCTCTTTGGGAAGGACTATTGGACCTCTGCTAGAGTTACTGCTCTTCGGGAAGGACTATTGGACTTCTGCTAGAGTTACTGCTCTTCTGGAAGGACTATTGGACCTCTGCTGGAGTTACTGCTCTTCTGGAAGTACTATTGGACCTCTGCTAGAATTACTGATCTTTGGGAAGGACTATTGGAATTCTGCTAGTTACTGCTCGTCGGGAAGGACTATTGGAATTCTGCTAGTTACTGCTCGTCGGGAAGGACTATTGGACCTCTGCTAGAGTTACTGCTCTTTGGAAAGGACTATTGGACCTCTGCTAGAGTTACTTGCTCTTCTGGAAGTACTATTGGACCTCTGCTAGAGTTACCGCTCTTCTGGAATGACTATTGGACTTCTGCTAGAGTTACTGCTCTTCTGGAATAACTATTTGACCTCTGCTAGAGTTACTGCTCTTCTGGAAGGACTATTGGATTTCTGCTAGAGTTACTGCTCTTTGGGAAGGACTATTGGACCTCTGCTAGAGTTACTGCTCTTTGGGAAGGAATATTGGACCTCTGATAGAGTTACTGCTCTTTGGGAAGGACTATTGGACCTCTGCTAGAGTTACTGCTCTTCGGGAAGGACTATTGGACTTCTGCTAGAGTTACTGCTCTTCTGGAAGGACTATTGGACCTCTGCTGGAGTTACTGCTCTTCTGGAAGTACTATTGGACCTCTGCTAGAATTACTGATCTTTGGGAAGGACTATTGGAATTCTGCTAGTTACTGCTCGTCGGGAAGGACTATTGGAATTCTGCTAGTTACTGCTCGTCGGGAAGGACTATTGGACCTCTGCTAGAGTTACTGCTCTTCGGGAAGGACTATTGGACTTCTGCTAGAGTTACTGCTCTTCGGGAAGGACTATTGGACCTCTGCTAGAGTTACTGCTCTTTGGGAAGGACTATTGGACTTCTGCAAGAGTTACTGCGCTTCTGGAAGGACTATTGGACCTCTGCTAGGATTACTGCTCTTTGGGAAGGACTACTGGACTTCTGCTAGAGTTACTGCTCTTTGGGAAGGACTATTGGACTTCTGCTAGAGTTACTGCTCTTTGGGAAGGACTATTGGACCTCTGCTAGAGTTACTGCTCTTTGGGAAGGACTATTGGACCTCTGCTAGAGTTACTGCTCTTCGGGAAGGACTACTGGACTTCTTCTAGAGTTCTGCTCTTCTTGAAGTTTTATTGGACCTCTGATGGAGTTACTGCTCTTCTGGAAGTTCTATTGGACCTCTGCTAGAGTTACTGCTCTTCTGGAAGTTCTATTGGACCTCTGCTAGAGTTACTGCTCTTCTGGAAGTTCTATTGGACCTCTGCTAGAGTTACTACTCTTCTGGAAGTTCTATTGGACCTCTGCTAGAGTTACTGTTCTTTGGGAAGGACTACTGGACCTCTGCTAGAGTTACTGCTCTTCTGGAAGGACTATTGGATTTCTGCTAGAGTTACTGCTCTTTGGAAAGGACTACTGGACCTCTGCTAGAGTTACTGATCTTCTGGAAGGACTACTGGTTCGAGTTGTATAATAATGCTGTTGCATGTAGAGGTCGATGTGAGACTAAAGCCTTGTTCACACTGCAGGCCTTTAATGCTCAAATCAGTTTGGTTTTTCAACTCTGTTTTAGAATATTGACTGTCCAAACAGCAAGTTACAAGTGACCAAATCAGATTCACGTGTGTTCAGACAGCAGTCATTTGCTGAAATGTCTACACTAGTTGTCATAGTAACGACGGGTGTGTGTGCAGTGGTGTAGGCTGATTGGTGGTGGTACTTGTGCTTTCTATCACTCAGAAGTTATGTAGGAAGCTAAAGTGACAACAATGCCTGCCATGGACGTTTCCCAGTGGCTTTGAATGCTCAAAATCATATTGTACGAAAGCCTCAAAGGGATAAAAGGATCCAACTTTCAGAAGTTGGATTCCAACTTTCCTTGCAATCCAAGATGGCGTAGCAGTCAGACGTCCTTGTCTTTGTCTTGTCTCGTCCCATGTGTATATATCTTTTTCTTCGCGTTCTTTTTAATATTTTTCCTAAACCTCAACTTCAAAATAGTCTCCTGCAACCCGCCTCACCAATGTGGTGTGAATCTGTTTTGTTTTTCCCTAAAGTATTTATATTTACCTCGAACTGGAATACCTCAACTGAAGCTAGCTACCAGCTATCAGTCAGCTAACCACTGCTAGCGGTCATCAGCTAACCTTTAGCTCGGAAAGCTCTCGCCAGTTCGTACAACACGTTTCAAACCAGAGCATACAGGACCTATTTTTCTCTCCATATCCCCAAATTCCTACCACAAACTCTGAACCTTTTCATCTGGATCATCACAGCTAGCTAACCGCAACCCGGGTTGACTACTCCTGGCTAATGTTTCTGTCCCGGAACTAGCACCAACCTGGGGCTAGCCCATGCTAGACCCATCTCCCGGCTCACTCCTGGGCTACAATATCCGGACCCCTTCTACTGCCGGTACGGGGCACAGAACCCCACCGATCATCTACGACTGTAAAACCGACATAATCTGCCAGAGGATTCTAACAGGCCCCTCAGGCGCGACACCCCCTGAAGGCCCATTCTGCTAACCTGCTAGGCTTGCTAGCTCCCTAGAGCTACTTGGAACCCTACAAATTCCACGACTGGTCTATCAACGTCACCGCACGAAGAGGCAAAAACAGATTTACCCCCATCGCTACGTCCCCCATAGGCTAACTTGCTAGCCCCGGTCTGCTAACTGCTAGCTTGCCTGCCCCGGTCTGCTAACTGCTAGCTTGCCTGCCCCGTTCTGCTAACTTCTAGCTTGCCTGCCCCGGCTAACTGCTATCCCCTACTAACTGCTTGCTTGCTAACCCGGTCTGCTAACTGCTAGCTTGTTTAGCCCCTGCTTTTCTAGTATGGCCACCAACCATAGGGTCATACTGGACAGGATTTACATGGCCATATCTCCATAAATAATTGATACATACAGCCCAATGATAAAACAATATTTGAGAGGGTCTGGAAAACACAATAAACACAACATGCCATATATACGTGTCCTTTAAACTTTTAGTCGAAAAGTGGTGAAAACGCATGCCAAATGACTGTTTTCATGACTAGTTTCAATAGTTTACATGAAGATCCTCTAAAAAGTCATATATATGGGTGTTCCCTGGATTCTACTGATTGCAATGATATACTGTATCATGATATTCTGTTCTGTTTCAATTTTAAGAAAAATGACAGAAAACCTGCCCTGAACACGTCACTTTAGGTAAAATCCCATAGGAATGTATTATGTCCAGCAAAGAGACAGGTAGTCAGTTTTAACATAATACTTTTATGATGAGACTTTTCAGTCTTTACAAAAAGTAAGTAAAATTCAAAACAAAGATGTGTAACTATAGTGGCATTACAGATTCAACCAATTATAGTCAGTGATGTAGTGCTATTTCTTTAGGTACCGGAGAAAAAAAATAAAATAAATGACAACCAATTATAGTCAGTGATTTAGTGCTATTTCTTTAGGTACCGGAGCAAAAATAAAATAAAATGACATCATTTCACCAATGTGTCGGAGGAAACACCTACACCCTCCCCTAACCCTGACGACACTGTGCCAATTGTGCGCCGCCCCATCGGTCTCAAGCCTGGCCTCGAACCCAGAATCACTGGTGGCACAGCGATGCAGTGCCTTAGACCACTGCACCACTCAGGAGGCCTGGGCTTATGATTCTAAATAAATGTTGCCATGGTTTGCTTAGATAAACTCGGTAGCCTATAGCCCCTGATAGGCCTACATCTAATTTCAGATAGTCTACAATAGCTTTGACAAGATGTAGGGAAGATGTAAACTGAATGATTTAGCAGCTTGCTTAGCAGCCCTGGTCTCCACGAGCCCTGGTCACTACGGGCCCTGGTCACAACGGGGCCTGGTCACTACGGGCCCTGGTCACTACGAGCCCTGGTCACTACGGGCCCTGGTCACTACGGGCCCTGGTCACAACGGGGCCTGGTCACTACGGGCCCTGGTCACTACGAGCCCTGGTCACTACGGGCCCTGGTCACTACGGGCCCTGGTCACTACGGGCCCTGGTCACTACGGGCCCTGGTCACTACGGGCTCTGGTCACTACGGGCCCTAGTCACTACGAGCCCTGGTCACTACGGGCCCTGGTCACTACGGGCCCTGGTCACTACGGGCCCTGGTCACTACGGGCCCTGGTCACCACGAGCCCTGGTCACTACGGGCCCTGGTCACTACGGGCCCTGGTTACTACGAGCTCTGGTCACTACGGGCCCTGGTCACTACGAGCCCTGGTCACTACGGGCCCTGGTCACAACACTTTAAAGGGAATGGGGTGTCATTTGAGACACAACCATTGTCTGTCGGTATATAAACTGATATACTATCGAAACAGGACAACAGATGAATCCATCCGACGCCGAGGTGAGCGGAGCCGCATATCCGATGGAGGGAGCAGCCAAGGCCCTATCAGTCGTCCCTGCCTCCTCTCACTGCCTCCCCCTCCCTGCCTCCCCTGCCGTCCCTGCCTCCCCTCCCTGCCTCCCGTCCCTGCCTCCCCCTCCCTGCCTCCCCTGCTGTCCCTGCCTCCCCTCCCCTCCCTGCCTCCCCTCCCTGCCTCCCCTCCCCGCCTCCCCTGCCGTCCCTGCCTCCCCCTCCCTGCCTCCCCCTCCCTGCCTCCCCTGCCGTCCCTGCCTCCCCTCCCTGCCTCCCCCTCCCTGCCTCCCCCTCCCTGCCTCCCCCTCCCTGCCTCCCCTGCCGTCCCTGCCTCCCCTCCCTGCCTCCCGTCCCTGCCTCCCCCTCCCTGCCTCCCCTGCCGTCCCTGCCTCCCCTCCCCTCCCTGCCTCCCCTCCCTGCCCCCCCTCCCCTCCCTGCCTCCCCTCCCCTCCCTGCCTCCCTTCCCCCTCCCTGCCTCCCCTCCCTGCTGCCGTTTGGCCTGGGACCTGTCTACGCCACTGAACTCTTGTCCTGAGCAGCTGGCTGCAGAACGAGGTGTGTTTTTCTTTCTGGACTTAACGTTGGTGTTGGTTTAAGAGCCCGGGGACGTGGGATCCTTTGTGCCATTTAACAGAGGACTTAGTCGTCTTGGTTGGGTTTGTATTTTTATTATCCGCTAAACTGTGGTTGGGGGGCATGGCGGTGCACATGGCAGAATGACCTCCAAATCTGTTAGTCACTGGAAGGGAAGAGGTGGAATCTGTCAGTCACTGGGGTAAAAGAGGTGGAATCTGTCAGTCACTGGGGTAAAGAGGTGGAATCTGTCAGTCACTGGGGGGAAGAGGTGGAATCTGTTAGTCACTGGGGTAAAGAGGTGAAATCTGTCAGTCACTGGGGGGGAAGAGGTGGAATCTGTCAGTCACTGGGGGTAAAGCGGTAGAATCTGTCAGTCACTGGGGGTAAAGAGGAGGAATCTAGACCGTAGGAATCTAAATAATGGTTCCCATTATATCCGTGGTTGGTTCCCATTATATCCGTGGTTGGTTCCCATTATATCCATGGTTGGTTCCCATTATATCCGTGGTTGGTTCCCATTATATCTGTGGTTGGTTCCCATTATATCCGTGGTTGGTTCCATAACAAGTGGAGAAGGTTACAACTGAAGCCCAATAATTGCAGTGTTCTCTCAGCATCCAGGGGCAGGATCAATTAGATTAGAAAATGAATATACGAATGAACAGAGAAATAAATTAATACAAAAATGTATCTCAGTTCAGCAGGAACTCTCATTATGTTTCTCGGTCATCCGTCATCGTCAGCGTCACATTGAACAGACATGGTACCATTTTATTGGTGATGTTGCCAGGGCAACTACAATTGATATAACCTACCTATTATTCAAAAAGCATTTAATTTATTTTTATTTTTAAGATCTTTAGTTATTCAGTCATATTCCCAATCTGTTCCAAGGCCTATTCATTATTCAGTCATATTCCCAATCTGTTCTAGAGCTATCTCAGGGTCAGGAATACAGGAGGAATGTTCTAAAGCCATCTCAGGGTCAGGAATACAGGAGGAATGTTCTAAAGCCATCTCAGGGTCAGGAATACAGGAGGAATGTTCTAAAGCCATCTCAGGGTCAGGAATACAGGAGGAATGTTCCAGAGCCATCTCAGGGTCAGGAATACAGGAGGAATGTTCCAGAGCCATCTCAGGGTCAGGAATACAGGAGGAATGTTCTAGAGCCATCTCAGGGTCAGGAATACAGGAGGAATGTTCCAGAGCCATCTCAGGGTCAGGAATACAGGAGGAATGTTCTAGAGCCATCTCAGGGTCAGGAATACAGGAGAAATGTTCTAGAGCCATCTCAGGGTCAGGAATACAGGAGGAATGTTCTAGAGCCATCTCAGGGTCAGGAATACAGGAGGAATGTTCTAAAGCCATCTCAGGGTCAGGAATACAGGAGGAATGTTCTAGAGCCATCTCAGGGTCAGGAATACAGGAGGAATGTTCCAGAGCCATCTCAGGGTCAGGAATACAGGAGGAATGTTCCAGAGCCATCTCAGGGTCAGGAATACAGGAGGAATGTTCCAGAGCCATCTCAGGGTCAGGAATACAGGCGGAATGTTCCAGAGCCATCTCAGGGTCAGGAATACAGGAGGAATGTTCTAGAGCCATCTCAGGGTCAGGAATACAGGAGGAATGTTCTAGAGCCATCTCAGGGTCAGGAATGCAGGAGGAATGTTCTAGAGCCATCTCAGGTTCAGGAGTACAGGAGGAATGTTCTAAAGCCATCTCAGGGTGAGGAATACAGGAGAAATGTTCTAGAGCCAATTCAGGGTCAGGAATACAGGAGGAATGTTCTAGAGCCATCTCAGGGTCAGGAATACAGGATAAATGTTCTAGAGCCATCTCAGGGTCAGGAATACAGGAGGAATGTTCTAGAGCCAATTCAGGGTCAGGAATACAAGAGAAATGTTCTAGAGCCATCTCAGGTTCAGGTATACAGGAGGAATGTTCTAGAGCCATCTCAGGGTCAGGAATACAGGATGAATGTTCTAGAGCCACCTCAGGGTCAGGAATACAGGAGAAATGTTCTAGAGCCAATTCAGGGTCAGGAATACAGGAGGAATGTTCTAGAGCCATCTCAGGGTCAGGAATACAGGATAAATGTTCTAGAGCCATCTCAGGGTCAGGAATACAGGAGGAATGTTCTAGAGCCATCTCAGGGTCAGGAATACAGGAGGAATGTTCTAGAGCCATCTCAGGGTCAGGAATACAGGAGGAATGTTCTAGAGCCATCTCAGGGTCAGGAATACAGGAGGAATGTTCTAGAGCCATCTCAGGGTCAGGAATACAGGATAAATGTTCTAGAGCCATCTCAGGGTCAGGAATACAGGATAAATGTTCTAGAGCCATCTCAGGGTCAGGAATACAGGATAAATGTTCTAGAGCCAATTCAGGGTCAAGAATACAAGAAATGTTCTAGAGCCATCTCAGGTTCAGGAATACAGGAGGAATGTTCTAGAGACATCTCAGGGTCAGGAATACAGGATAAATGTTCTAGAGCCATCTCAGGGTCAGGAATACAGGATAAATGTTCTAGAGCCAATTCAGGGTCAGGAATACAGGATAAATGTTCTAGAGCCATCTCAGGGTCAGGAATACAGGAGGAATGTTCTAGAGCCATCTCAGGGTCAGGAATACAGGAGGAATGTTCTAGAGCCATCTCAGGGTCAGGAATACAGGAGGGCTGTTCTAAAGCCATCTCAGGTTCAGGAATACAGGAGGAATGTTCTAAAGCCATCTCAGGGTCAGGAATACAGGAGAAATGTTCTAGAGCGATCTCAGGGTCAGGAATACAGGATAAATGTTCTAGAGCCATCTCAGGGTCAGGAATACAGGATAAATGTTCTAGAGCCAATTCAGGGTCAGGAATACAGGATAAATGTTCTAGAGCCATCTCAGGGTCAGGAATACAGGAGGAATGTTCTAAAGCCATCTCAGGTTCAGGAATACAGGAGGAATGTTCTAAAGCCATCTCAGGGTCAGGAATACAGGAGAAATGTTCTAGAGCGATCTCAGGGTCAGGAATACAGGATAAATGTTCTAGAGCCATCTCAGGGTCAGGAATACAGGATAAATGTTCTAGAGCCAATTCAGGGTCAGGAATACAGGATAAATGTTCTAGAGCCATCTCAGGGTCAGGAATACAGGAGGAATGTTCTAGAGCCATCTCAGGGTCAGGAATACAGGAGGAATGTTCTAGAGCCATCTCAGGGTGAGGAATACAGGAGAAATGTTCTAGAGCCAATTCAGGGTCAGGAATACAGGAGGAATGTTCTAGAGCCATCTCAGGGTCAGGAATACAGGAGGAATGTTCTAGAGCCATCTCAGGGTCAGGAATACAGGAGGAATGTTCTAGAGCCATCTCAGGGTCAGGAATACAGGAGGAATGTTCTAAAGCCATCTCAGGGTGAGGAATACAGGAGAAATGTTCTAGAGCCAATTCAGGGTCAGGAATACAGGAGGAATGTTCTAGAGCCATCTCAGGGTCAGGAATACAGGAGGAATGTTCTAGAGCCAATTCAGGGTCAGGAATACAAGAGAAATGTTCTAGAGCCATCTCAGGTTCAGGTATACAGGAGGAATGTTCTAGAGCCATCTCAGGGTCAGGAATACAGGATGAATGTTCTAGAGCCATCTCAGGGTCAGGAATACAGGAGGAATGTTCTAAAGCCATCTCAGGGTCAGGAATACAGGAGAAATGTTCTAGAGCGATCTCAGGGTCAGGAATACAGGAGGATTGTTCTAGAGCTCGAAAATTCAAGCACCTTGGGTGTTGCCATAGAGTTACATTAGAAATTCTCATCCAAGAAGGCTCAAGGTCATTGACCACAGATAAAATGGTCAAAGCACGTTATATCTACCAGAGCTTTGATTGGACAATATCATACTTTCAAAATCTTAACTAGACTAGCATCACGTTGACAATCTGCAGGAAAATACTTTTCAATCCTTGTCTTATGAAGTGAACTGATAGATAAATTGCATCGGTGCTCATCGGCCATAAACATTACACAAGTTGGGAATCGCAAATTCAACAATAAGTGGTTTGGAAGAAATAAGTGCAAGCACAGCAAAGCAGTGATGAGCCTGCTGTTCAGTGGAGTGGGTGTGTGGTCCAAGTCTGGGTTTAAGGGTCTCTTTTCCAAGTTTAACCTCTAGCGTCGAGGAATCCCGTATCCGGGAGCGTAATTATAGCCTCAAGCTCATTACCATAACGCAATGTTAACTATTCATGAAAATCGCAAATGAAATGAAAGAAATATGTTCACATCACAAGCTTAGCCTTTTGTTAACAACACTGTCATCTCAGATTTTCAAAATATGCTTTTCAACCATAGCTACACAAGCATTTGTGTAAGAGTATTGATAGCTAGCATAGCATTAAGCCTGGCATTCAGCAGGCAACATTTTCACAAAAACAAGAAAAGCATTCAAATAAAATCATTTACCTTTGAAGAACTTCGGATGTTTTCAATGAGGAGACTCTCAGTTAGATAGCAAATGTTCATTTTTTCCAAAAAGATTATTTGTGTAGGAGAAATCGCTCCGTTTTGTTCATCACGTTTGGCTAAGAAAAAATTCTGAAAATGCAGTCTCTACAACGCCGAACTTTTTACCAAATTAACTCCATAATATCGACAGAAACATGGCAAACGTTGTTTAGAATCAATCCTCAAAGTAGGTCACTACGGGCCCTGGTCACTACGGGCCCTGGTCACTACGGGCCCTGGTCACTACGGGCCCTGGTCACTACGGGCCCTGGTCACCACGAGCCCTGGTCACTACGGGCCCTGGTCACTACGGGCCCTGGTCACTACGAGCTCTGGTCACTACGGGCCCTGGTCACTACGAGCCCTGGTCACTACGGGCCCTGGTCACAACACTTTAAAGGGAATGGGGTGTCATTTGAGACACAACCATTGTCTGTCGGTATATAAACTGATATACTATCGAAACAGGACAACAGATTAATCCATCCGACGCCGAGGTGAGCGGAGCCACATATCCGATGGAGGGAGCAGCCAATGCCCTATCAGTCGTCCCTGCCTCCCCTCACTGCCTCCCCCTCCCTACTCCCCTGCCGTCCCTGCCTCCCCTCCCTGCCTCCCGTCCCTGCCTCCCCCTCCCTGCCTCCCCTCCCCTCCCTGCCTCCCCTCCCTGCCTCCTCTCCCCTCCCTGCCTCCCCTGCCTCCCCTCCCTGCCTCCCCCTCCCTGCCTCCGCCTCCCCTGCCGTCCCTGCCTCCCCTCCCTGCCTCCCCCTCCCTCCCTGCCTCCCCCTCCCTGCCTCCCCTGCCGTCCCTGCCTCCCCTCCCTGCCTCCCCCTCCCTGCCTCCCCCTCCCTGCCTCCCCTGCCGTCCCTGCCTCCCCTCCCCTCCCTGCCTCCCCTCCCCTCCCTGCCTCCCTTCCCCCTCCCTGCTGCCGTTTGGCCTGGGACCCGTCTACGCCACTGAACTCTTGTCCTGAGCAGCTGGCTGCAGAACGAGGTGTGTTTTTCTTTCTGGACTTAACGTTGGTGTTGGTTTAAGAGCCCGGGGACGTGGGATCCTTTGTGCCATTTAACAGAGGACTTAGTCGTCTTGGTTGGGTTTGTATTTTTATTATCCGCTAAACTGTGGTTGGGGGGCATGGCGGTGCGCATGGCAGAATGACCTCCAAATCTGTTAGTCACTGGAAGGGAAGAGGTGGAATCTGTCAGTCACTGGGGTAAAAGAGGTGGAATCTGTCAGTCACTGGGGTAAAGAGGTGGAATCTGTCAGTCACTGGGGGGAAGAGGTGGAATCTGTTAGTCACTGGGGTAAAGAGGTGAAATCTGTCAGTCACTGGGGGGGAAGAGGTGGAATCTGTCAGTCACTGGGGGTAAAGAGGAGGAATCTAGACCGTAGGAATCTAAATAATGGTTCCCATTATATCCGTGGTTGGTTCCCATTATATCCGTGGTTGGTTCCCATTATATCCGTGGTTGGTTCCCATTATATCTTTGGTTGGTTCCCATTATATCCGTGGTTGGTTCCATAACAAGTGGAGAAGGTTACAGCTGAAGCCCAATAATTGCAGTGTTCTCTCAGCATCCAGGGGCAGGATCAATTAGATTAGAAAATGAATATACGAATGAACAGAGAAATAAATTAATACAAAAATGTATCTCAGTTCAGCAGGAACTCTCATTATGTTTCTCGGTCATCCGTCATCGTCAGCGTCACATTGAACAGACATGGTACCATTTTATTGGTGATGTTGCCAGGGCAACTACAATTGATATAACCTACCTATTATTCAAAAAGCATTTAATTTATTTTTATTTTTAAGATCTTTAGTTATTCAGTCATATTCCCAATCTGTTCCAAGGCCTATTCATTATTCAGTCATATTCCCAATCTGTTCTAGAGCTATCTCAGGGTCAGGAATACAGGAGGAATGTTCTAAAGCCATCTCAGGGTCAGGAATACAGGAGGAATGTTCTAAAGCCATCTCAGGGTCAGGAATACAGGAGGAATGTTCTAAAGCCATCTCAGGGTCAGGAATACAGGAGGAATGTTCTAGAGCCATCTCAGGGTCAGGAATACAGGAGGAATGTTCCAGAGCCATCTCAGGGTCAGGAATACAGGAGGAATGTTCCAGAGCCATCTCAGGGTCAGGAATACAGGAGGAATGTTCCAGAGCCATCTCAGGGTCAGGAATACAGGAGGAATGTTCTAGAGCCATCTCAGGGTCAGGAATACAGGAGGAATGTTCCAGAGCCATCTCAGGGTCAGGAATACAGGAGGAATGTTCTAGAGCCATCTCAGGGTCAGGAATACAGGAGAAATGTTCTAGAGCCATCTCAGGGTCAGGAATACAGGAGGAATGTTCTAGAGCCATCTCAGGGTCAGGAATACAGGAGGAATGTTCTAAAGCCATCTCAGGGTCAGGAATACAGGAGGAATGTTCTAGAGCCATCTCAGGGTCAGGAATACAGGAGGAATGTTCCAGAGCCATCTCAGGGTCAGGAATACAGGAGGAATGTTCCAGAGCCATCTCAGGGTCAGGAATACAGGAGGAATGTTCCAGAGCCATCTCAGGGTCAGGAATACAGGCGGAATGTTCCAGAGCCATCTCAGGGTCAGGAATACAGGAGGAATGTTCTAGAGCCATCTCAGGGTCAGGAATACAGGAGGAATGTTCTAGAGCCATCTCAGGGTCAGGAATGCAGGAGGAATGTTCTAGAGCCATCTCAGGGTCAGGAGTACAGGAGGAATGTTCTAAAGCCATCTCAGGGTGAGGAATACAGGAGAAATGTTCTAGAGCCAATTCAGGGTCAGGAATACAGGAGGAATGTTCTAGAGCCATCTCAGGGTCAGGAATACAGGATAAATGTTCTAGAGCCATCTCAGGGTCAGGAATACAGGAGGAATGTTCTAGAGCCAATTCAGGGTCAGGAATACAAGAGAAATGTTCTAGAGCCATCTCAGGTTCAGGTATACAGGAGGAATGTTCTAGAGCCATCTCAGGGTCAGGAATACAGGATGAATGTTCTAGAGCCACCTCAGGGTCAGGAATACAGGAGAAATGTTCTAGAGCCAATTCAGGGTCAGGAATACAGGAGGAATGTTCTAGAGCCATCTCAGGGTCAGGAATACAGGATAAATGTTCTAGAGCCATCTCAGGGTCAGGAATACAGGAGGAATGTTCTAGAGCCATCTCAGGGTCAGGAATACAGGAGGAATGTTCTAGAGCCATCTCAGGGTCAGGAATACAGGAGGAATGTTCTAGAGCCATCTCAGGGTCAGGAATACAGGAGGAATGTTCTAGAGCCATCTCAGGGTCAGGAATACAGGATAAATGTTCTAGAGCCATCTCAGGGTCAGGAATACAGGATAAATGTTCTAGAGCCATCTCAGGGTCAGGAATACAGGATAAATGTTCTAGAGCCAATTCAGGGTCAAGAATACAAGAAATGTTCTAGAGCCATCTCAGGTTCAGGAATACAGGAGGAATGTTCTAGAGACATCTCAGGGTCAGGAATACAGGATAAATGTTCTAGAGCCATCTCAGGGTCAGGAATACAGGATAAATGTTCTAGAGCCAATTCAGGGTCAGGAATACAGGATAAATGTTCTAGAGCCATCTCAGGGTCAGGAATACAGGAGGAATGTTCTAGAGCCATCTCAGGGTCAGGAATACAGGAGGAATGTTCTAGAGCCATCTCAGGGTCAGGAATACAGGAGGGCTGTTCTAAAGCCATCTCAGGTTCAGGAATACAGGAGGAATGTTCTAAAGCCATCTCAGGGTCAGGAATACAGGAGAAATGTTCTAGAGCGATCTCAGGGTCAGGAATACAGGATAAATGTTCTAGAGCCATCTCAGGGTCAGGAATACAGGATAAATGTTCTAGAGCCAATTCAGGGTCAGGAATACAGGATAAATGTTCTAGAGCCATCTCAGGGTCAGGAATACAGGAGGAATGTTCTAAAGCCATCTCAGGTTCAGGAATACAGGAGGAATGTTCTAAAGCCATCTCAGGGTCAGGAATACAGGAGAAATGTTCTAGAGCGATCTCAGGGTCAGGAATACAGGATAAATGTTCTAGAGCCATCTCAGGGTCAGGAATACAGGATAAATGTTCTAGAGCCAATTCAGGGTCAGGAATACAGGATAAATGTTCTAGAGCCATCTCAGGGTCAGGAATACAGGAGGAATGTTCTAGAGCCATCTCAGGGTCAGGAATACAGGAGGAATGTTCTAGAGCCATCTCAGGGTGAGGAATACAGGAGAAATGTTCTAGAGCCAATTCAGGGTCAGGAATACAGGAGGAATGTTCTAGAGCCATCTCAGGGTCAGGAATGCAGGAGGAATGTTCTAGAGCCATCTCAGGGTCAGGAGTACAGGAGGAATGTTCTAAAGCCATCTCAGGGTGAGGAATACAGGAGAAATGTTCTAGAGCCAATTCAGGGTCAGGAATACAGGAGGAATGTTCTAGAGCCATCTCAGGGTCAGGAATACAGGATAAATGTTCTAGAGCCATCTCAGGGTCAGGAATACAGGAGGAATGTTCTAGAGCCAATTCAGGGTCAGGAATACAAGAGAAATGTTCTAGAGCCATCTCAGGTTCAGGTATACAGGAGGAATGTTCTAGAGCCATCTCAGGGTCAGGAATACAGGATGAATGTTCTAGAGCCACCTCAGGGTCAGGAATACAGGAGAAATGTTCTAGAGCCAATTCAGGGTCAGGAATACAGGAGGAATGTTCTAGAGCCATCTCAGGGTCAGGAATACAGGATAAATGTTCTAGAGCCATCTCAGGGTCAGGAATACAGGAGGAATGTTCTAGAGCCATCTCAGGGTCAGGAATACAGGAGGAATGTTCTAGAGCCATCTCAGGGTCAGGAATACAGGAGGAATGTTCTAGAGCCATCTCAGGGTCAGGAATACAGGAGGAATGTTCTAGAGCCATCTCAGGGTCAGGAATACAGGATAAATGTTCTAGAGCCATCTCAGGGTCAGGAATACAGGATAAATGTTCTAGAGCCATCTCAGGGTCAGGAATACAGGATAAATGTTCTAGAGCCAATTCAGGGTCAAGAATACAAGAAATGTTCTAGAGCCATCTCAGGTTCAGGAATACAGGAGGAATGTTCTAGAGACATCTCAGGGTCAGGAATACAGGATAAATGTTCTAGAGCCATCTCAGGGTCAGGAATACAGGATAAATGTTCTAGAGCCAATTCAGGGTCAGGAATACAGGATAAATGTTCTAGAGCCATCTCAGGGTCAGGAATACAGGAGGAATGTTCTAGAGCCATCTCAGGGTCAGGAATACAGGAGGAATGTTCTAGAGCCATCTCAGGGTCAGGAATACAGGAGGGCTGTTCTAAAGCCATCTCAGGTTCAGGAATACAGGAGGAATGTTCTAAAGCCATCTCAGGGTCAGGAATACAGGAGAAATGTTCTAGAGCGATCTCAGGGTCAGGAATACAGGATAAATGTTCTAGAGCCATCTCAGGGTCAGGAATACAGGATAAATGTTCTAGAGCCAATTCAGGGTCAGGAATACAGGATAAATGTTCTAGAGCCATCTCAGGGTCAGGAATACAGGAGGAATGTTCTAAAGCCATCTCAGGTTCAGGAATACAGGAGGAATGTTCTAAAGCCATCTCAGGGTCAGGAATACAGGAGAAATGTTCTAGAGCGATCTCAGGGTCAGGAATACAGGATAAATGTTCTAGAGCCATCTCAGGGTCAGGAATACAGGATAAATGTTCTAGAGCCAATTCAGGGTCAGGAATACAGGATAAATGTTCTAGAGCCATCTCAGGGTCAGGAATACAGGAGGAATGTTCTAGAGCCATCTCAGGGTCAGGAATACAGGAGGAATGTTCTAGAGCCATCTCAGGGTGAGGAATACAGGAGAAATGTTCTAGAGCCAATTCAGGGTCAGGAATACAGGAGGAATGTTCTAGAGCCATCTCAGGGTCAGGAATACAGGAGGAATGTTCTAGAGCCATCTCAGGGTCAGGAATACAGGAGGAATGTTCTAAAGCCATCTCAGGGTGAGGAATACAGGAGAAATGTTCTAGAGCCAATTCAGGGTCAGGAATACAGGAGGAATGTTCTAGAGCCATCTCAGGGTCAGGAATACAGGAGGAATGTTCTAGAGCCAATTCAGGGTCAGGAATACAAGAGAAATGTTCTAGAGCCATCTCAGGTTCAGGTATACAGGAGGAATGTTCTAGAGCCATCTCAGGGTCAGGAATACAGGATGAATGTTCTAGAGCCATCTCAGGGTCAGGAATACAGGAGGAATGTTCTAAAGCCATCTCAGGTTCAGGAATACAGGAGGAATGTTCTAAAGCCATCTCAGGGTCAGGAATACAGGAGAAATGTTCTAGAGCTCGAAAATTCAAGCACCTTGGGTGTTGCCATAGAGTTACATTAGAAATTCTCATCCAAGAAGGCTCAAGGTCATTGACCACAGATAAAATGGTCAAATCACGTTATATCTACCAGAGCTTTGATTGGACAATATCATACTTTCAAAATCTTAACTAGACTAGCATCACGTTGACAATCTGCAGGAAAATACTTTTCAATCCTTGTCTTATGAAGTGAACTGATAGATAAATTGCATCGGTGCTCATCGGCCATAAACATTACACAAGTTGGGAATCGCAAATTCAACAATAAGTGGTTTGGAAGAAATAAGTGCAAGCACAGCAAAGCAGTGATGAGCCTGCTGTTCAGTGGAGTGGGTGTGTGGTCCAAGTCTGGGTTTAAGGGTCTCTTTTCCAAGTTTAACCTCTAGCGTCGAGCAATCCCGTATCCGGGAGCGTAATTATAGCCTCAAGCTCATTACCATAACGCAATGTTAACTATTCATGAAAATCGCAAATGAAATGAAAGAAATATGTTCACATCACAAGCTTAGCCTTTTGTTAACAACACTGTCATCTCAGATTTTCAAAATATGCTTTTCAACCATAGCTACACAAGCATTTGTGTAAGAGTATTGATAGCTAGCATAGCATTAAGCCTAGCATTCAGCAGGCAACATTTTCACAAAAACAAGAAAAGCATTCAAATAAAATAATTTACCTTTGAAGAACTTCGGATGTTTTCAATGAGGAGACTCTCAGTTAGATAGCAAATGTTCATTTTTTCCAAAAAGATTATTTGTGTAGGAGAAATCGCTCCGTTTTGTTCATCACGTTTGGCTAAGAAAAAATTCCGAAAATGCAGTCTCTACAACGCCGAACTTTTTACCAAATTAACTCCATAATATCGACAGAAACATGGCAAACGTTGTTTAGAATCAATCCTCAAGGTGTTTTTCACATATCTATTCGATGATAAATCATTAGTGGCAGCTGTGTTTCTCCTTGAAGCAAACGAAAAATACACGCAGCTGGAGATTACGCATTAATTGCAACGGAGGACACCAAGCGGCCACCTGGTAGATGTAGTCTCTTAAGGTCAATCTTCCAATGATTTGCCTACAAATACGTCACAATGCTGTCGACACCTTGGGGAAACGACAGAAAGTCTAAGCTCATTCGTGACCCATACACAGCCATATAAGGAGACATTGGAACACAGCGCATTCAAAATCTGGGGCACTTCCTGTATGACATTTCATCTTGGTTTCGCCTGTAGCATTAGTTCTGTGGCACTCACAGACAATATCTTTGCAGTTTTGGAAACGTCAGAGTGTTTTCTTTCCAAAGCTGGCAATTATATGCATAGTCGAGCATCTTTTCGTGACAAAATATCTTGTTTAAAACGGGAATGTTTTTTTATCCATAAATTAAAAGAGCGCCCCCTATATCCAAGAAGTTAAAAGCAGTGACTAACCTGCTGTTCAGTGGAGTGGGTGTGTGGTCCAAGTCTGGGTTTAAGGGTCTCTTTTCCAAGTTTAAAAGCAGTGACTAACCTGCTGTTCAGTGGAGTGGGTGTGTGGTCCAAGTCTGGGTTTAAGGGTCTCTTTTCCAAGTTTAAAAGCAGTCACTAGCCTGCTGTTCAGTGGAGTGGGTGTGTGGTCCAAGTCTGGGTTTAAGGGTCTCTTTTCCAAGTTTAAAAGGATAAACATTCAACACCATAAGCCAGAAAAGGTTCAATATTGGCCATGCTGTCAAAAATAAAGTTAAAAACCTGTTTGATGTTGTCACGTTCGTCATAACGAGGAGACCTTGGCGCAGCGTGAGATGAATACATTCTTCTTTATTAAAACGAAGAACACTAAACAAACTAACAAAATGAACGTGAAGCTATAAACACGGGTGCTGACATGCAACTACACATAGACAATAACCCACAAAACCAAAAGTGAAAATGACAACCTAAATAGGATCCCCAATCAGAGACAACGATAAACAGCTGCCTCTGATTGGGAACCAATTCAGGCCACCATAGACCTACAATATACCTAGACATACTAAAACCCCATAGATATACAAAAACCCTAGACAGGACAAAAACACCTAGACAATACAAAAACTAAACCAACCACCCTTGTCACACCCTGACCTAACCAACATAATAAAGAAAACAAAGATAACTAAGGTCAGGGAAGATGTCTTCTGTGCCCATCTGAATGACCCCTATGATGTAACTGCACTGATGAGATAGATGTTCTTCTTCTTTGTTTTTTTTGTTAAAGTATTTTCATACTGTGTTCAACCGTGTTGTATCTTGCCTAGAAATGTTGTTTCAAGAGGACCACAATAGAAAGTTCCAGACTTGATTGTGTGTTATCCTTGATGATTTTAGTTATTTGCATGTATGGCTTTTCCAAGTTTTATGTGTGCTTGTTTTTTAAAATGGTCAAATTAATAAACTTAACTTAAACAATCCAGCATGACTTCTGCCGCGTTCAGAACAACTGGAAACTCGGAAAAACGGGGAAATCTCAGACTTCATGAGTTCAAGACAAGTGGGAAACTCGGAAAGAAAACGATCTCAGACTGGGAAAAAAAGCTCCCAGTTGTCTTGAAAGCATCATACATCCAGAGAATGCCAGACTGACCTGTTTTATCAAAGAATGGCCTGCGTGCCAACTTCCTGTTCAAGTGATCACAACAAGGTGAGTCCTTGTGTTGTGTTATGTTGTGTTGTAATATGCCAGGGAGATATGTATACTGTAGCTAAAAAGGTATTACTAAGTGTATGTTGTGTTGTAAGCTGTTAGTAGCCCATGTGGCTCACCCTAATAATTGGCTCCCTTTCCACCTCAACTTAGCCTGTCTGACTTGGTGGTGTGTGGCCTATAGCCTGTTTTTGAGAAATGTAATCATATAATATTGTAAGAGCTTTCATTGTCTGTTTATTTGCCCCCTTTATTTATCCTACGGTTCTGACTTGGTGTACAAGGGGAATACTTTAAGAATGGCCCATGTTTCAAATTCTGTCGCTGTATATTTAAAAAGTGCTGAACAAATATTTTTATTGACTTCGTCCGTCCTAGCGCGCTCATTAATGTCTTTAATCTAAATTACGGATCGCCTCTTATCCGCTCATTGTTACCTTATGCCATAGTTTGTACATCTCAATTATCAGTAGAAACCACATTTGTTTAAGTACGTCAGTCATATCAGCAATGTTTAAAAAAAAGGCAGTAATGAACTGTTTGGCTGCCAGACGAGGCTCCGCTGATAGCCAGGTGTAGCAGTGGTAAGGATGCACCACATGAACAGAAAGCTCTGCTGTTAAGACAGCTTGATTTATCCCCTAACAGTTTGTTGCCACCATTTGTCAGTACAATGAACGTACTATTTAGTGTTGTGTTGTCTTGTGTAGTGGCTTTTCTGGCATGCATAGAAACTGTTTTTAAACACCGACCTTGTTTTAAATGGGTTCTCATGCTACTGACTACATGAAACACAGACCTTGTTTTAAAGGGGCTCTCATGCTACTGACTACATGAAACACAGACCTTGTTTTAAAGGGGCTCTCATGCTACTGACTACATGAAACACAGACCTTGTTTTAAAGGGGCTCTCATGCTACTGACTACATGAAACACAGACCTTGTTTTAAAGAGGTTCTCATGCTACTGACTACATGAAACACAGACCTTGTTTTAAAGGGGTTCTCATGCTACTGACTACATGAAACACCGACCTTGTTTTAAAGGGGTTCTCATGCTACTGACTACATGAAACACCGACCTTGTTTTAAAGGGGTTCTCATGCTACTGACTACATGAAACACAGACCTTGTTTTAAAGGGGCGCTCATGCTACTGACTACATGAAACACAGACCTTGTTTTAAAGGGGCTCTCATGCTACTGACTACATGAAACACAGACCTTGTTTTAAAGGGGTTCTCATGCTACTGACTACATGAAACACAGACCTTGTTTTAAAGGGGCTCTCATGCTACTGACTACATGAAACACAGACCTTGTTTTAAAGGGGCTCTCATGCTACTGACTACATGAAACACAGACCTTGTTTTAAAGAGGTTCTCATGCTACTGACTACATGAAACACAGACCTTGTTTTAAAGGGGTTCTCATGCTACTGACTACATGAAACACAGACCTTGTTTTAAAGGGGTTCTCATGCTACTGACTACATGAAACACCGACCTTGTTTTAAAGGGGTTCTCATGCTACTGACTACATGAAACACAGACCTTGTTTTAAAGGGGCTCTCATGCTACTGACTACATGAAACACAGACCTTGTTTTAAAGGGGCTCTCATGCTACTGACTACATGAAACACAGACCTTGTTTTAAAGAGGTTCTCATGCTACTGACTACATGAAACACAGACCTTGTTTTAAAGAGGTTCTCATGCTACTGACTACATGAAACACAGACCTTGTTTTAAAGGGGTTCTCATGCTACTGACTACATGAAACACATACCTTGTTTTAAAGTGGTTCTAAAATCCCCTGTGGGGAAAATGAATTTATGATTGGAACCATTTCGTTTCATGGGCATTATTATGCATCCACTATGGGGCTCTATTTGTAAGGCACAAAACAGGAAATTACATTTAACCTGTTATTATTTCCCATTGAAGACTATTGATAAATTGTTCATTATTTTTTCTTAAAAGCGTCAGATAAGGCCACAGTGGTTTGGCCCGGAGGCAGAGAGTGGCGCAGCTATGCGAAGTGACAGACAATTATCAGGGCATAGTTTGGTATATTGACTTTACAATTAAATATTTTGATTGAAATGTAACTGGCTTTGCCCAGGGCAAAGTGCAGAAAAATGAATAGAAAAGTTAGAAATAATTAGCAAATATAAGACTAATCTAAGCGGAGAGAGATAGTGCCCTCCTGAATTATGGCACCCTAGGTAAATATGAACAAAAAAAAGCTGTGAAAAAATGTGAATGTTGTTTATCAGCTTGGTCTTAATATTATATGAATCTAAACTTTAAAAAGAAAAAATAATCTAAAAGGTATTATTTTATTTGAAAACATACGTGTCAAAATGATTCACACCCCTAAAAATTATTATCAACAAAATGTAATTGATGTATATTCTGATTTTACTTTTTTAAAGTTCATCTGAGTCTTTGGGAGCCCTTACGTGGTCATCCATGAGTTCCTGTTTCCCTGGGGTATAAATATGAGGTGACACACAGGGATAAACTCCCTTAGTCATCCATCAACATGAGACAGGCCAGAGAACACACAAAGGAAATGAGACAAAATATTGTTGACCTTCACAAATCAGGCAATGGTTATAAAAAGAGAGCTACATTCCTGAAAATGCCCATCTGCACTATTAGGGCAATACTTAAGACATTTAAAACAACTGGAGCTGTAATGAACCTGCCTGGAACAGGACGTAAGTGTATTTTGCCCCCAACACACAGTGAGATGGATGGTTCAAGTGACGAAACAATCTCCAAGGATTATAGTTGGAGAATTGCAGAAGTTGGTTACATTTTGGTGTCACCAAGTCTCCAAAACTACAATAAGATGCCACCCCCGTGCCAACAAGTTATTTGGAAGGGTTGCCAGAAGAAAGCCTCTGCTGTCACCAAGTGCCTGAAGTTTGCTAAATGTCATTGAGACTAAAATAGATATTTTTGGCAACAAACACCAGAAGTAGGTTTGGTGTAAAAAGAGCCATGGTCATGCATAAAATAACCTAATACCCACTGTGAAGTATGATGGTGGATCTGTGATGATGTGGGGCTGTTTTACTTCCAAAGGCCCTGGGTACCTTGTTAGGAAACACGGTATCATCGACTCCAAGTACCAGGAGATTTTAGGCCAAAACCTGTCTGCCTCTGCCAGAAGGGTAAGACTTGGTCGTTGTTGGATCTTCCAGCAGGACAATGATCCAAACCATACCTCCAAATCCACACAAAAATGGTTCACTGACCACAGAATTAAGCTTTTGCTATGGCCATCCCAGTCCCCTGACACTAAACCCCAAGGGGAGGGGGTGTTCTCCCACCTCATCAAAACATTCTAGGAGATGACTCAGAACTGTTATTAAAGGGGAGGGGGTGTTCTCCCACCTCATCAAAACATTCTAGGAGATGACTCAGAACTGTTATTAAAGGGGAGGGGGTGTTCTCCCACCTCATCAAAACATTCTAGGAGATGACTCAGCACTGTTATTAAAGGGGAGGGGGTGTTCTCCCACCTCATCAAAACGTTCTAGGAGATGACTCAGAACTGTTATTAAAGGGAGGGGGAACAAGGTACTAAATGCTGGCCTGCCAAGAATTCTTCATATTTTTAAAATAAAATATTTACTTCTTAACAGCCTTTTTTGTTCATATTTACCTAGGGTGCCAATAATTCAGGACGGACCCGTAGGCATATATTGATGAAAAAAATATTAAATCATAGAACACTTGCAGCAAACATAAATTTGCATATTTAGGGTAAACATGCAGACAATTTCAAGATAAAAAGGACGGATAATTCAATTCAATGAATGTTAAATAATGAGGAAATAGCATGTCTCTCATGTAGAGATGGCTTCTATTCATTTTAATCGCTTCCCAATTTAACTCTTTATTTTCTCTCTTTATTTTCTCTTTCTCTTATTGTTCTCAATCCCGAAGACGAGCAAAACGGTGTCCAGTGGTCACATGGTTCAGGTTACATTCCCTTAATTCAGCACGGATAAATGGAACAAGTCGAAGTAACGCCCGAGGACAACATCATGATAAGCCGTTTTCATTATGCACAGCGGCAGAAAGACTAAAATATTATTTAGTCTCTTCGTGCAAAGGAAGAACATACCGTTCATCTAGATGAAATAACAGTTTCTTTATGCATCGTTTCACCCCACTCCCCAGATAGCAGAGACCCCACTCCCCAGATAGCAGAGACCCCACTCCCCAGATAGCAGAGACCCCACTCCCCAGATAGCAGAGACCCCACTCCCCAGATAGCAGAGACCCCACTCCCCCAGATTAGGACCACTCCCCAGATAGCAGAGACCCCACTCCCCAGATAGCAGAGACCCCACTCCCCAGATAGCAGAGACCCCACTCCCCAGATAGCAGAGACCCCACTCCCCAGATAGCAGAGACCCCACTCCCCAGATAGCAGAGACCCCACTCCCCAGATAGCAGAGACCCCACTCCCCAGATAGCAGAAACCCCACTCTCCAGATAGCAGAGACCCCACTCCCCAGATAGCAGAGACCCCACTCCCCGGATAGCAGAGACCCCACTCCCCAGATAGCAGAGACCCCACTCCCCAGATAGCAGAGACCCCACTCCCCAGATAGCAGAGACCCCACTCCCCAGATAGCAGAGACCCCACTCCCCAGATAGCAGAGACCCCACTCCCCAGATAGCAGAGACCCCACTCCCCAGATAGCAGAGACCCCACTCCCCAGATAGCAGAGACCCCACTCTCCAGATAGCAGAGACCCCACTCCCCGGATAGCAGAGACCCCACCCCCCCAGATAGCAGAGGACCCCACTCCCCAGATAGCAGAGACCCCACTCCCCACTCCCCAGAGAGCAGAGACCCCACTCCCCAGAGAGCAGAGACCCCACTCCCCAGATAGCAGAGACCCCACTCCCCAGATAGCAGAGACCCCACTCCCCAGATAGCAGAGACCCCACTCCCCAGATAGCAGAGACCCCACTCCCCAGATAGCAGAGACCCCACTCCCCAGATAGCAGAGACCCCACTCCCCCAGATAGCAGAGACCCCACTCCCCAGATAGCAGAGACCCCACTCCCCAGATACCAGAGACCCCACTCCCCAGATAGCAGAGACCCCACTCCCCAGATACCAGAGACCCCACTCCCCAGATAGCAGAGACCCCACTCCCCAGATAGCAGAGACCCCACTCCCCAGATAGCAGAGACCCCCACTCCCCACTCCCCAGATAGCAGAGACCCCACTCCCCAGATAGCAGAGACCCCACTCCCCAGATAGCAGAGACCCCACTCCCCAGATAGCAGAGACTCCACTCCCCAGATGAAGAGACACCCCACACATCCCCAGCAATAGCAGAGACCCCACACCCCAGATAGCAGAGACCCACACCAGATAGCAAGAGACCCCACTCCCCAGCTAGCCAGAGACCCCACTCCCCAGATAGCAGAGACCCCACTCCCCAGATAGCAGAGACCCCACTCCCCAGATAGCAGAGAGGACCCACTCCCCAGATAGCAGAGACCCCACTCCCCAGATAGCAGAGACCCCACTCCCCAGATTAGCAGAGACCCCACTCCCCAGATAGCAGAGACCACACTCCCCAGATAGCAGAGACCCCACTCCCCAGGATAGCAGAGACCCCACTCCCCACTCCCACAGATAGCAGAGACCCCACTCCCCAGATAGCAGAGACCCCACTCCCCACTCCCAGATACCAGAGACCCCATCCCCAGATAGCAGAGACCCCAATCCCCAGATAGTCAGAGACCCCACTCCCCAGATAGCAGAGACCCCACTCCCCACTCCCAGATAGCAGAGACCCCACTCCCCAGATAGCAGAGACCCACTCCCCAGATAGCAGAGACCCCACTCCCAGATAGCAGAGACCCCACTCCCCAGATAGCAGAGACCCCACACCCCAGATAGCAGAGACCCCACTCCCCAGATAGCAGAGACCCCACTCCCCAGATAGCAGAGACCCCACTCCCCAGATAGCAGAGACCCCACTCCCCAGATAGCAGAGACCCCACTCCCCAGATAGCAGGAGACCCCACTCCCCAGATAGCAGAGACCCCACTCCCCAGATAGCAGAGACCCCACTCCCCAGATAGCAGAGACCCCACTCCCCCACTCCCCAGATAGCAGAGAACCCACTCCCCCACTCCCCAGATAGCAGAGACCCACTCCCCAGATAGCAGAGACCCCACTCCCCAGATAGCAGAGACCCCACTCCCCAGATAGCAGAGACCCCACTCCCCAGATAGCAGAGACCTCACTCCCCATCCCATATAGCAGAAGACCCCCCAGATAGCAGAGACCCCCCTCCCCAAGATAGCAGAGACCCCACTCCCAGAATAGCAAGAGACCCCACTCCCCAGATAGCAGAAGACCCCACTCCCCAGATAGCAGAGACCCCACTCTCCACTCCCCAGATAGCAGAGACCCCACTCCCAGATAGCAGAGACCCCACTCCCAGATAGCAGAGACCCCACTCCCCAGATAGCAGAGACCCCACTCCCCACTCCCCAGATAGCAGAGACCCCCACTCCCCAGATAGCAGAGACCCCACTCCCCACTCCCCAGATAGCAGAGACCCACTCCCCAGATAGCAGAAACCCCACTCCCCAGTAGCAGAGACCCCCACTCCCCAGATAGCAGAGACCCCACTCCCCAACTCCCAGATAGCAGAGACCCCACTCCCCAGATAGCAGAGACCCCACTCCCCAGATATCAGAGACCCCACTCCCCAGATAGCAGAGACCCCACTCCCCAGATAGCAGAGACCCACTCCCCAGATAGCAGAGGACCCCACTCCCCAGATAGCAGAGACCCACTCCCCAGATAGCAGAGACCCCACTCCCCAGATAGCAGAGACCCCACTCCCCAGATAGCAGAGACCCCACTCCAGATAGCAGGACCCCCACTCTCCAGATAGCAGAGACCCCACTCCCCAGATAGCAGAGACCCCACTCCCCAGATAGCAGAGACCCCACTCCCCAGATAGCAGAGACCCCACTCCCCAGATAGCAGAGACCCCACTCCCCAGATAGCAGAGACCCCACTCTCCAGATAGCAGAGACCCCACTCCCCAGATAGCAGAGACCCCACTCCCCAGATAGCAGAGACCCCACTCCCCAGATAGCAGAGACCCCACTCCCCAGATATCAGAGACCCACTCCCCAGATAGCAGAGACCCCACTCCCCAGATAGCAGAGACCCCACTCCCCAGATACCAGAGACCCCACTCCCCAGATAGCAGAGACCCACTCCCCAGATACCAGAGACCCCACTCCCCAGATACCAGAGACCCCACTCCCCAGATAGCAGAGACCCCACTCCCCAGATAGCCAGAGACCCCACTCCCCAGATAGCAGAGACCCCACTCCCCAGATAGCAGAGACCCCAGCTAGCAGAGACCCCACCTCCCAGGATAGCAGAGACCCCACTCCCCAGATAGCAGGGACCCCACTCCCCAGATAGCAGAGACCCCACTCCCCACTCCAGATAGCAGAGACCCCACTCCCCAGATAGACAGCGACCCACACCACCAGATAGCAGAGACCCCACTCCAGATAGCAGAGACCCCACTCCCCCAGATAGCAGAGACCCCACTCCCCAGATAGCAGAGACCCCACTCCCCAGATAGCCAGAGACCCCACTCCCCAGAATAGCAGAGACCCCACTCCCAGATAGCAGAGACCCCACTCCCCAGATAGCAAGAGACCCCACCCCACAGATAGCAGAGACCCCACTCCCCACTCCCCAGATAGCAGAGACCCCACTCCCCCCCCAGATAGCAGAGGACCCCACCTCCCAGATAGCAGAGCCCCACTCCCCAGATAGCAGAGACCCCACTCCCCAGATAGCAGAGACCTCACTCCCCACTCCCCAGATAGCAGAGACCCACTCCCCAGATAGCAGAGACACCCACTCCCCAGATAGCAGAGACCCCACTCCCCAGATAGCAGAGACCCCCACTCCCCAGATAGCAGAGACCCCACTCCCCAGATAGCAGAGACCCCCCCACTCCCCAGATAGCAGAGACCCCCACTCCCAGATAGCAGAAGGACCCCACTCCCCAGATAGCAGAGACCCCCACTCCCCAGATAGCAGAGACCCCACTCTCCAATCCCCAGATAGCAGAGACCCCACTCCCCAGATAGCAGAGACCCCACTCCCCAGATAGCAGAGACCCCACTCCCCAGATAGCAGAGACACCCACTCCCCAGATAGCAGAGACCCCCACTCCCCACTCCCCAGATAGCAGAGACCCCACTCCCCAGATAGCAGAGACCCCACTCCCCAGATAGCAGATACCCCACTCCCAGATAGCAAGACCCCACTCCCCACTCCCCAGATAGCAGAGACCCCACTCCCCAGATAGCAGAGACCCCACTCCCCAGATAGCAGAGGACCCCACTCCCCAGATAGCAGACCCCACTCCCCAGATAGCAGAGACCCCACTCCCCACTCCCCAGATAGCAGAGACCCCACTCCCCAGATAGCAGAGACCCCACTCTCCACTCCCCCGATAGCAGAGACCCCACTCCCCAGATAGCAGAGACCCCACTCCCCACATAGCAGAGACCCCACTCCCCAGATAGCAGAGACTCCACTCCCCAAATAGCAGAGACCCCACTCCCCGGATAGCAGAGACCCCACTCCCCAGATAGCAGAGACCCCACTCCCCAGATAGCAGAGACCCCACTCCCCACATAGCAGAGACCCCACTCCCCAGATAGCAGAGACCCCACTCCCCAGATAGCAGAGACCCCACTCCCCAGATAGCAGAGACCCCACTCCCCAGATAGCAGAGACCCCACTCCCCAGATAGCAGAGACCCCACTCCCCACTCCCCAGATAGCAGAGACCCCACTCGCCAGATAGCAGAGACCCCACTCCCCAGATAGCAGAGGACCCCACTCCCCACTCCCCAGATAGCAGAGACCCCACTCCCCAGATAGCAGAGACCCACTCCCCAGATAGCAGAGACCCCACTCCCCACTCCCCAGATAGCAGAGACCCCCACTCCCACTCCCCAGATAGCAGAGACCTCACTCCCCAGATAGCAGAGACCCCACTCCCCAGATAGCAGAGACCCCACTCCCCACATAGCAGAGACCCCACTCCCAGATAGCAGAGACCCCCACTCCCCAGATAGCAGAGACCCCAACTCCCCAGATAGCAGAAACCCCACTCCCCAGATAGCAGAGACCCCACTCCCCAGATAGCAGAGACCCCACTCCCCAGATAGCAGAGACCCCACTCCCAGATAGCAGAGACCCCACTCCCCAGATAGCAGAGACCCCACTCCCCAGATAGCAGAGACCCCACTCCCCAGATAGCAGAGACCCCACTCCCAGATAGCAGAGACCCCACTCCCCAGATAGCAGAGACCCCACTCCCCACTCCCCAGATAGCAGAGACCCCACTCCCCAGATAGCAGAGACCCCACTCCCCAGATAGCAGAGACCCCACTCCTCAGATAGCAGAGACCCCACTCCCCACTCCCCAGATAGCAGAGACCCCACTCCCCAGATAGCAGAGACCCCACTCCCCACTCCCCAGATAGCAGAGACCCCACTCCCCAGATAGCAGAGACCCCACTCCCCACTCCCCAGATAGCAGAGACCCCACTCCCCACTCCCCAGATAGCAGAGACCCCACTCCCCAGATAGCAGAGACCCCACTCCCCAGATAGCAGAGACCCCACTCTCCACTCCCCAGATAGCAGAGACCCCACTCCCCAGATATCAGAGACCCCACTCCCCAGATAGCAGAGACCCCACTCCCCAGATAGCAGAGACCCCACTCCCAGATAGCAGAGACCCCACTCCCCAGATAGCAGAGACCCCACTCTCCAGATAGCAGAGACCCCACTCCCCAGATAGCAGAGACCCCACTCCCCACTCCCCAGATAGCAGAGACCCCACTCCCCAGATAGCAGAGACTCCACTCCCCAGATAGCAGAGACCCCACTCCCCGGATAGCAGAGACCCCACTCCCCAGATAGCAGAGACCCCACTCCCCACTCCCCAGATAGCAGAGACCCCACTCCTCAGATAGCAGAGACCCCACTCCCCAGACCCAACTTTATTCAGTGTGTGTGTTTGCACGTTTCCAAGTTGTTTCAGATTGACAAAGTGACCATCCAAAGTGATCCATTTGCCACGATTAGTGAGGAAAGTGTTGATTTAGAAATTATTTGACCAAAACTCATTTTTGTGCTCTGCTTATTTGGGGACATGATGGCATATAGGGTTTATAAGTCTATGTTGTAACCATTTTTCAGACGATAAAAGTAAGGACTAAAATCATAGTCATTCACTCGTCTTCATATAGATGCACACTAGTCTACAGGCAGGTTAGCCTAGTGGTTAGAGCGTTGGAAGATTGCAAGTTCAAACCCCTTAGCTAACAAGGTACAAATCTGTTGTTCTGCCCCTGAACAGACAGTTAACCCACTGTTCCTAGACCAGTTAACCCACTGTTCCTAGGCCGTCATTGAAAATAGGAATGTGTTCTTAACTGACTTGCCTAGTTAAATAAAAGGTAATAAAATAAAAAGTGGCCAATCCTCAAAAAAGGTTTTAGATACCCGAGGTATAACACAGCATACCCATGATTTCCCATATCTCTTTAAGTTCTCCCATATCTCTTTAAGTTCTCCCATATCTCTTTAAGTTCTCCCATATATGAAATGGATTGTTGTATAAACATATTTCGCTGCAAAAGTGGTTAAATTGATAGATATTGTGTGTGACACACCCCCTAAACTCAAACAGTGCAGAATAATGCCTGGCTGGAGAGAGTTGGGCCACATAAACTCATGTGACCCAACAGTGTTATATACACATTAGGATATGGTTATATACACAAACAACAACATGATGGTATCTTAATGCAAGTAGGAAACATAGACCTGTAAACACAGATACAATAGGTGGAAATATGAACATAAACAGCTTTTTGATAGCTGTTCAATAGACAACTTTCCAAGGCAAATGTGCAGTCCTTCAGTGCTGTATGGTCCTGCCTGACAACATCCAGCTACACGTTGTGTTTATGTTGTGGCGATTGTAATTGTCTCTAAGGCAAGTGGTCTCAGACACTGAAAACGGTCTTTTTTTTCCAGTCAAAGGATCCTCTGTGGATTTTATATGCGCAGCCACTACTCTTGAACTTACATTAGCCCCCCCCCCCCCCCCCCCCCCCAAATCCATTATGGCGTCCAAAATCCAATATGGCAGCCATATTACCATTAAATGGTGGTTTAACCACCTGTATACTGTATGTACACGTTTTAAATGAGACATTTTTCACATTTGCGTACTGTACTTATGACCTGTACTCAAAACTATTTGTTGTGTACTTCAGCTACGTTGAGAATCCAGCCGGTCTGCCATAATGACACTCAAACACCTTGTCTGATATAGAAAAGTCAGCAGACTGCTTGCCATGGCAACACCAAGTATTCCCAGTCACAAGCCTCTTTGAGGATCAATGAGGCTGATTCCCTGACCTGTCAATGTTTTTAATTAGCTGTTTTATACTCTTGTGAATTCTATGGTTTTTACTAGATTACTTGTAGCTTTTCATGTCTGTCTGTAATTTTTTTGAAATGACTTGGTGCTGCCTATCTTGGCCAGGGCGCTCTTGAAAAAGAGATTTTAATCTCAATGAGCCCTTCCTGGTTAAATAAAGGTTCAATACATTTTTAAAATGAGGCAACTGGGAGGCTCTAATATAAGTACTGTAAATCCAACCCACGACTCTAACCCCTTCTCCCTAGCTCTACAACTTTCCCCTCCAGGATTGGGCTCTTAAGTCACCACCTTATCATTTATAAGTGAGCTTTGGTTCATGGCTAGTCTAATACGTCTGCCTGAATCCAACAGTTGGGATGCACATTTAGGATGTTCTGGTGCACTCTTCTGCTGTTCTGGTGCACTCTTCTGCTGTTCTGGTGCACTCTTCTGCTGTTCTGGTGCACTCTTCTGCTGTTCTGGTGCACTCTTCTGCTGTTCTGGGTTGATCTGACACATTGCTTCTTCCAGACAATCATGCGCACCATCTTGGTTGTCTGCCCTGGTGTTGCCTTGGTGACAATATGGTGTATGGGGAGGATGCAACCACACATGACAGCTCATAAAGCAGGTGTTCACTACAATGAACAAACACAACATGACACTCATTGACAAGAAATGCCATCCGCTTAGTGGGCCTTCACGTAATCAGAAATGTACCTCTCCAATGTCGATGCCATCCTGAATCTCCCAGAACTTCCCTGGATAGGCCCACTCCATCAGTCCTCCCCTGATTATCCCAGAACTTCCCTGGATAGGCCCACTCCATCAGTCCTCCCCTGATTATCCCAGAACTTCCCTGGATAGGCCCACTCCATCAGTCCTCCCCTGATTATCCCAGAACTTCCCTGGATAGGCCCACTCCATCAGTCCTCCCCTGATTATCCCAGAACTTCCCTGGATAGGCCCACTCCATCAGTCCTCCCCTGAATCTCCCAGAACTTCCCTGGATAGGCCCACTCCATCAGTCCTCCCCTGAATCTCCCAGAACTTCCCTGGATAGGCCCACTCCATCAGTCCTCCCCTGATTATCCCAGAACTTCCCTGGATAGGCCCACTCCATCAGTCCTCTCATCTGGCAGTTATTAGAGACATGTCAGGAGGCCATTCAACAGCCAAAATGTTGTCTGGAAATTTGCTGGTGTGCAGAAGTACCTATTTTGCTAACAAACAGGGCTGACAGGGTGATACCTGGACTAGCATGTGTAGAATGAGCTCTCCTGCTGGGGTGACACATGCATTGGTCTGGGAACTGCAGTAATCCCAACATCCTTATAAGGACATATGGCAAACAAGAGGCACATTAGGATGGTAAAAGTCTACTCAGGCAGGTTGATATAACAGAAGGCTACTCAGGCAGGTATATATTGCAGATTGAAATTATGCACACCATTAGGGGGTGAACATGTCTCACTACAGTACTCTATAGAACAGTGCCACCTTGTGGCGGCAGGAGGGAAGAGCAGACTGGGACACAAACGTACAACCCAGAACATGCCATAACAGATGTGAGACAGATGACTAGCAGCAGACTGCAATGTAAACCTGTCTGAGTAGCCTACTGTTATATCAACCTGTCTGAGTACCCTTCTGTTATATCAACCCGAGTACCCTTCTGTTATATCAACCTGAGTACCCTTCTGTTACGTCAACCAGTCTGAGTACCCTTCTGTTATTTCAACCTGTCTGAGTACCCTTCTGTTATTTCAACCTGTCTGAGTACCCTTCTGTTATTTCAACCTGTCTGAGTACCCTTCTGTTATTTCAACCTGTCTGAGTACCCTTCTGTTATATCAACCTGTCTGAGTACCCTTCTGTTATTTCAACCTGTCTGAGTACCCTTCTGTTATATCAACCTGAGTACCCTTCTGTTACATCAACCAGTCTGAGTAGCCTACTGTTATATCAACCTGTCTGAGTACCCTTCTGTTATATCAACCTGAGTACCCTTCTGTTATATCAACCTGAGTACCCTTCTGTTACATCAACCAGTCTGAGTACCCTTCTGTTATTTCAACCTGTCTGAGTACCCTTCTGTTATTTCAACCTGTCTGAGTACCCTTCTGTTATATCAACCTGAGTACCCTTCTGTTTTATCAACCTGCCTGAGTAGCCTTCTGTTATATCAACCTGAGTGGCCTTCTGTTATATCAACCTGCCTGAGTAGCCTTCTGTTATATCAACCTGAGTACCCTTCTGTTATATCAACCTGAGTAGCCTTCTGTTATATCAACCTGCCTGAGTAGCCTTCTGTTATATCAACCTGAGTACCCTTCTGTTATATCAACCTGAGTAGCCTTCTGTTATATCAACCTGAGTAGCCTTCTGTTATATCAACCTGCCTGAGTAGCCTTCTGTTATATCAACCTGAGTACCCTTCTGTTATATCATGGCTCTTAGAAGACCTTTTCTGTGGAGACATGTATTTCCTCTCACAAAACTGTCTGTGTCCCCCTAATGTCACCCTAACCCCTATGGGCCCTGGTCTAAAGTAGTGCACTATAGAGGGAACAGCTTGCCATTTGGGATACATCCCAACATCCGATGGCTGAAGACAGTGGCAGAAGAAAGGAAAGGGTAAAAGGGGATACCTAGTCAGTTGTCCAACTGAATGAATTCAACTGAAATGTGTCTTCCGCATTTAACCCAACCCCTCTGAGTCAGAGAGATGCGGTGGGCTGCCTTAGTGGGTTAGCGGCCTTGCTCATGGAAGAGCTGGGTTTAGAGAATGAGTCATAACTAAAGACAGTGGCTGAAGAAGGGCTGGGTGTGTCTCATCTATTTCCACAGATCCTTTCAGGGGGTTTCTGTTCAGTCAACGGCACCCTATTCGCTACTTAGGGCACTACTTTTGACCAGGGCTCTGTTCACTATAAGGTATAGGGTTCTATTTGGGATGCACTCAATGACTGGCTGGCTGGCTGGCTGGCTGGCTGACTGGCTGGCTGGCTGACTGGCTGGCTGACTGGCTGGCTGGCTGGCTGACTGGCTGGCTGGCTGGCTGACTGGCTGTCTGGCTGGCTGGCTGAACAGAACTACATCTTATCAAGGCAGTCCAGACTCACCGCAGAAGATACATATGTTTTTTATTTATTTATTTATTTCACCTTTATTTAACCAGGTAGGCAAGTTGAGAACAAGTTCTCATTTACAATTGCGACCTGGCCAAGATAAAGCAAAGCAGTTCGACAGATAAAACGACACAGAGTTACACATGGAGTAAAAACAAACATACAGTCAATAATGCAGTATAAACAAGTCTATATACAATGTGAGCAAATGAGGTGAGAAGGGAGGTAAAGGCAAAAAAGGCCATGATGGCAAAGTAAATACAATATAGCAAGTAAAATACTGGAATGGTAGTTTTGCAATGGAAGAATGTGCAAAGTAGAAATAAAAAATAATGGGGTGCAAAGGAGCAAAATAAATAAATAAATTAAAATTAAATACAGTAGGGAAAGAGGTAGTTGTTTGGGCTAAATTATAGGTGGGCTATGTACAGGTGCAGTAATCTGTGAGCTGCTCTGACAGTTGGTGCTTAAAGCTAGTGAGGGAGATAAGTGTTTCCAGTTTCAGAGATTTTTGTAGTTCGTTCCAGTCATTGGCAGCAGAGAACTGGAAGGAGAGGCGGCCAAAGAAAGAATTGGTTTTGGGGGTGACTAGAGAGATATACCTGCTGGAGCGTGTGCTACAGGTGGGAGATGCTATGGTGACCAGCGAGCTGAGATAAGGGGGGACTTTACCTAGCAGGGTCTTGTAGATGACATGGAGCCAGTGGGTTTGGCGACGAGTATGAAGCGAGGGCCAGCCAACGAGAGCGTACAGGTCGCAATGGTGGGTAGTATATGGGGCTTTGGTGATAAAACGGATTGCACTGTGATAGACTGCATCCAATTTGTTGAGTAAGGTATTGGAGGCTATTTTGTAAATGACATCGCCAAAGTCGAGGATTGGTAGGATGGTCAGTTTTACAAGGGTATGTTTGGCAGCATGAGTGAAGGATGCTTTGTTGCGAAATAGGAAGCCAATTCTAGATTTAACTTTGGATTGGAGATGTTTGATATGGGTCTGGAAGGAGAGTTTACAGTCTAACCAGACACCTAAGTATTTGTAGTTGTCCACGTATTCTAAGTCAGAGCCGTCCAGAGTAGTGATGTTGGACAGGCGGGTAGGTGCAGGTAGCGATCGGTTGAAGAGCATGCATTTAGTTTTACTTGTATTTAAGAGCAATTGGAGGCCACGGAAGGAGAGTTGTATGGCATTGAAGCTTGCCTGGAGGGTTGTTAACACAGTGTCCAAAGAAGGGCCGGAAGTATACAGAATGGTGTCGTCTGCGTAGAGGTGGATCAGGGACTCACCAGCAGCAAGAGCGACCTCATTGATGTATACAGAGAAGAGAGTCGGTCCAAGACTTGAACCCTGTGGCACCCCCATAGAGACTGCCAGAGGTCCGGACAGCAGACCCTCCGATTTGACACACTGAACTCTATCAGAGAAGTAGTTGGTGAACCAGGCGAGGCAATCATTTGAGAAACCAAGGCTGTCGAGTCTGCCGATGAGGATATGGTGATTGACAGAGTCGAATGTCTTGTTTTGTTCTGTCTTCCTCTGTCGTTTAGTTTAGAAAACATTCATATCCTCGATCAGGCAATTCATTATGAGCAATCACAATACATACAGTCAAAATGGGGCTTGGATAGGTGTAGCGATACGGTGATGACTCCACCCTGCTGTGTAATGGACTCCAGGAGACTTCTGCCACATTACAAACACACATCTAGAACCTCCAGATAAGCAAACACTAACTAGAAACTAATGTCTAATTCCATACCAACCCCGGCCTAAAATGTTGATTTGGAATTGGACACAAAAGATTAATGGCTAGGGAGAAGGGGTTAAGGACCAGTAAGGAACTGGGAAACTGAACAATTTGAATTGATACAATTACTGATCATGCTTCAACTCCGGTGCCACAGTCTCCGTCATCTCAAACTTATGGCAGGCTAAACAGGCTACTGACCTGTAACCACAATGTGACTAATTGAAACACTGTGTGTGCTCTGACATGACATTCATCGAAATCGTAATAATTTCAGATAAAATGGCATGTGATTGATAAACAAAAGGTTATTTCACTTGCCCAAGCTGTCCACATCCTTGACAATCCCACGCCAGAAGAAGGTTGATTTTGGTTTTTCATGCACTTCACTCCGGATTGTTGCAAGAGACAAATAGTATAGAACAGCAAAAATAAGTTTAAAAAAACAGACATTCTACAGCTGTGGAAAATAACCTCTCCCTCAACGTCAACAAAACCAAAGAGCTGATTGTGGACTTCAGGAGACAGCAGAGGGAGCACATCGACGAGACCGCAGTGGAGAAGGTGGAAAGTTTCAAGTTCCTCCTCGTACAAGTCACTGACGATCTGAAATGGTCCACCCTCATAGACAGTGAGGTGTAGAAAGCGCCTAAACAACTCTTCAACCTCAGGAGGCTGAAGAAATTTGTCTTGGCCCCTAAGACCCACACAAACTTTTACAGATGCACCATTGAGAGCATCCTGTCGGGCAGTAGCACCGCCTGGTATGGCAACTGCACCGCTCGCAACCGCAGGGCTCTCCAGAGGGTAGTGAGGTCTGCCCAACGCATCACCGGGGGCAAACTACCTGCCCTCCAGGACACCTACAGCACCCGATGTCACAGGAAGGCCATAAAGATCATCAAGGACAACAACCACCCGAGCCACTGCCTGTTCACCCCATTATCATCCAGAAGGTGTGTTCAGTACAGGTTCATCAAAGCTGGGACAGAGAGACTGGAAAACAGCTTCTAATCCAAGGCCATCGGACTGTTAATTAGCCAGCCTCCACCTAGTACCCTGCCCTGAACTTAGTCACTTTCACTAGCCGGCTACCACCTGGTTACTCAACCCTGCACCTTAGAGGCTGCTGCCCTATGCACATAGACTTGGAACACTGGTCACTTCATATACTATTTTACTAATTTCATCTGTACAGTCGTATGAAAAAGTTTGGGAACCCCTGACAATTTCCATGATTTCCATTTATAAATAATTGGGTGTTTGGATCAGCAATTTCATTCTGATCTATCAAATACAGTGCCTTGCGAAAGTATTCGGCCCCCTTGAACTTTGCGACCTTTTGCCACATTTCAGGCTTCAAACATAAAGATATAAAACTGTATTTTTTTGTGAAGAATCAACAACAAGTGGGACACAATCATGAAGTGGAACGACATTTATTGGATATTTCAAACTTTTTTAACAAATCAAAAACTGAAAAATTGGGCGTGCAAAATTATTCAGCCCCTTTACTTTCAGTGCAGCAAACTCTCTCCAGAAGTTCAGTGAGGATCTCTGAATGATCCAATGTTGACCTAAATGACATACAATCCACCTGTGTGTAATCAAGTCTCCGTATAAATGCACCTGCACTGTGATACTCTCAGAGGTCCGTTAAAAGCGCAGAGAGCATCATGAAGAACAAGGAACACACCAGGCAGGTCCGAGATACTGTTGTGAAGAAGTTTAAAGCCGGATTTGGATACAAAAATATTTCCCAAGCTTTAAACATCCCAAGGAGCACTGTGCAAGCGATAATATTGAAATGGAAGGAGTATCAGACCACTGCAAATCTACCAAGACCTGGCCATCCCTCTAAACTTTCAGCTCATACAAGGAGAAGACTGATCAGAGATGCAGCCAAGAGGCCCATGATCACTCTGGATGAACTGCAGAGATCTTCAGCTGAGGTGGGAGACTCTGTCCATAGGACAACAATCAGTCGTATATTGCACAAATCTGGCCTTTATGGAAGAGTGGCAAGAAGAAAGCCATTTCTTAAAAATATCCATAAAAAATGTCATTTAAAGTTTGCCACAAGCCACCTGGGAGACACACCAAACATGTGGAAGAAGGTGCTCTGGTCAGATGAAACCAAAATTGAACTTTTTGGCAACAATGCAAAACGTTATGTTTGGCGTAAAAGCAACACAGCTCATCACCCTGAACACCATATCCCCACTGTCAAACATGGTGGTGGCAGCATCATGGTTTGGGCCTGCTTTTCTTCAGCAGGGACAGGGAAGATGTTTAAAATTGATGGGAAGATGGATGGAGCCAAATACAGGACCATTCTGGAAGAAAACCTGATGGAGTCTGCAAAAGACCTGAGACTGGGACGGAGATTTGTCTTCCAACAAGACAATGATCCAAAACATAAAGCAAAATCTACAATGGAATGGTTCAAAAATAAACATATCCAGGTGTTAGAATGGCCAAGTCAAAGTCCAGACCTGAATCCAATCGAGAATCTGTGGAAAGAACTGAAAACTGCTGCTCACAAATGCTCTCCATCCTCACCTCACTGAGCTCGAGCTGTTTTGCAAGGAGGAATGGGAAAAAAATTAAGTCTCTCGATGTGCAAAACTGATAGAGACATACCCCAAGCGACTTACAGCTGTAATCGCAGCAAAAGGTGGCGCTACAAAGTATTAACTTAAGGGGGCTGAATAATTTTGCACGCCCAATTTTTCAGTTTTTGATTTGTTAAAAAAGTTTGAAATATCCAATAAATGTCGTTCCACTTCATGATTGTGTCCCACTTGTTGTTGATTCTTCACAAAAAAAGACAGTTTTATATCTTTATGTTTGAAGCCTGAAATGTGGCAAAATTAACATCAACGGAGATGTAGTGGAGCGGGTCGAGAGTTTCAAGTTCCTTGGTGTCCACATCACCAATGATCTATAATGGTCCAAACACACCAACACAGTCATGAAGAGGGCACAACGAAAACTTTTCCCCTTCAGGAGATTTGACATGGGTCCCCAGATCCTCAAAAAGTTCTACAGCTGCACCCTCGAGAGCATCCTGACCGGTGGCAGCTGCTCGGTATCTGACCGTAAGGCGCTACAGAGGGTAGTGCGTACAGCCCAGTACATCACTGGGGCCAAGCTTCCTGACATCCAGGACCTATATTATAGATGGTGTCATCAGAGGAAAGACCATAAAATTGTCAGACTCCAGTCACCCAAGTCATAGACTGTTTTCTCTGCTACCGCATGGTACGTGGTACCGGAGCGCCAAGTCTAGGACCAAAAGGCTCCTTAACAGCTTCTACCCCCAAGCCATAAGACTGTTGAACAATTAATAAAATGGCCACCAGACTATTTACATTGACACCCCCTGCCCTTGTTTTGTACACTGCTACTACTCGCTATTTAATATCTATGGATAGTTACTTCACCCCTACCTACATGTACAAATTACCTCAACTAACCTGTACCTGGGCACATTGACTCTGTACCCTAGCACCCTGTATGTAGCCTCCACACTGACTCTGTACCCTAACACCCTGTATATAGCCTCCACATTGACTCTGTACCCTAACACCCTGTATATAGCCTCCACACTGACTCTGTACCGGTACCCCCTGTATATAGCCTCCACATTGACCCTGTACGGGTACCCCCTGTATATAGCCTCCACATTGACTCTGTACCCTAACACCCTGTATATAGCCTCCACATTGACCCTGTACGGGTACCCCCTGTATATAGCCTCCACATTGACTCTGTACCCTAACACCCTGTATATAGCCTCCACATTGACTCTGTACCCTAACACCCTGTATATAGCCTCCACACTGACTCTGTACCCTAACACCCTGTATATAGCCTCCACACTGACTCTGTACCGGTACCCCCTGTATATAGCCTCCACATTGACCCTGTACGGGTACACCCTGTATATAGCCTCCACAATGACTCTGTAGCGGTACCCCCTGTATATAGCCTCCACGTTGACTCTGTACCAGCACCCCCTGTATATAGCCTCCATACTGACTCGGTACCAGTACCCCTGTATATAGCCTCCACACTGACTCAGTACCGGTACACCCTGTATATAGCCTCCACACTGACTCGGTACCGATACCCCCTGTATATAGCCTCCACACTGACTCGGTACCAGTACCCCTGTATTTAGCCTCCACACTGACTCAGTACCGGTACACCCTGTATATAGCCTCCATACTGTCTCGGTACCAGTACCCCCTGTATATAGCCTCCACACTGACTCGGTACCAGTACCCCTGTATTTAGCCTCCACACTGACTCGGTACCAGTACCCCTGTATTTAGCCTCCATACTGTCTCGGTACCAGTACCCCCTGTATATATAGCCTCCACACTGACTCAGTACCAGTACCCCTGTATATAGCCTCCATACTGTCTCGGTACCAGTACCCCCTGTATATATAGCCTCCACACTGACTCGGTACCAGTACCCCCTGTATATATAGCCTCCACACTGACTCAGTACCGGTACACCCTGTATATAGCCTCCATACCGTCTCGGTACCAGTACCCCTGTATATAGCCTCCACACTGACTCGGTACCAGTACCCCCTGTATATATAGCCTCCACACTGACTCAGTACCGGTACACCCTGTATATAGCCTCCATACTGTCTCGGTACCAGTACCCCTGTATATAGCCTCCATACTGTCTCGGTACCAGTACCCCTGTATTTAGCCTCCACACTGACTCAGTACCGGTACACCCTGTATATAGCCTCCATACCGTCTCGGTACCGGTACACCCTGTATATAGCCTCCATACCGTCTCGGTACCAGTACCCCTGTATATAGCCTCCATACTGTCTCGGTACCAGTACCCCTGTATATAGCCTCCATACCGTCTCGGTACCAGTACCCCCTGTATATAGCCTCCATACCGTCTCGGTACCAGTACCCCCTGTATATAGCCTCCATACTGTCTCGGTACCAGTACCCCCTGTATATAGCCTCCATACTGTCTCGGTACCAGTACCCCCTGTATATAGCCTCCATACCGTCTCGGTACCAGTACCCCCTGTATATAGCCTCCATACTGTCTCGGTACCAGTACCCCCTGTATATAGCCTCCATACTGTCTCGGTACCAGTACCCCCTGTATATAGCCTCCATACTGTCTCGGTACCAGTACCCCCTGTATATAGCCTCCATACTGTCTCGGTACCAGTACCCCCTGTATATAGCCTCCATACCGTCTCGGTACCAGTACCCCCTGTATATATAGCCTCCATACTGTCTCGGTACCAGTACCCCCTGTATATAGCCTCCATACTGTCTCGGTACCAGTACCCCCTGTATATAGCCTCCATACCGTCTCGGTACCAGTACCCCCTGTATATAGCCTCCATACCGTCTCGGTACCAGTACCCCTGTATATAGCCTCCATACTGTCTCGGTACCAGTACCCCCTGTATATAGCCTCCATACTGTCTCGGTACCAGTACCCCCTGTATATAGCCTCCATACCGTCTCGGTACCAGTACCCCCTGTATATATAGCCTCCATACTGTCTCGGTACCAGTACCCCCTGTATATAGCCTCCATACTGTCTCGGTACCAGTACCCCCTGTATATAGCCTCCATACCGTCTCGGTACCAGTACCCCTGTATATAGCCTCCATACTGTCTCGGTACCAGTACCCCTGTATATAGCCTCCATACCGTCTCGGTACCAGTACCCCTGTATTAGCCTCCATACTGTCTCGGTACCAGTACCCCTGTATATAGCCTCCATACCGTCTCGGTACCAGTACCCCTGTATATAGCCTCCATACCGTCTCGGTACCAGTACCCCTGTATATAGCCTCCATACCGTCTCGGTACCAGTACACCCTGTATATATAGCCTCCATACCGTCTCGGTACCAGTACCCCCTGTATATAGCCTCCATACCGTCTCGGTACCAGTACCCCTGTATATAGCCTCCACACTGACTCGGTACCAGTACCCCCTGTATATAGCCTCCATACTGTCTCGGTACCAGTACCCCTGTATATAGCCTCCATACTGACTCGGTACCAGTACCCCCTGTATATAGCCTCCATACTGTCTCGGTACCAGTACCCCTGTATATAGCCTCCATACTGACTCGGTACCAGTACCCCCTGTATATAGCCTCCATACTGTCTCAGTACCGGTACACCCTGTATATAGCCTCCATACCGTCTCGGTACCAGTACCCCTGTATATAGCCTCCATACTGTCTCGGTACCAGTACCCCTGTATATAGCCTCCATACCGTCTCGGTACCAGTACCCCTGTATATAGCCTCCATACTGTCTCGGTACCAGTACCCCTGTATATAGCCTCCATACCGTCTCGGTACCAGTACCCCCTGTATATAGCCTCCACACTGTCTCGGTACCAGTACCCCTGTATATAGCCTCCATACTGTCTCGGTACCAGTACCCCTGTATATAGCCTCCATACTGTCTCGGTACCAGTACCCCTGTATATATAGCCTCCATACTGTCTCGGTACCAGTACCCCTGTATATATAGCCTCCATACTGTCTCGGTACCAGTACCCCTGTATATAGCCTCCATACTGTCTCGGTACCAGTACCCCCTGTATATAGCCTCCATACTGTCTCGGTACCAGTACCCCTGTATATAGCCTCCATACCGTCTCGGTACCAGTACCCCTGTATATAGCCTCCATACTGTCTCGGTACCAGTACCCCTGTATATAGCCTCCATACTGACTCGGTACCAGTACCCCTGTATTTAGCCTCCATACCGTCTCGGTACCAGTACCCCTGTATATAGCCTCCATACCGTCTCGGTACCAGTACCCCCTGTATATAGCCTCCATACTGTCTCGGTACCAGTACCCCTGTATATAGCCTCCATACCGTCTCGGTACCAGTACCCCCTGTATATAGCCTCCATACTGTCTCGGTACCAGTACCCCTGTATATAGCCTCCACACTGACTCAGTACCAGTACCCCTGTATATATAGCCTCCATACCGTCTCGGTACCAGTACCCCTGTATATAGCCTCCATACTGTCTCGGTACCAGTACCCCTGTATATAGCCTCCATACTGTCTCGGTACCAGTACCCCTGTATATAGCCTCCATACTGTCTCGGTACCAGTACCCCCTGTATATAGCCTCCATACTGTCTCGGTACCAGTACCCCTGTATATAGCCTCCATACTGTCTCGGTACCAGTACCCCTGTATATAGCCTCCATACCGTCTCGGTACCAGTACCCCCTGTATATAGCCTCCATACTGTCTCGGTACCAGTACCCCTGTATATATAGCCTCCATACTGTCTCGGTACCAGTACCCCTGTATATAGCCTCCATACTGTCTCGGTACCAGTACCCCTGTATATAGCCTCCATACTGTCTCGGTACCAGTACCCCCTGTATATAGCCTCCATACTGTCTCGGTACCAGTACCCCTGTATATAGCCTCCACACTGACTCGGTACCAGTACCCCCTGTATATAGCCTCCATACTGTCTCGGTACCAGTACCCCTGTATATAGCCTCCATACTGTCTCGGTACCAGTACCCCTGTATATAGCCTCCACACTGACTCGGTACCAGTACCCCTGTATATAGCCTCCATACTGTCTCGGTACCAGTACCCCCTGTATATAGCCTCCATACTGTCTCGGTACCAGTACCCCTGTATATAGCCTCCACACTGACTCGGTACCAGTACCCCTGTATATAGCCTCCATACCGTCTCGGTACCAGTACCCCCTGTATATAGCCTCCATACTGTCTCGGTACCAGTACCCCCTGTATATAGCCTCCATACTGTCTCGGTACCAGTACCCCTGTATATAGCCTCCATACCGTCTCGGTACCAGTACCCCCTGTATATAGCCTCCATACTGTCTCGGTACCAGTACCCCCTGTATATAGCCTCCATACCGTCTCGGTACCAGTACCCCTGTATATAGCCTCCATACCGTCTCGGTACCAGTACCCCCTGTATATAGCCTCCATACTGACTCGGTACCAGTACCCCCTGTATATAGCCTCCATACCGTCTCGGTACCAGTACCCCTGTATATAGCCTCCATACCGTCTCGGTACCAGTACCCCCTGTATATAGCCTCCATACTGACTCGGTACCAGTACCCCTGTATATAGCCTCCATACCGTCTCGGTACCAGTACCCCTGTATATAGCCTCCATACTGTCTCGGTACCAGTACCCCTGTATATAGCCTCCATACTGTCTCGGTACCAGTACCCCTGTATATAGCCTCCATACCGTCTCGGTACCGGTACCCCTGTATATAGCCTCCATACTGTCTCGGTACCAGTACCCCTGTATATAGCCTCCATACTGTCTCGGTACCAGTACCCCTGTATATAGCCTCCATACCGTCTCGGTACCAGTACCCCCTGTATATAGCCTCCATACTGTCTCGGTACCAGTACCCCTGTATATATAGCCTCCATACTGTCTCGGTACCAGTACCCCTGTATATAGCCTCCATACTGTCTCGGTACCAGTACCCCTGTATATAGCCTCCATACTGTCTCGGTACCAGTACCCCCTGTATATAGCCTCCATACTGTCTCGGTACCAGTACCCCTGTATATAGCCTCCACACTGACTCGGTACCAGTACCCCCTGTATATAGCCTCCATACTGTCTCGGTACCAGTACCCCTGTATATAGCCTCCATACTGTCTCGGTACCAGTACCCCTGTATATAGCCTCCACACTGACTCGGTACCAGTACCCCTGTATATAGCCTCCATACTGTCTCGGTACCAGTACCCCCTGTATATAGCCTCCATACTGTCTCGGTACCAGTACCCCTGTATATAGCCTCCACACTGACTCGGTACCAGTACCCCTGTATATAGCCTCCATACCGTCTCGGTACCAGTACCCCCTGTATATAGCCTCCATACTGTCTCGGTACCAGTACCCCTGTATATAGCCTCCACACTGACTCGGTACCAGTACCCCTGTATATAGCCTCCATACCGTCTCGGTACCAGTACCCCCTGTATATAGCCTCCATACTGTCTCGGTACCAGTACCCCTGTATATAGCCTCCATACTGTCTCGGTACCAGTACCCCTGTATATATAGCCTCCACACTGACTCAGTACCGGTACCCCTGTATATATAGCCTCCATACTGTCTCGGTACCAGTACCCCTGTATATAGCCTCCATACTGACTCGGTACCAGTACCCCTGTATATAGCCTCCATACTGTCTCGGTACCAGTACCCCTGTATATAGCCTCCATACCGTCTCAGTACCAGTACCCCTGTATATAGCCTCCATACCGTCTCAGTACCAGTACCCCTGTATATAGCCTCCATACCGTCTCGGTACCAGTACCCCTGTATATAGCCTCCATACCGTCTCAGTACCAGTACCCCTGTATATAGCCTCCATACTGTCTCGGTACCAGTACCCCTGTATATAGCCTCCATACCGTCTCGGTACCAGTACCCCTGTATATAGCCTCCATACCGTCTCAGTACCAGTACCCCTGTATATAGCCTCCATACTGTCTCGGTACCAGTACCCCTGTATATAGCCTCCATACTGTCTCGGTACCAGTACCCCTGTATATAGATATAGCCTTATTATTGCTTTCAGGTCCCCCAGCAGGAAAACAGTAAATGACAGATCAACATCAGTCATCGTAGCCACTGTTCTATATAACTTAGTTAAGTACATCCGCTATACATCTGAAGCATCCATCCATCCATCCACCCATCCACATATCCATCCATCCCATCCACACATCCGTCCATCCACGCATCCATCCACACATCCATCCATCCACCCATCCACGCATCCATCCATCCACACATCCCATCCACACATCCATCCATCCATCCACACATCCATCCCATCCACACATCCATCCATCCATCCATCCACACATCCATCCATCCACACATCCACCATCCATCCACCCACACATCCACCATCCATCCACACATCCATCCATCCATCCATCCACACATCCATCCATCCAGCCATCCACGCATCCATCCATCCATCCCAACCACACATCCATCCATCCACCCATCCACACATCCATCCATCCACACATCCATCCACCCACACATCCATCCATCCATCCACCCATCCATCCATCCACACATCCATCCATCCACACATCCATCCACCCACACATCCATCCATCCATCCACCCATCCATCCATCCACACATCCATCCATCCATCCATCGATCCATCCAGCCATCCACGCATCCATCCCATCCACCCACACATCCATCCATCCATCCCATCCACACATCCATCCATCCATCCACACATCCATCCATCCATCCACGCATCCATCCATCCATCCACCAACTTCTCTCATCTCATCAGGACCTTCAGCGGACGCTCGTGCACCATCCCAAACACACCAGTTATGTCCCGTTTCTGGGTTTGAATCACAGCTCATCCCCGAATAAGCACAAGTGAAAAAAAGGTCACATCCACTAAGCAGTTCATGTTTCATGTAATCTGTTCAACTTAAAAAATACAATTATGGCCAGAATAGTCCAATGCTAGTCGCATCGCTAAGCTTCTCCTGATTTCAATCAAACCCTTTCAACTTCTCCAACATTAGACCAGCTGTTGGTTATACACACAAGACACACAGAAGAGGGCTACTGAAACTAACTGATTGTGAGACACGTTCCAGTTCTTCCAAATCCAGTTGGTGTGTCTGATGCTCCTCCTACAAAACAGTAGACTTTGTCTTGGTCACAAAATAACCGCCCAGCAGGTTTGGGACGATCAATAGTGGTCCCAGATGATCTTTTCCTGGGAAAGCCCAAATAGGACATCAGCTGCAATGACTTGATGACCGATTTCCTTTGAAACAATAATGATAATAATGAATTATAGATACAGGAAATTGACATTTGTAAGGGTTTTACTTTTAAACCCTTTTGTTCTTTGGGAAACATAGGTCATTCATGCTGTAGTTTCTTCGTGAATGTATCTGTAATCGGTAGTATAAACTAAGCAGATGATTGATCCACCTAGCTTTCCCAGAGCCCAGTCATCCAACGTGTTGTGGATCCAGACAGGCCTACAACAAAACTTTACCCTGTCTGGCCGTACTTGATCTGTTTCCGCCTCCCTCGACTTGTCAGATTGTTTTCTTTTGGAGAGGCTTGTAATGGTATTGCTGCATAACATTACTGCTGTTTGGTAGAATATATATATAAGACAGACGACTGAGGTAGTATATATTTCCTCTTATACATGACAAACAACACTGAATGCAAATAAAAATCCTAGTTTACTGAGACTTTATAGTTGTTCCTTAATTCGTATCATTGCAATATCTGTGGACAGAGAGGACACTGTTCTGTCTGAGGTCAGTGGCGCCAACTTCCTGACAGTCTCTTGTTCAAACTGCCAGTGTTTGAATTCCTCAAATGACTCATTTGAGAGCTTCCGGGTAGAGCTCGACTGTCTGGAGAAGAAACTCCTCATAGTAAAAAAAAAAAACACACTTACATGTACGGTTTGAGTTCCAATTTAAAATACAATATCTTCCTTCCGGAATGACTTAAGTCTGGCCAAAGCCCCCTAACCCGGACGACGCTATGCCAATTGTGCATCGCCCCACGGACCTCCCGGTCGCGGCTGGTTACGACAGAGCCTGGGCGTGAACCCATAGTCTCTGGTGGCACAGCTGGCGCTGCAGTACAGCGCCCTTAACCACTGCGACACCCGGGAGGTCCCTGGGGAGAAAATGTATTTTTTTTTAAGGACAAATCATAGATATTATGCTGTGAGGTAGATGTTCAGTCTCCCTTGTCCTCAGCTTTTCTAAACAAAGGAACATGATGTCATTTATAACCCCCGACCCTAGCCTGGGGTTGACCAATCAGAAGTCCTTGCAGTACAACAGGGCCAATTGCCAAATAACAAGTATCCTGCTCCAGACTCAATGTACAGACCAATGAAAACGTGGCCCACGTAGCTCTGAGTCCAGGACTGACATTCCACAGATTCTAAACAGCTGTTGAACTGAAAACCAACTCCTATTGATCGTTAATTCTAGTCCTCTCGTCCTCTGTGTATTTATCTTGCAAATATTATTATACTTCCTAGCAAAGGCAGTCATTTTTTGATGTAATATCTGCTGGTACTTGGAGTCTATGATACCATGAATTGTAACAAGTTGTCCAGGGCCTTTGAAAGAAAAACAGCCCCACAACATCAAAGATCCACCACCATACTTCATAGTGGGGATGAGGTACTTTTCTGCATAGCTATCTTTCTGTCTATGCCAACCCACCTCTGGTGTTTGTTTCTAAAAAGCTCTATTTTGGTCTCATCTGACCATAGAACCCGTTCGTTCCCATTGAAAGTTCCAGTAACGTTTGGCAAATTGTAGGCGCTTATGTAGTCTGATCGTAGTTTTGGAGATTTTCTGACCCCATGACCCAGCTAACATCTGCAATTCTCCAGCTGTGATCCTTGGAGATTATTTGACCACTCTAACCATCCTCCTCACTGTGCGTGGGGTCAATATAGACACACGTCCTCTTCCAGGCCGATTGTTAACATCTCCAGTTGTTTTAAACTTCTTAATTATTGCCCTGATAGTGGAAATGGGCATTTTCAACCTTTGAGCTATTTTCTTATAGCCATTTCCTGATTTGTGCAGCTCAACAACCTTTGTTGCAAATCATTACTGTATTCTCTAGACTATGGGTCTTTCCCATAGTGAAGGATGACTATGGGAACTTGGCCTGTGTGTCTTGTCATATTTATACCCCAGTAAAACAGGAAGTCATGGCTTACCACTTAAGTGTTCCTAATCACTCAGGTGAACTTTAAAAACGTAAAAAATGAATAGGAATATACTTCAGTTAGAATTTACTCATAAGAACTTATTGGAGTGCCAATAATTGTGGCAGACATGTTTTCGTAAAAAAATATTTAATTTATTTTGCATACATTTATTTCAATCATTTTACTTCAATTAAAGGTTCAATTTTTGTGAATATTTTTGAATGAAAGAGGATAAACAGCAAAGAAAATAAATTCACAGCCGTTTTGCTCATATTTACCATGGGTGCCAATATTAGTGGAGGGCACTGGAGATGTGTAGTGGTGGAGTAGGGGCCTGAGGGCACACAGTATGTTGTAGATATGTGGTAGTGGTGGAGTAGGGGCCTGAGGGCACACAGTGTGTTGTAGATATGTGGTAGTGGTGGAGTAGGGGCCTGAGGGCACACAGTGTGTTGTAGATATGTGGTAGTGGTGGAGTAGGGGCCTGAGGGCACACAGTATGTTGTGAAATCTGTGAATGTATTGTAATGTTTTGAAAATTGTATAAACTGCCTTAATTTAGCTGGACACCAGGAAGAGTGGCAGGGGTGTACGTGCTATCCCGCTTCTAGTCAGGTCTCTGTAAACCAGAGTGGTTCTTTTTCTTCTAAAAAAGGTGGCATCTGTAAAGAAAAACAAGACAATGACAACTAAATTGGATTTATTCTAAATTAAGAAACTGAATTACATTTTTTATTTTATTACCTTTATTTTTAACCAGTTAAGAACTAATTCTTATTTACAATGACGGCCTGGGAACAGTGGGTTAACTGGTCTAGGAACAGTGGGTTAACTGGTCTAGGAACAGTGGGTTAACTGGTCTAGGAACAGTGGGTTAACTGCCTTGTTCAGGGGCAGAACGACAGATGTGTACCTTGTCAGCTCGGGGGTTTGAATTTACAACCTTTCGGTTACTAGTCCAAAACTCTAACCACTAGGCTGATTCTATATTCAGATCAAATTGCACTCAAGAAATCTTCCTCCCTACTATGGGTCATATCAGCGGGCTATCCCTGGATAAAAATAATTTTTCAAATCCACGACATTAGCTTTGTAAATCACAGTTAAAAATAACGTGATTATGTACCCTTGACACAGGGAAAGGACGTCAGAATAATTTATTCTAGATTCAGTTACAGGACAATAAAAATGATCATTATACTTACACAGGGGTGTAATAAAATCCGTGGTTGATGTTTTTTTGCCTACTCGGAAATGCCGATATGAAACGTTGATTTGAACCTTCTGACCAACTAGTGGGCCAGGTGGCTCCCCACTGTCTGATTCATATCGCGTCATTTCTGATGAATGTTCTCGATTATATCGACTGATTGGTTCTGTATGGGAGAGGCGGAACTTGCAGCGCGTCAACCCTCAATAATAGAACAGGTTTTTATTTTAGCGCCTGGCGAGCAGTTTGGATGAAATTATTGAATAACATGAACATTTATTTATCAACGCTTGCGTTAGTGGTCGGCATGTTAGCAGGGAGGGAACAGTTACTATTTGCTGACTTTTTCATGCTCCCTACTGTCCTCCAATGATAAGCGAGAGAATGCGGATGTCAACCAACCAGATGACACGGTGGGTGGAGCCGGTTGCAGGCACATGGGTGATTAAACGGGATATCTGGTTTTTATATTTGGATGCGTCTCAATTTACCGAATCCGCCTATGTAACACTTCCGCATCTGCGGTGACAGAAAACATCGGTCTTCTCACAAAAGCGTCTGTAGCCTCCGAACGGTTTGGCCTAAACACTAATATGACTCATCTGAGTCTAAAGGTAAGACTCGCACGAACACGTCGGTTGTTTTGCTCTAGGAGGCTCACAAGACGCGTCGGAAGGCCCCTGGTACCAGTAGAAAAAAAATATGTTTCCTGATCTTTCTTATACCTCAGATACAGGACAGACAATTTAGAACAAACTTCCTTTAGATTTTTTTGGGTGGGACTATAGTGAATTCCATGTGTTTTTATGGGCTAACAGCAGTAAGGACAAACAAATTATGCCATCAAAATATATTTTTTGGATTACAAATATATTAGTCCCGCAAATAACAGCTACGACGCTAATAAGTGTGTAAACTCTGCCCAGTTGTGTTCTGTGGGTGTCACTGAGTAGACTGATACCCCATTTCATTGATCCACAATCCATAGGTACAGTTAACTGTATTGCCCCAATGCAATCCTGAAGACGTACACATATATATATATATATATACAATGCGATTTCACATTTTTGTCAACTTAACTAATTATTGTATTTTGTTGCATTCATGTAACATTCCCAACCTTGTTCAGAATTACTTGGTACAAATATGGCACGATTCCACTATTTGTGGCCGTTTGCATCACTTTCAATTAAGGACTTTTATTTTGAAGGCGATCTTCAAATTCCACTGTTGTGACTAATCCTTATTGTGGCTAGCTTCACATAGGTGCTGGCGTGTATGTACTTCAACCGCACAGGAGTGCCTTATTCATCGTCTGCTGAAGTTCTAAACGGAAAGGTAAGACCATTTGGTAATTCTGACATTTACGGGTCCCTCACTTCAACCGACATTGTTATTGCTTTTCTCCATCGTTGATCCGAGCTCAACTGTCGACAAAAGGATTTCCTGTATTTGGTCAGAAAATTGAATGACGAAAATTGAATGAGGACGAAAGAACGACATAGCAGTTTGTTACTTCATAATATACAAGCTACTAGTCTGCTCAATGTTACAAACTTGAACATGGGAAATGTAGCGTAGAAGAGAGATCTGTTCCCTTCTGAAGTGCGCAACAGTCTCCAGACACTTCGGTCTTCACCTCATTTTTGCACTGAACATGGACTGATCATTAACGTAAAACATCTGTTTGATTTAATCTGTGATAGTATTGAAAATATAAACGCATGATTTACACTTCAGTCTGCAGTGAATATGCGTTTCTTATTGTATATTTTCTGATGTGTTATTTATTAATTTTTATTAAACAATATTGTAGTCCTTATCAATAAGTTATTCTAGATCTTCTAAACATGGCTTGATAATATCCATTACACACCTGAGCAGGTAACTGTCCAACCAGGTGAGCCAGTGTTTGACCTAGTGTTTAGACTAGAGGGCATTCCCCTGGCAGAGCTCTGCGCAGGTGTCCTTGTCTCCTCAAGGTGCTTTTTCTCTCAACGTTTATCGTCGCACATAAAACATTTTATTAACTAGGCAAGTCAGTTAACAACAAATTCTTATTTACAAAGACGGCCTACTTTGTTCATGGGGAAAATGACATTTTATTTTTTTACCTTTTCAGCTTGGGGATTCGATCCAGCAACCTTTGGGTTACTGGCCCAACGCTCTAACCACTAGGCTACCTGCCACCCCAAGTTCATTAGTCTGTCCTTTACTGTTTCACCCGAATACCTGTTTCTTAACTCTCTCAAAAGTAATTTTCTTATATTGTAAAACTTTTGCTACCCGCCCAACAATGGTTTCACAGGTTGTGTGTGTGTGTGAGAGACGGGTTAAGCAGAGAATGACGTATTAGCTCTTTAGCTGGGAGAAGGGAGAAGACTGCTCCTTGGCTTTATTCTACACTATTCACCCTGACAGTCTCCTAGGTTGAGACACTCTCTCCGGGGGTTTAAATCAACCCTGACAGTCTCCTAGGTCGGGACACTCTCTCCGGGGTTTAAATCAACCCTGACAGTCTCCTAGGTCGGGACACTCTCTCCGGGGTTTAAATCAACCCTAACACTCTCTCCTAGGTCGGGACACTCTCTCCTAGGTCGGGACACTCTCTCCGGGGGTTTAAATCAACCCTGACAGTTTCCTAGGTCGGGACACTCTCTCCGGGGGTTTAAATCAACCCTGACAGTCTCCTAGGTCGGGACACTCTCTCCTAGGTCGGGACACTCTCTCCTAGGTCGGGACACTCTCTCCGGGGTTTAAATCAACCCTAACAGTCTCCTAGGTCGGGACACTCTCTCCTAGGTCGGGACACTCTCCGGGGGTTTAAATCAACCCTAACAGTCTCCTAGGTCGGGACACTCTCTCCGGGGTTTAAATCAACCCTAACAGTCTCCTAGGTCGGGACACTCTCTCCTAGGTCGGGACACTCTCTCCGGGGGTTTAAATCAACCCTGACAGCTTCCTAGGTCGGGACACTCTCTCCGGGGGTTTAAATCAACCCTGACAGCTTCCTAGGTCGGGACACTCTCTCCGGGGGTTTAAATCAACCCTGACAGTTTCCTAGGTCGGGACACTCTCTCCGGGGGTTTAAATCAACCCTGACAGCTTCCTAGGTCGGGACACTCTCTCCGGGGGTTTAAATCAACCCTGACAGCTTCCTAGGTCGGGACACTCTCTCCGGGGGTTTAAATCAACCCTGACAGTCTCCTAGGTCGGGACACTCTCTCCGGGGGTTTAAATCAACCCTGACAGCTTCCTAGGTCGGGACACTCTCTCCGGGGGTTTAAATCAACCCTGACAGTTTCCTAGGTCGGGACACTCTCTCCGGGGGTTTAAATCAACCCTGACAGCTTCCTAGGTCGGGACACTCTCTCCGGGGGTTTAAATCAACCCTGACAGTTTCCTAGGTCGGGACTCTCTCTCCGGGGGTTTAAATCAACCCTGACAGTCTCCTAGGTCGGGACTCTCTCCGGGGGTTTAAATCAACCCTGACAGTCTCCTAGGTTGGGACACTCTCCGGGGTTTAAATCAACCCTGACAGTCTCCTAGGTTGGGACACTCTCCGGGGTTTAAATCAACCTGCTAGATTTCAACTGTCAACTTAAACTGAAAATCTGCAGTTCAAACAACAAAGTGGACACCCCGCCACTGTTTTGGTAAACGTGCTAGCTAGAAAGAAAGCAGCTATCAATGATAAGGCTAGCTGTAGTGGGCCATGGAGAGAGGGCTTCCTGGGAATTAAGGAGTTCCTATTCCCTAGTGCACCACAGCCCTGAGTTCCTATGCCCTGTATGGTGCACTACTTTTGACCACAGACCGACACGCTATGGGCAAAGGTAGTGCACTAGATATCGGATAGGGTGCCATTTGTAGTAGACTAGATGTCCTATGAATGAAGGGCTTCCTCCTTCCTTATTGAACATAACAACAACAGATTGTCTGGCAGTGTATCTGTAGGTATGAACCCGGGAAGGATTTAAAGTGTATTCAATAAACATTGTTTCTCATCTGCTGTAAAGGGCTGTGCCTGGTTTCCCGATAGCCATGGGGCTTAGGAGTTGTTTTTTTAACAATACTTCTTCGGTCATTGTAAGAAAGATGCACCATGCTTTTCCCAAAACAACACGCAGAGGGAACGGTTGCTATATGCGTAGTTGGTGCACTGCCCTCAGGGAGTACTGCCCTCAGATCAGCTTTCTCTATTCAAATCTTTCCTTAACATTAGAATTATTAAAAAATACTGAAGACGGATCAGCTCCTAGAGATATTACCACCTACGACTGTACATATTGAGGCAGCTTATTCTAATATTTACTGGTTTTAGTGGAGGTCCTTCGTGGTAGACACAGTTCTGGGTGTTTTCCCTGGTTCTAGTGGAGGTCCTTTGTGGTAGACACAGTTCTGGGTGTTTTCCCTGGTTCTAGTGGAGGTCCTTCGTGGTAGACACAGGCCTGGGTGTTTTTCCCTGGTTCTAGTGGAGGTCCTTCGTGGTAGACACAGGCCTGGGTGTTTTTCCCTGGTTCTAGTGGAGGTCCTTTGGCTGCGTCTCAGATGACACACCATACAGGGCACTACTTTTGACCAGGGCTCATAGGGGGGAATCGGGTGCTACAGTAGTTTTTCCTCAGCTAGACTAAAGCTCCTTGGCTTGTAATATTAAGCTCTCAGAGTCTGGAGGTCATTAATTAGTTACTAGACTAGGCCTGTCTCTCTTTCATTGTCCTGAACAATTATCAGACAGAGCAGCAGTGACTATTATCTTATCTTCTGAACATGAAACAGAAACTATGTTGCCTGTACTGATGCTGCAACATGAGTCTTGCATAATCTGACATACTTTTGTTTTTCTTTTTTTCCCAGGGTTCAACACCTGCCAATAGGATCCGTTTGAGGTCCGTACTGAGGTGGATATATTCTGTCTGAGAGACCAGGTAACAACCCTGCATTGTTAGCAAGGCTGCATATTCATGCATCATAGCCACTGTACCTATGGTCATGTCTCCTCTCCTGCTCTCTCCACAGCACATGATGTCGTCGTTCACCCGTGAAAAACTGTCTTTGCACCTGCGGCGCAGAATGGGGGTGTTTGTGAGCAGAGTGAAAGCCACAGAGCTCATGGCCAATCTCCCTTGCCTTACACCTTCTGACAAGGTGAGTAGCTTTTGGCTGGGCGGGTAGCTGGGTGAGTAGCTTCTGGCAAGGTGGGTGGCAGGGTGGGTAGCTGGGTGAATAGCTTCTGGCTGGGTGGGTAGCTTTTGGCTGGGTGGGTAGTTGCTAGGTGAGTAACTTTTGGCTGGGTGAGTAGCTGCTGGGTGAGTAGCTTCTGGCAGGGCGGGTAACTTCTGGCAGGGCGGGTAACTAGCTTTTGGCTGGGTGACTAGCTTTTGGCTGGGTGACTAGCTTTTGGCTGGGTGACTAGCTTTTGGCTGGGTGACTAGCTTTTGGCTGGGTGACTAGCTTTTGGCTGGGTGACTAGCTTTTGGCTGGGTGACTAGCTTTTGGCTGGGTGACTAGCTTTTGGCTGGGTGACTAGCTTTTGGCTGGGTGACTAGCTTTTGGCTGGGTGACTAGCTTTCGGCTGGGTGACTAGCTTTCGGCTGGGTGACTAGCTTTCGGCTGGGTGACTAGCTTTCGGCTGGGTGACTAGCTTTCGGCTGGGTGACTAGCTTTCGGCTGGGTGACTAGCTTTCGGCTGGGTGACTAGCTTTCGGCTGGGTGACTAGCTTTCGGCTGGGTGACTAGCTTTCGGCTGGGTGAGTAGTTAGTTGGATGTTGTTGGTCATTTAGGACATTTTATTCAGATTATCAATCCAATTATCACAATCTTTATTTGATGTATAATCTGAACCAGATGATGTACCTGGTAAATGAATATATGAACTATTTTCTGATATGTTTATTTTTTATTTTTTAAATTAAACAATTATTCATTGTACTTTCAGGAGGAGATCCAGGCCAAGAAGGACTTTTCTGGTAACTATGCAGCCATGCAACTCCTGCTGGACTATGTACAGAAGAGAATGAACTGGCCAGAAGAGTTGATGTCAGCCCTGGAGCTGTTGGAGCATCAGGATCTGGCTGATGAACTGAGGGCAGAGTGGAACAAGCACAACCAGAACAGTAAGTCACACACAAATCAAACTTTATTTCAAGTGCATTTAAAAAAAAAACTGGACACCTAGGATCTCTGTTGTGACTCAGTTCAACATCGTGGATATGATGACAGAGAACCTGTATTTGTGTGTGTGTGCTATTGCTCAATCAACAATTGATGTAATTGAATGCTGCCCAGAACTGTAAAATCAAATCCAAGGTTTCAACAACTATTACAGTAAATGGCAAAACATAACATGGTGCTTATTATGTGTGAGGAATGGTGATATGCCTCAATCTGTTATTGTTTCTCTTACTCCTTAGATCCCTACCCTCCTTCACCTGCTGCTACCACCACAGTCAGGACCCATGTTCATCCAATTCCTTCTACCAGCTCTGAGGGGTTGCCATGTTCTCTGGTCCTCCCAGGTCAGCCAGCCCCACCGGAGGTAGCTGCCCCACTGGAGGTAGCCCCACCTGAGGCTTCACTCCCTCCTGAAGTAGCCCCAGAGGTTTTGCCACCTCCTGTAGTGGCTGCCCAGCCAGAAGCCCCCCCAAGCTCAGTTCCCAAGGCTCCCATGGCTGGCTCCTCTTCAAAACATGCTCCCAAAGCAGCAGTGAGCCCTGAAATAGCCTCAGAGGCAGCACCTTCTGTTGCTGCCCCTCAGGCAGAGCCCCAGGCAGCCCCTCCATCTCCTGTCTCAGTGGAGGAGCCCACAGTGATCTCTGAACCTCCAGCCTCATCCCAGCCTGGTTCTATTGAAACCGTCAGTCTGGAGGACAACTTGTGTCATAGTGATGCTCCAACACAGATGGCCCTGTCTGAAACCACTCCTACCTTGTCTGGTTCACACCTAATCCCAGTTGTATCTGAAATCACTCCCACGTTGCCTGTTTCACACCTAGCCCTGTCCCAAACTGAATCCACCCCCACCCCTGCTGCCTTGGCCACATTCCAGTCCCCTGAGAGACGGCCAGTTCAGGACACCTCGCCACACACAGTCAAAGTGCCTACCTTCCACCAGGAGGCTGTGGAGAACTCTGATCCAACCCAGGTAAATAAGTCTACCTTCTACCAGGAGGCTGTAGAGGACTCTGATCCAACCCAGGTAAATAAAACTACCTTCCACCAGGAGGCTGTAGAGGACTCTGATCCAACCCAGGTAAATAAAACTACCTTCTACCAGGAGGCTGTAGAGGACTCTGATCCAACCCAGGTAAATAAGCCTACCTTCCACCAGGAGGCTGTAGAGAATTCTGATCCAACCCAGGTAAATAAAACTACCTTCTACCAGGAGGCTGTAGAGGACTCTGATCCAACCCAGGTAAATAAGCCTACCTTCCACCAGTAGGCTGTAGAGAATTCTGATCCAACCCAGGTAAATAAGTCTACCTTCTACCAGGAGGCTGTAGACTGATCCAACCCAGGTAAATAAGCCTACCTTCCACCAGGACGCTGTGTGTGTTGGATTTTCCTGTTTCTCCAGTTTTGCCTCGAGCTCTTTCAAATCAGCTTTGGGTGTGTTCGGTTCTTTTTTGAATTCAAGTTGCTAATGAAATTAAATCTGACCACATCTACACTTTTTTAGAAATATGCCTGAAACTGAAGATAGTGAAAACATTGAGAAGCTTGGAACTAAAATAAATCTCTCCTGCAGGTGACTGAAGATGAGCAACACACTGAGCCGTCTCAGAGCCAACACTTCTCCCCGGCCGCGGCCCCAGCGCATACCTCCATGAATAAGGATGACGTGAACTTTAGCAAGCCTGAAGTCCTCCGTAGTGAGGTCATGGACAGCCAGCCATACTCAGGAGACTCAACGCGTCTACAGAGGTCTGTGTCAGACCTTGTACTTGCTACAGCTGATGTGAACAGTCCTGTTGTCATCCCCGACCCCGTCACTACTTCCACCCCTCTGCCATGTCAGGAGAATGGAGTTCCTGAGGAAATAATCGAACCCCTGTCCCATAACGAGCCCCAAGAGGACACCTACGAGTCCCCCTGCCTGAGCTCCCTGGGGGACCAGGAGGTGCTGCTCAATGTTGTTCACGTGTCTGAGGACGCGTCCATCCAGAACAACGACGGCCAGACACCGAGCATGCTGGGTTTTGTAGTCCACGTGTCCGAGGAGCCATCTATCTGGAATCAAGATGGCCAAACACAGAGCATGCTGGGTAATAATGATGTGGGTGTGTCTGGAACCCCCCTACCAGTTCAGAACCACAAATGCCAATCTCAGATCACACCTCTCTCTGGATCTAATGCCCTTGACCTGTCGTCTGGTCCAAACCAGCACGGCCAATCTCCGGGTCTGATTATGACCCAAGACGCCAGCCCCTCAACCAAACATCCTGATGCTCCTCCTCCAGCTCCTACTGGCCTCATCGTCAACGGCTCTTCCTCGGCTGAGAACCGTCATCCACTGGAGCCTATGGGGGCAGAGGTCATGATGGAGGCTAGAGCTGTTCCTGAACTGAAGCAGGCGGGAGCGATAGGAGAGAGATACTATCTTCTGGGGGCTGCTATAGTGGCCGTCTCGCTGTTCATGGCCTGGAGGATGAGGAATTAACAACCAGGGTTTAGGATAGGTTGTCTCAAATGGCACCATGTTTATATATAAAGGCAGAGTGAGTAACCTTGTGTTTGGCAACTGTCCTTTTGGGCGGTTCTGGCCGATCTACTGTTTCTGTAGTGTGAGGCAGCTTGAAAAATAATTACACAGCCTAGACAAAGTATTGCACTATATTGGAAATAGGGCCACGGCAAAAGTATTGCAAAAAAAACACAAAATATAATAGTTCAATATGTTAAGAGATTATTATATTGGTTCAGTCGCTTATTGTATTGATAGGAGTGAAGGAGCTGAAATGTATTATTTATTCGGTGAGGCAATGAGTTCAACCCAATTAACACCAATATATATATATATATATATATATATATATATATATATATATATGAGTGAACAAAACATTAGGAACACCTGCTCTTTCCATGATATAGACTGACCAGGTGAATCCAGGTGAAAGCTAGGATTCATTATTGATGTCACTTGTTAAATCCACTTCAGTCAGTGTAGATGAAGGGGAGGAGACAGGATAAAGGAAGGATTTTTAAACCTTGAGACAATTGAGACGTATTGTGTGTGTTTGCCATTCAGAAGGTGAATGGACAAGACAAAATATGTAAGTGTCTTTGAACGGGGGTAGGGTAGTAGGTGCCAGGTAGACCAGTTTGTGTCAAGAACTCCAACGCTGCTGGGTTTTTTACGCTCAACAGTTCCTGCGTGTATCAAGAATGGTCCACCACCCAAAGGACATCCAGCCATCTTGACAGAACTGTGGGAAGCATTGGAGTCAACATGGGCCAGCATCCCTGTGGAACGCTTTCAACACCTTGTAGAGTCCATTTCCTGATGAATTGAGGCAGTTCTGAGGGAAAAAGAGGGTGCAACTCAATATTAGGAAGGTGTTCCTAATGTTCTGTACACTCCGTGTAAGTACCTATCCAGGACTTTGATTGACGGTCAAAATCAATTAATAATTAGTAGCATGATACAGCATGTCCTAATTTGGGATAAATAAAATGTATCTTTTATGATGAATTTTAGAAGCCCAAGTGATTATTCGTCCACCATATACCTAAGCTGCTTAATCAGTAAACATATTCGTAATTTAGCAGACTCTGATCCAGAGCCACTACAGCAGTGAGTGAGTACATTTTCATATGGGAATCGACCCCACAACGCTCTACCAACTGAGCCACACTGAACCTTCCTACTGTATACTGGTGCAGGGTCTTAATTTGAACCAGTTTGTTACAACAGGAGAAATAATCCTGCAGCAACAGGAAATGTGTATTATAATGAATGATAAGAGGCTGCGGTCTTTGGTCTTTACTACTGAATAGTGGCTGTTCCAGGTATATAGGAGTTAATACGAATACTGGAGGAGATGGAGACCCGCACACTGTCGAGAAAAAATAAATGCAAAAATGAAGACCTTTATTTAAAACGTCACAGTGCCCCCCCCCCCAAAAAAAAATCCTGGTGCATATATAAAACACAAACATTTGTGTTCTCATCAGTGTGGATGTCAGCGCACACACCTGTCTTCTACAGATCATTTCATGTCACATGACCAAGAAAGAAAACCTCAAAGTATAACAGAAGGTAAAGTGATCACCAACCTGTCCATCTCCAAGCCTTGCTTGTCATTCACCAAATATACTTTATGGCCAAAAGTATGTGAACACCTGCTTGTTGAACATCATCATTATAAAATCATGGGCTTTAATATTTGCTGCTATAACAGCCTCCACTCTTCTGGGAAGGCTTTCCACTAGATGTTGGAACATTGCTGCTATAACAGCCTCTACTCTTCTGGGAAGGCTTTCCACTAGATGTTGGAACATTGCTGCTATAACAGCCTCCACTCTTCTGGGAAGGCTTTCCACTAGATGTTGGAACATTGCTGCTATAACAGCCTCCAGTCTTCTGGGAAGGCTTTCTACTAGATGTTGGAACATTGCTGCTATAACAGCCTCCACTCTTCTGGGAAGGCTTTCTACTAGATGTTGGAACATTGCTGCTATAACAGCCTCCACTCTTCTGGGAAGGCTTTCTACTAGATGTTGGAACATTGCTGTTATAACAGCCCCCACTCTTCTGGGAAGGCTTTCCACTAGATGTTGGAACATTGCTGCTATAACAGCCTCCACTCTTCTGGGAAGGCTTTCCACTAGATGTTGGAACATTGCTGCTATAACAGCCTCCACTCTTCTGGGAAGGCTTTCCACTAGATGTTGGAACATTGCTGCTATAACAGCCTGTATACTCTTCTGGGAAGGCTTTCTACTAGATGTTGGAACATTGCTGCTATAACAGCCTGTATACTCTTCTGGGAAGGCTTTCTACTAGATGTTGGAACATTGCTGCTATAACAGCCTCCACTCTTCTGGGAAGGCTTTCTACTAGATGTTGGAACATTGCTGCTATAACAGCCTCCACTCTTCTGGGAAGGCTTTCTACTAGATGTTGGAACATTGCTGCTATAACAGCCTCCACTCTTCTGGGAAGGCTTTCTACTAGATGTTGGAACATTGCTGCTATAACAGCCTCCACTCTTCTGGGATGGCTTTCTACTAGATGTTGGAACATTGCTGCTATAACAGCCTCCACTCTTCTGGGATGGCTTTCTACTAGATGTTGGAACATTGCTGCTATAACAGCCTCCACTCTTCTGGGAAGGCTTTCCACTAGATGATGGAACATTGTTGCTATAACAGCCTCTACTCTTCTGGGAAGGCTTTCCACTAGATGTTGGAACATTGCTGCTATAACAGCCTCCAGTCTTCTGGGAAGGCTTTCTACTAGATGTTGGAACATTGCTGCTATAACAGCCTCCACTCTTCTGGGAAGGCTTTCTACTAGATGTTGGAACATTGCTGCTATAACAGCCTCCACTCTTCTGGGATGGCTTTCTACTAGATGTTGGAACATTGCTGCAGGGACTTGCTTCCATTCAGCCACGAGCATTAGTGATGTCGGGCGCTGATGTTGGGCGATTTAGGCCTGGCATGCAATCGGCGTTCCAATTCATCCCCAAGGTATTCGATGGGGTTGAGGTCAGGGCTCTGTGCAGGCCTGTCAAGTTCTTCCATACAGATCTCGACAAACCATTTCTGTATGGGCCTCGCTTTGTGCTCGGGGGCATTGGCATGCTGAAACAGGAAAGGGCCTTCCCAAAACTGTTGCCACAAAGTTGGAAGCACAAAATGTCAGCACACACACCTGGCTTCTACAGTGTGCTGAATGTCATTGTATGCTGCAGCGTTAAGATTTCCCTTCCCTGGAACTAAGGGGCCCGAACCATGAAAAACAGCCGCAGACCATTATTCCTCCTCCACCAAACTTTACAGTTGGCACTATGCATTCATGCAGGTAGTGTTCTGGCATCCGCCAAACCCAGATTCGTCCGTCGGACTGCCAGATGGTGAAGCGTGATTGATTCTTCACTCCAGAGAACAAGTTTCCACTGCTCCAGAGTCCAATGGCGGCGAGCTTTACACCACTCCAGCCAATGTTTGTCATTGCTCATTGTGATCTTAGACTTTTGTGCGTGCGGCTGCTTGGCCATGGAAATCCATTTCATGAAGCTCCCGATGAGCACAGTTCTTATGCTGATGTTGCCTCCAGAGGCAGTTTGGAACTCGGTAGTGAGTGTTGCAACCGAGGACAGATAATTTTTTACACGCTACACACTTCAGCACTCTGCCGGTCCCTGTTCTGTGAGCTTGTGTGCCCTACCATTTTGTTTCTGAACTGTTGTTTCTCCTAGACATTTCCACTTCACAATAATAGCACTTACAGTGGACTGGACAGCTCTAGCAGGGCAGAAATTTGATGAACTGGCTTGTTGGAAGGTGGAATCCTATAGTATGATGGTGCCATGTTGAAAGTCAGTACAGGCCATTCTCCTGCCAATGTTTGTCTATGGAGATTGCTTGACAGTGCTCAATGTTATACACATGTCAGCAACGGGTGTGGCTGAAATGGATGAATTATCTGGATCCACTCATTTGACGGGGTGTCCATATACTTTTGTCCACATACATATTGTGTATTTCCGTTAAAAACAATTAAAAAATGATAAAGCCTTTCCTTCCTATTTCGTTTTGTTTTTGACGGTAGCTACACCTGATTTAGCAGAAGGCAAAGGGTTTCCGCGTTGAACCATTTCATGTGTCTGAAGGTAGAGCTCCACCTACCCAGAGAGCAAATCAGAGGTCAGATCACTGTGACAGCAGTTTCCTCGCACCAATAGAAAGACTCGAACAGACAGCAAAGTTGATTGTTAGTTTTCTTTAAAAAAATATATATGACTAGAGAGAGACTCAATACATACAGCAAAGAGCTGTTGTTAAATACATTTATTTTGAATTAAGTTTTTCAGCACTTTGTCAACACTTTGTTCAACAATTTTATGAACCATAAAATGCTTGTTTCGATAAGCTTGCGTTATTTGCTGCTTGTCTTTTTTAATATCAAGGAATATTTCAACTCCTCTGATTATAGGAGTAACAACATGAATTGATGCATGAGGCAGAAATAATGCAGTGCGACTTGAGTTTCGCCATCAGCTGGAAGACTGTCCCCTTTTCTCAGCGGAGGGAGGGAGGGTTGGGAGATAGGGGGGATGGTGAGTCAGATGAGAGGCAGCCTTACCGCTGCCCCCCCCCCCCTCCCTCAGACTGGCCATCAGCTGGAAGACTGTCCCCTTTTCTCAGCAGAGGGAGGGAGGGTTGGGAGATGGGGGGGACGGTGAGTCAGATGAGAGGCAGCCTCACAAGAAGTGGCGTTCAGAGCAAGTGGGAATTGTTTTTTTGGGGGGGTGCTTGCCTGTTTTGCATGTTATTTTGGCATTAATACATGTCACATCAGTTTGCAAACATTAAGTTAATAAAGCCACATACAAACATGGTCTCTTTTTTTGTTTTCTTGAGTAATGCAGATCCAAAATGTAGGTGTTTCAGCTCAGTGCTTTCTGTGGTGGTGAGGCATCCAGTGGAAAATACGGAGCGTTGCGCCGTGATTGGCTCAGTGTTCTGTCACTCATGGGGACACTACGTCACTGGGAAGTCCGGGTAGACTTAGAAAATTGTAGCCTTTTGGGTGCTACCATAGTTACATAAAAAAGTCCCATCCAAGAAGGGTCAAGGTCATTGGCCACAGATAAAATGTCAACATATTTTCAAAATCTACACTACTGGCAAATCCTTTTCAATCCTTGTCATATGAAGAGAAATAATGAAGGTAAATTATAGACATATCGGTGCTCATTGGACATAGACATTACACAACAATTTGGAAATTGCAAATTCAACAGTGAGTGGTTTGGAAGGAAGTGAGCACAGCACAACAAGGTGAGTCCACAATATGCCTTGTGTGCTGCTGAATAAATGATGTAATATGCCAGGGAGATGTGTATACTGTAGCTAAGAAACTAATACCAAGTGTATGTTGTGTTGTAAGCTGTTAGTAGCCCATGTGCCTCACGCTAATCATTTTAGTCCTTTTTCACCTCTTAATTTCACCTAGTTGGTGGTGGTGACTTGGTGGTGCACATGTAGCCTATAGCCTGTTTTAGAGAAATGTAATGAACAATATTGTAAGAGCTTTCATTGTCTGCTTATATGCCCCCTTTATTTATCCTACGGTTCTGACTTGGTGTACAGGGAGAATACTGTAAGAACGGCCCATGTTCTGAATTCTGTCGCTGTACATTTAAAAAAACAAATAGTTATACCGACAACATCCTTCCTAGCTCACTCATTGTCTTAATCGAAATGAGGTATAGCCTCTTATCTGCTCGTCGTTCCCTTATGCCATAGTTTCTACATCTCAATTGTCGTCAGTAGACACTACATTTGTTTAAACAAGTCAGCCATATCAGCTATGTTTTTGTAAAGGCAGTAAATGAGACTGAATGAACTGTTTCGCTGCCAGACAAGGCTCTGCTGAAAGCCAGGTGTAGCAGTGGTAAGGTGTTGGGACTGCTTTATGTAGGCCCTAACAGTTTGTGGGCACCTTTTGTCACCGTTATAGTGCAATTCATGTATTGTTTAGTGTTGTGTTGTGGCTTTGCTAGCATGCATCATTTCTTCATTTTTGCCCCATCAATATTTACATGCTAAAATTGCCACAAACGTAATACAACAAATGACCAGTGTGATCATATACCTACAATTTTAAATCTAATTTGAGAAGAACAACATTGGCAGGGAAATTCAAGCGTAGCCAATATGGAGTGATAATGTATTGGGCCTATAGCCTACTGCACAAACTGCTACAGAACTGTTTTTAATTGGTTAATGTTGCATAGGCTTATGTTTTCTAAGTCAATCAGAGCGGTGTATCTTGGCTTGCATTTTGACTCAGAAAGTGATCTTGGCTCAGAAAAGGTTGGTATTATTTAGTCTGTAAAAAGTGATTTACACTCCAGTACAGTAAGTGGCGGCATGTAGGTGACTGACACAGCTGATGCTTAAACCGGCTAGCCAAAACCTAAAACTGACCCTTACCTTATTTTAATATATTCTGAATTGAAATATCGGTTTGGGCGCCAGGCATGTTCTTATAGTATTTTCCAGCTCAGAGCTCCTGCCACTCGCATCCTCTTGTTGCGAAAATGGACTGACACATCAAAACATCGGTAAAATAGATCTTGCAAGCTAGATCATTTTTCATCTGGCTAGCTTGTTTGTCAACTATAGAGATTATCGCAGTCGGAATACAGAAGGTATACTATACTAATTGTATATCAAGTCACCCTTCCTTCAGCTGATTCAAATAACCAACTTCTGATTCAAATAACCAACTCCTGATTCAAATAACCAACTCCTGGTTCAAAAAATAAACTCCTGATTCAAATAACCAACTCCTGATTCAAATAACCAACTCCTGATTCAAATAACCAACTCCTGATTCAAATAACCAACTCCTCAAGCTTTGATAATGGTTGAAGTGGGATGCACTGTTGAGCACTACATCCTGAGGCGTTCGTGCTGATTGTGACAGCCGGTTAAATGGCGTCCCTTGAGAAGGCAAGAACAAGATGTCAAATCTTGTCACGTGCCGAATACAACAGGTAGACCTTACAGTGAAATGCTTACTTACAAGCCCTTAACCAACAATGCAAAAAGTAAGAAATAAAAGTTACAAATATTTAAAGAGCAGCAATAAAATAACAATAGTGAGGCTATATACAGGGGGTACCGGTTGAGGTAATATGTACATGTAGGAAGAGTTATTAAAGTGACTATGCATAGATAATAACAGAGAGTAGCAGCAGGGGGGGTGGCAATGCAAATTGTAGCCATTTGATTAGATGTTCAGGAGTCTTATGGTTTGGGGGTAGAAGCTGATTAGAAGCTTCTTGGACCTAGACTTGGTGCTCCGGTACCGCTTGCTGTGCAGTAGTAGAGAGAACAGTCTATGACTAGGGTGGCTGGGGTCTTTGAAAATTTTTAGGGCCTTCCTCTGACACCGCTTGGTATAGAGGTCCTGGATGGCAGGAAGCGGTCCCGGTGATGTACTGGGCCATACGCACTACCATCTGAAGTGCCTTGCGGTTGGATGCCGAGCAGTTGCCATACCAGGCACTGACGCAACCCATCAGCATGCTCTCGATGGTGCAGCTGAAGAACCTTTTGAGGATCTGAGGACCCAAGCCAAATCTTTTCAGTCTCCTGAGGGGGAATAAGTTTTGTCGTGCCCTCTTCACGACTGTCTTTGTGTGCTTGGACCATGTTAGTTTGTTGGTGATGTGGACGCCAAGGAACTTGAAGCTCTCAACCTGCTCCACTACAGTCCCGTCGATGAGAATGGGGGCGTGCTCTGTCCCCTTTCCCCTGTTGTCCACAATCATCTCCTTTGTCTTGATCACGTTGAGGGAGAGGTTGTTGTCGTTGCACCACACGGCCAGGTCTCTGACCTCCTCCCTATAGGCTGTCTTGTCGCTGTCTATGATCAACCTACCACTGTTGTCATCTGAAAACTTAATGATGGTGTTGGAGGCGTGCCTGGCCGTGCAGTCATGATAGAACAGGGAGCACAGGAGGGGACTGAGCACGCACCCCTGAGGGGCCCCCTTGTTTAGGATCAGCGTGGCAGATGTGTTGTTATCTACCCTTACCACCTGGGAGCGGACCGTCAGGAAGTCCAGGATCCAGTTGCAGAGGGAGGTGTTTAGTCCCATGGTCCTTAGCTTAGTGATGAGCTTTGAGGGCACTATGGTGTTGAACGCTGAGCTGTAGTCAATGAACAGCATTCTCACATAGGTGTTCCTTTTGTCCGGGTGTGAAAGGGCAGTGTGGAGTGCAATAGAGATTGCATCATCTGTTGGGGCGTTATGCGAATTGGAGTGGGTCTAGGGTTTCTGGGATAATGGTGTTGATGTGAGCCATGACCAGCCTTTCAAAGCTCAGCCTTTAGGGGCGGCAGCGTACCCTAGTGGTTAGAGCGTTGGACTAGTAACCGAAAGGTTGCAAGATCGAATCCCCGAACTGACAAGGTACAAATCTGCCGTTCTGCCCCTGAACAAGGTAGTTAACCCACTGTTCCTAGGCCGTCATCGAAGATAAGAATTTGTTCTTAACTGACTTGCCTAGTTAAATAAAGGTAAAATAAAAGATGGCTAAAGATGTGAGTGCTACGGGTCAAAAGTCATTTAGGCAGGTTACCTTTGTGTTCTTGGGCACAGGGACCATGGTGGTCTGCTTAAAACATGTTGGAATTACAGACTCAGACAGGGAGAGGTTGAAAAAGACACTTGCCAGTTGGTCAGTGCATGCTTGTAGTACACGTCCTGGTAATCTGTCTGGCCCTGCGGCCTTGTGAATGTTGACCTGTTTAAAGGTCTTCCTCACATCGGCTGCGGAGAGCGTGATCACACAGTTGTCCGGAATAGCTGATGCTCTCATGCATGTTTCAGTGTTAAATGCCTCGTCGCGATCAAATAAGTAATTTAGCTTGTCTGGTAGACTCGTGTCACTAGCCACATCTGACGAGCGTCGGAGCCGGTGTACTATGCATAGCGGGGCATAGCAGGATTTCTTATAAGCTTCCAGGTTAGTGTCCCGCTCCTTGAAAGCAGCAGCTCTACCCTTTAGCTCAGTGCGAATGTTGCCTGTAATCCATGGCTTCTGGTTGGGGTATGTACATACAGTCACTGTTGGACAACGTCATTGATGCACTTATTTATGAATACAATGACTGATGTGGTGTACTCCTCAATGCCATCGGAATAATCCCTGAACATATTCCAGTCTGTGCTAGCAAAACAGTCCTGTAGCTTAGCATCTGCTTCACCTGACCATGGTTTTATAGATTTTTGCTTGTAAGCAGGAATCAGGAGGATAGAATTATGGTCAGATTTGCCAAATGGAAGGCGAGGGAGCGGTTTGATCGCAAGGTTTTGCTCGACCTGAGTTAGAGTATCTTATGATAAGCTGTATGCCAAACGAAGTGTAGTGTTATCATATGGAATACGGAGGAGGAATGGGGTGGAAAAGGAGAGGAGATCTAAGAGAGAGAGAGGGAGGAAGAGGGTGAGCTTGAGTCTGTTAAAAATGTCCGAAAAAAGGGAGATGATTTGTTCAAGAAGAATGGTAGAAAGTGTAAGCAGAGGGTGCTGAAGACAGGAGGAGAAATGGAAGTGAAGGAGGGCGAAGTATTTGGAGGTGGTAGGTGTGGTGAAGTTCTCGGAGCCTCAGGCTTGCACCGAGGGTCAGGATAAAGGTGAATCTGTGACAGGAGGAGTGAAGTTTTTGGAAAAAGTGGACCCTTGCCTTTTGGCTGATCCATTTGTGGTTTCAGAGATGGGTGCTGTGGAATCGTGAGGTGGTCTGGTGATAATTGTTTCTGTTTCTGCAGGTCAGTGGAAGCAGGCGCTCCGTGTTAAACTAATGGGGACGAGATGTGAATTGTTTTTCTCTCAAGAAATTGGCGCCATTGATAGCACTGATTACTGGGGTAGAGGTAAATGTGAAAGCTGACCAACTGAAGGGGAAGATTCCAGGTGTTTGTGATGCTCATTGCTTTGGTCAGATAGGGTGGCGACAGTGGTGAAACAGAAGAGAGTGTTTGTGATGCTCATTGCTTTGGTCAGATAGGGTGGCGACAGTGGTGAAACAGAAGAGAGTGTTTGTGATGCTCATTGCTTTGGTCAGATAGGGTGGCGACAGTGGTGAAACAGAAGAGAGTGTTTGTGATGCTCATTGCTTTGGTCAGATAGGGTGGCGACAGTGGTGAAACAGAAGAGAGTGTTTGTGATGCTCATTGCTTTGGTCAGATAGGGTGGCGACAGTGGTGAAACAGAAGAGAGTGTTTGTGATGCTCATTGCTTTGGTCAGATAGGGTGGCGACAGTGGTGAAACAGAAGAGAGTGTTTGTGATGCTCATTGCTTTGGTCAGATAGGGTGGCGACAGTGGTGAAACAGAAGAGAGTGTTTGTGATGCTCATTGCTTTGGTCAGATAGGGTGGCGACAGTGGTGAAACAGAAGAGAGTGTTTGTGATGCTCATTGCTTTGGTCAGATAGGGTGGCGACAGTGGTGAAACAGAAGAGAGTCATTATCTGTTCTTTTGAGTTTTTGCCCGACAAGGTGATGAAAAGGCTATATCAGTTATCCTGTACGAGCTTCTGTGCCGAAAACATTAAGTTGTCAAGCTTATGGGCTTGTGGCAGCAGTGTGTAGAAGGGAGGTTCCTAGATGTGAGAAATGTGCAGAAGGGCATGAGACAAAGGAATGTGTAGTATTGGGGAAAGTAGTGTTATGTGTTAATTGTAGGAGCTGGAGATCAGAAATGTCCGGTGGGAGAGAGCCAGGTTTCCAGGGTAGTGCAGAAGTTGTCCTATGCTGAGCTGATGGGTTAAAGGGGAGGTGTGGTGAGAGTAGTAGAGAGAACCCAGTACAGATTGAGGAGTGGTGAGAGTAGTAGAGAGAACCCAGTACAGAGGAAGGAGTGGTGAGAGTAGTAGAGAGAACCCAGTACAGATTGAGGAGTGGTGAGAGTAGTAGAGAGAACCCAGTACAGATTGAGGAGTGGTGAGAGTAGTAGAGAGAACCCAGTACAGATTGAGGAGTGGTGAGAGTAGTAGAGAGAACCCAGTACAGATTGAGGAGTGGTTAGAGTAGTAGAGAGAACCCAGTACAGATTGAGGAGTGGTGAGAGTAGTAGAGAGAACCCAGTACAGATTGAGGAGTGGTGAGAGTAGTAGAGAGAACCCAGTACAGATTGAGGAGTGGTGAGAGTAGTAGAGAGAACCCAGTACAGAGGAATAGGACAGTATTTGGGTGTGTGAGACTTGACATCAGAAGAGTTACAGGGTATGTTAAGTGATGGTGTACCGTCCTTTCAGACTGTTGGCTGGAGGTAGGACTAGATAGGTTTAAATAGTGGACTAGGATGTTTTTTAGTGTAGTGTTAGGTGGTAGGGAATTTGTTTATTTCGTTTTTTTCAAGCAAAGTATAAGGGAGTTATACTCCAGTCCAGTAGGTGGCGGTAATGCAACATTTATTCAATGCCAACCGCTGTTAAACATCATCGGAGAAGAAGAAGAAACTTAGATGATTTTGTTATTTATAGTATGTTTTATGACAAGGCAACTGTTTTAATAGAGGGGAAGCTGTACAACGGTACGAAGGTACAGATTTATATATAGGCTGGAAAGGTGACAACCACATGAATGCTTAGTTAGATATAGTTTAAAAAACTGCCACAAGACATGTTTTGAATGAGCTGTCTTGTTAGTCTGTTGTCTGATAATATTTTATACCTGCTGAACAAATGTCACTCTCTCTTTCCTCCCACTGGCACAGAGACACTGAAGGGTCATTATGTTACTGGCTGATATGTCACTTTACCTACATGTACAAATTACCTCGACGAACCTGTACACCTGCACATTGACTCTGTACAGGTACCCCATGAATAGTGGGGAGAACAAGTATTTGATACACTGCCGATTTTGTAGGTTTTCCTACTTACAAAGCATGTAAAGGTCTGTAATTTTTATCATAGGTACACTTCCAGTGTGAGAGACGGAATCTAAAACAAAAATCCAGAAAATCATATTGTATGTTTTTTTTGTAATTAATTTGCATTGAGTTACTGTTTTGTCTTAAATCTATGGCAAGACTTGAAAATGGTTGTTTAGCAATGATCAACAACCAATTTGCCAGAACTTGAATACATTTTTTATTTTTTTTAAGTGCAAATGTTGCGCAACCCAGGTGTAGAAAGCTCTTAGAGACTTACCAAAAAAGCTGTAATGCTGCCAAAGGTGCTTCTACAAAGTATTGACTCAGGAATATAGTTCAAAAGTATTGTGGATTTCCTGCAGCTATTCAGACCCCTTGACTTTTTTCACATTTTGTTATGTTACAGCCTTATTCTAAAATTGATTGAATAAATATTTTGTCCTGCATGAATGTACACACAATACACCATAATGACAAAGCGAAAACAGTTTTTTAGACATTTTTGCAAATGTAAAAATTATACTTTACAGAAGTATTCAGACCCTTTGCTATGAGCTCAGGTGCATCCTGTTTCCATTGATCATCCTTGAGTTGTTTCTGTCCTCTCAGGTGGCTGGCCTCCTGTTCTCTCAGGTGTCTGGCCTCCTGTCCTCTCAGATGTTTCTACAACTTGATTGGAGACCACCTGTGGTAAATTCAATTGATTGGACATGATTTGAAAAGGCACACACCTGTCTATATAAGGTCCCACAGTTGACATGCATGTCAGAGCAAAAACCAAGCCATGAGGTTGAAGGAATTGTCCGTTGAGCTCCGAGACAGGATTGTGTCGAGGCACAGATCTGGGGAAGGGTACCAAAACATTTCTTCAGCATTGAAGGTCCCCAACAAAACAGTGACCTCCATCATTCTTAAATGGAAGAAGTTTGGAACCACCAAGACTCTTCCTAGAGTTGGCCACCCGTCCAAACTGAGCAATGGGGGAGAAGGGCCTTGGTCAGGGAGGTGACCAAGAACCCAATGGCCACTCTTGACAGAGCTCCAGAGTTCCTCTATGGAGAAGGGAGAACCTTCCAGAAGGATAACCATCTCTGCAGCACTCCACCAATCAGGCCTTTATGGTAGAGTGGCCATAGAGAAGCCATTCCTCAGTAAAAGGCACATGACAACCCGCTTGGAGTTTGCCAAAAGGCACCTAAAGGACTCAGACCATGAGAAAAAACATTCTCTGGTCTGATGGAACCAAGATTGGACTCTTTGGCCTGAATGTCAAGTGTCACGTCTGGAGGAAGCCTGGCACCATCCTTACAGTGAAGCATGGTGGTGGCAGCATCATTCTGTGGAGATGTTTTTCAGTGGCAGGGACTGGAGACTTGTCAGGATCGAGGGAAAGATGATTGGAGCAAAATACAGAGAGATCCTTGATGAAAACCTGCTCCAGAGGACTCAGGACCTCAGACTGGTGTGAAGGTTCACCTTCCAACAGGACAACGACTCTAAGCACACAGCCAAGACAATGCAGTAGTGGCTTCAGGACAAGTCTTTGAATGTCCTTGAGTGGCCCAGCGGAGCCCGAAGTTGAACCTGATCGAACATATCTGGAGAGACCTGACCATAGCTGTACAGCGATGCTCCCCATCCAACCTGACAGAGCTTGAGAGGGTATTTAGGAAAGAATGGGAGAAACTCCCCAAATACAGTAGTGCCAAGTTTGTAACATCATCCCCAAGAAGACTTGAGGCTGTAATCGCTGCCAAAGGTGCTTCAACAAAGTAATGAGTAAAGGGTCTGAATACATATGTAAATGTAAAATTTCAGTTATTTTTTTGCTAGCGTTTCTAAAAACCAGTTTTTCTTTGTCATTACTCCTCTCAGGTGGCTGGCCTAGTGTCCTCTCAGGTGGCTGACCTCCTGTCCTCTCAGGTGGCTGACCTCCTGTCCTCTCAGGTGGTTGACTTCCTGTCCTCTCAGGTGGATGGCCTCCTGTCCTCTCCTCTCAGGTGGCTGGCCTCCTGTCCTCTCCTCTCAGGTGGCTGGCCTCCTGTCCTCTCCTCTCAGGTGGCTGGCCTCCTGTCCTCTCAGGTGGCTGGCCTCCTGTCCTCTCAGGTGGCTGGCCTCCTGTCCTCTCAGGTGGCTGACCTCCTGTCCTCTCAGGTCACTGACCTCCTGTCCTCTCAGGTGGCTGACCTCCTGTCCTCTCAGGTGGCTGCCCTCCTGTCCTCTCAGGTGGCTGGCCTCCTGTCCTCTCAGGTGGCTGGCCTCCTGTCCTCTCCTCTCAGGTGGCTGAACTCCTGTCCTCTCCTCTCAGGTGGCTGAACTTCTGTCCTCTCCTCTCAGGTGGCTGACCTCCTGTCCTCTCAAGTGGCTGGCCTCCTGTCCTCTCAGGTGGCTGAACTCCTGTCCTCTCAGGTGGCTGACCTCCTGTCCTCTCAGGTGGCTGGCTTCCTGTCCTCTCAGGTGGCTGGCCTCCTGTCCTCTCAGGTGGCTGGCCTCCTGTCCTCTCAGGTGGCTGGCCTCCTGTCCTCTCAGGTGGCTGACCTCCTGTCCTCTCAGGTGGCTGACCTCCTGTCCTCTCAGGTGGCTGGCTTCCTCTCCTCTCAGGTGGCTGAACTCCTGTCCTCTCCTCTCTGGTGGCTGGCCTCTTGTCCTCTCAGGTGGCTAGCCTCCTCTCCTCTCAAGTGGCTGACCTCCTGTCCTCTCAGGTGGCTGAACTCCTGTCCTCTCAGGTGGCTGGCCTCCTGTCCTGTCCTCTCAGGTGGCTGACCTCCTGTCCTCTCAGGTGGCTGAACTCTTCTCCTCTCAGGTGGCTGAACTCCTCTCCTCTCAGGTGGCTGGCCTCCTGTCCTTTCAGGTGGCTGAACTCCTGTCCTGTCCTCTTAGGTGGCTGACCTCCTGTCCTCTCAGGTGGCTGGCCTCCTGTCCTCTCAGGTGGCTGGCCTCCTGTCCTCTCAGGTGGCTGGCCTCCTGTCCTCTCAGGTGGCTGGCCTCCTGTCCTCTCAGGTGGCTGGCCTCCTGTCCTCTCAGGTGGCTGGCCTCCTGTCCTCTCAGGTGGCTGACCTCCTGTCCTCTCAGGTGGCTGACCTCCTGTCCTCTCAGGTGGCTGACCTCCTGTCCACTCAGGTGGCTGACCTCCTGTCCTCTCAGGTGGCTGGCTTCCTCTCCTCTCAGGTGGCTGAACTCCTGTCCTCTCCTCTCTGGTGGCTGGCCTCTTGTCCTCTCAGGTGGCTAGCCTCCTCTCCTCTCAAGTGGCTGACCTCATGTCCTCTCAAGTGGCTGACCTCATGTCCTCTCAGGTGGCTGAACTCCTGTCCTCTCAGGTGGCTGGCCTCCTGTCCTGTCCTCTCAGGTGGCTGACCTCCTCTCCTCTCAGGTGGCTGAACTCCTCTCCTCTCAGGTGGCTGAACTCCTCTCCTCTCAGGTGGCTGGCCTCCTGTCCTCTCAGGTGGCTGGCCTCCTGTCCTTTCAGGTGGCTGAACTCCTGTCCTGTCCTCTGATGGGTTACTGGGACCAAGTAAGGTTTATGTAGGGTTAGTAGTTACTGGGACCAGGTAAGGACTAGGTAGGGTTAGTAGTCAGTAGTCACTGGGACCAGGTAAGGACTAGGCAGGGTTAGTAGTCAGTAGTCACTGGGACCAGGTAAGGACTAGGCAGGGTTAATAGTTAGTAGTTACTAGGACCAGGTAAGGACTAGGCAGGGTTAATAGTTAGTAGTTACTAGGACCAGGTAAGGACTAGGCAGGGTTAATAGTTAGTAGTTACTAGGACCAGGTAAGGACTAGGCAGGGTTAGTATTTTTTATTTTTTTATCTTTATTTAACCAGGCAAGTCAGTTAAGAACAAATTCTTATTTTCAATGACGGCCTAGGAACAGTGGATTAACTGCCTGTTCAGGGGCAGAACGACAGATTTTGTACCTTGTCAGCTCAGGGATTTGAACGTGCAACCTTTCGGTTAGTAGTCCAATGCTCTAACCACTAGGCTACACTGCCGCCCCAGTAGTTACTGGGACCAGGTAAGGACTAGGCAGGGTTAGTAGTTACTGGGACCAGATAAGGACTAGGTAGGGTTAATAGTTAGTAGTTACTGGGACCAGGTAAAGACTAGGTAGGGTTAGTAGTTAGTAGTTACTGGGACCAGGTAAGGACTAGTTAGGGTTAGTAGTTAGTAGTTATTGGGACCAGGTAAGGACTAGGTAGGGTTAATAGTTAGTAGTTACTGGGACCAGGTAAGGACTAGGTAGGGTTAATAGTTAGTAGTTACTGGGACCAGATAAGGACTAGGTAGGGTTAGTATTGGGTTACTCAGATGGTCACTGTCCTCTGTTTCCTGAAGCACTCATTGTAGGGTTAGTAGTCAGTAGTTACTGGGACCAGGTAAGGACTAGGCAGGGTTAGTAGTTAGTAGTTACTGGGACCAGATAAGGACTAGGCAGGGTTAGTAGTTACTGGGACCAGGTAAGGACTAGTTAGGGTTAGTAGTTAGTAGTTACTGGGACCAGATAAGGACTAGGCAGGGTTAATAGTTAATAGTCAGTAGTTACTGGGACCAGGTAAGGACTAGGCAGGGTTAGTATTGGGTTACTCAGATGGTCACTGTCCTCTGTTTCCTGAAGCACTCATTGTAGGGTTAATAGTTAGTAGTTACCGGGACCAGGTAAGGACTAGGCAGGGTTAGTATTGGGTTACTCAGATGGTCACTGTCCTCTGTTTCCTGAAGCACTCATTGTAGGGTTAATAGTTACCGGGACCAGGTAAGGACTAGGCAGGGTTAGTAGTCAGTAGTCACTGGGACCAGGTAAGGACTAGGCAGGGTTAGTATTGGGTTACTCAGATGGTCACTGTCCTCTGTTTCCTGAAGCACTCATTGCAGGGTTAGTAGTTACCGGGACCAGATAAGGACTAGGCAGGGTTAGTATTGGGTTACTCAGATGGTCACTGTCCTCTGTTTCCTGAAGCACTCATTGCAGGGTTAGTAGTTACTGGGACCAGGTAAGGACTAGGCAGGGTTAGTAGTTACTGGGACCAGGTAAGGACTAGGCAGGGTTAGTAGTTACTGGGACCAGGTAAGGACTAGGCAGGGTTAGTATTGGGTTACTCAGATGGTCACTGTCCTCTGTTTCCTGAAGCACTCATTGTAGGGTTAATAGTTAGTAGTTACTGGGACCAGGTAAGGACTAGGCAGGGTTAGTATTGGGTTACTCAGATGGTCACTGTCCTCTGTTTCCTGAAGCACTCATTGTAGGGTTAATAGTTAGTAGTTACTGGGACCAGATAAGGACTAGGCAGGGTTAGTAGTCACTGGGACCAGATAAGGACTAGGCAGGGTTAGTATTGTGTTACTCAGATGGTCACTGTCCTCTGTTTCCTGAAGCACTCATTGTAGGGTTAGTAGTCAGTAGTTACTGGGACCAGATAAGGACTAGGCAGGGTTAGTATTGGGTTACTCAGATGGTCACTGTCCTCTGTTTCCTGAAGCACTCATTGCAGGGTTAGTATTGGGTTACTCAGATGGTCACTGTCCTCTGTTTCCTGAAGCACTCATTGTAGGGTTAATAGTTAGTAGTCACTGGGACCAGATAAGGACTAGGCAGGGTTAGTATTGGGTTACTCAGATGGTCTCTGTCCTCTGTTTCCTGAAGCACTCATTGCAGGGTTAGTAGTTACCGGGACCAGGTAAGGACTAGGCAGGGTTAATAGTTAGTAGTTACCGGGACCAGGTAAGGACTAGGCAGGGTTAGTATTGGGTTACTCAGATGGTCACTGTCCTCTGTTTCCTGAAGCACTCATTGTAGGGTTAATAGTTAATAGTTAGTAGTTACTGGGACCAGATAAGGACTAGGTAGGGTTAGTATTGGGTTACTCAGATGGTCACTGTCCTCTGTTTCCTGAAGCACTCATTGTAGGGTTAATAGTTAATAGTTAGTAGTTACTGGGACCAGATAAGGACTAGGTAGGGTTAGTATTGGGTTACTCAGATGGTCACTGTCCTCTGTTTCCTGAAGCACTCATTGTAGGGTTAATAGTTAGTAGTTACCGGGACCAGGTAAGGACTAGGCAGGGTTAGTATTGGGTTACTCAGATGGTCACTGTCCTCTGTTTCCTGAAGCACTCATTGCAGGGTTAGTATTGGGTTACTCAGATGGTCACTGTCCTCTGTTTCCTGAAGCACTCATTGTAGGGTTAGTAGTCAGTAGTTACCGGGACCAGATAAGGACTAGGCAGGGTTAGTATTGGGTTACTCAGATGGTCACTGTCCTCTGTTTCCTGAAGCACTCATTGTAGGGTTAATAGTTAGTAGTTACCGGGACCAGGTAAGGACTAGGTAGGGTTAGTATTGGGTTACTCAGATGGTCTCTGTCCTCTGTTTCCTGAAGCACTCATTGTAGGGTTAATAGTTAGTAGTTACCGGGACCAGGTAAGGACTAGGCAGGGTTAATAGTTAATAGTCAGTAGTTACTGGGACCAGGTAAGGACTAGGCAGGGTTAGTAGTTAGTAGTTACTGGGACCAGGTAAGGACTAGTTAGGGTTAGTAGTTAGTAGTTACTGGGACCAGATAAGGACTAGGCAGGGTTAATAGTTAATAGTCAGTAGTTACTGGGACCAGGTAAGGACTAGGCAGGGTTAGTATTGGGTTACTCAGATGGTCACTGTCCTCTGTTTCCTGAAGCACTCATTGTAGGGTTAATAGTTAGTAGTTACCGGGACCAGGTAAGGACTAGGTAGGGTTAGTATTGGGTTACTCAGATGGTCTCTGTCCTCTGTTTCCTGAAGCACTCATTGTAGGGTTAATAGTTAGTAGTCAGTAGTCACTGGGACCAGATAAGGACTAGGCAGGGTTAGTATTGGGTTACTCAGATGGTCTCTGTCCTCTGTTTCCTGAAGCACTCATTGTAGGGTTAATAGTTAGTAGTTACCGGGACCAGATAAGGACTAGGCAGGGTTAGTATTGGGTTACTCAGATGGTCTCTGTCCTCTGTTTCCTGAAGCACTCATTGCAGGGTTAGTAGTTACCGGGACCAGGTAAGGACTAGGCAGGGTTAATAGTTAGTAGTTACCGGGACCAGGTAAGGACTAGGCAGGGTTAGTATTGGGTTACTCAGATGGTCACTGTCCTCTGTTTCCTGAAGCACTCATTGTAGGGTTAATAGTTAATAGTTAGTAGTTACTGGGACCAGATAAGGACTAGGTAGGGTTAGTATTGGGTTACTCAGATGGTCACTGTCCTCTGTTTCCTGAAGCACTCATTGTAGGGTTAATAGTTAATAGTTAGTAGTTACTGGGACCAGATAAGGACTAGGTAGGGTTAGTATTGGGTTACTCAGATGGTCACTGTCCTCTGTTTCCTGAAGCACTCATTGTAGGGTTAATAGTTAGTAGTTACCGGGACCAGGTAAGGACTAGGCAGGGTTAGTATTGGGTTACTCAGATGGTCACTGTCCTCTGTTTCCTGAAGCACTCATTGCAGGGTTAGTATTGGGTTACTCAGATGGTCACTGTCCTCTGTTTCCTGAAGCACTCATTGTAGGGTTAGTAGTCAGTAGTTACCGGGACCAGATAAGGACTAGGCAGGGTTAGTATTGGGTTACTCAGATGGTCACTGTCCTCTGTTTCCTGAAGCACTCATTGTAGGGTTAATAGTTAGTAGTTACCGGGACCAGGTAAGGACTAGGTAGGGTTAGTATTGGGTTACTCAGATGGTCTCTGTCCTCTGTTTCCTGAAGCACTCATTGTAGGGTTAATAGTTAGTAGTTACCGGGACCAGGTAAGGACTAGGCAGGGTTAATAGTTAATAGTCAGTAGTTACTGGGACCAGGTAAGGACTAGGCAGGGTTAGTAGTTAGTAGTTACTGGGACCAGGTAAGGACTAGTTAGGGTTAGTAGTTAGTAGTTACTGGGACCAGATAAGGACTAGGCAGGGTTAATAGTTAATAGTCAGTAGTTACTGGGACCAGGTAAGGACTAGGCAGGGTTAGTATTGGGTTACTCAGATGGTCACTGTCCTCTGTTTCCTGAAGCACTCATTGTAGGGTTAATAGTTAGTAGTTACCGGGACCAGGTAAGGACTAGGTAGGGTTAGTATTGGGTTACTCAGATGGTCTCTGTCCTCTGTTTCCTGAAGCACTCATTGTAGGGTTAATAGTTAGTAGTCAGTAGTCACTGGGACCAGATAAGGACTAGGCAGGGTTAGTATTGGGTTACTCAGATGGTCTCTGTCCTCTGTTTCCTGAAGCACTCATTGTAGGGTTAATAGTTAGTAGTTACCGGGACCAGGTAAGGACTAGGCAGGGTTAGTATTGGGTTACTCAGATGGTCACTGTCCTCTGTTTCCTGAAGCACTCATTGCAGGGTTAGTATTGGGTTACTCAGATGGTCACTGTCCTCTGTTTCCTGAAGCACTCATTGCAGGGTTAGTATTGGGTTACTCAGATGGTCACTGTCCTCTGTTTCCTGAAGCACTCATTGCAGGGTTAGTATTGGGTTACTCAGATGGTCACTGTCCTCTGTTTCCTGAAGCACTCATTGCAGGGTTAGTATTGGGTTACTCAGATGGTCACTGTCCTCTGTTTCCTGAAGCACTCATTGCAGGGTTAGTATTGGGTTACTCAGATGGTCTCTGTCCTCTGTTTCCTGAAGCACTCATTGTAGGGTTAGTAGTTACCGGGACCAGATAAGGACTAGGCAGGGTTAGTATTGGGTTACTCAGATGGTCTCCTCTGTTTCCTGAAGCACTCATTGTAGGGTTAATAGTTAGTAGTTACCGGGACCAGATAAGGACTAGGCAGGGTTAGTATTGGGTTACTCAGATGGTCTCCTCTGTTTCCTGAAGCACTCATTGCAGGGTTAGTATTGGGTTACTCAGATGGTCTCTGTCCTCTGTTTCCTGAAGCACTCATTGCAGGGTTAGTATTGGGTTACTCAGATGGTCTCTGTCCTCTGTTTCCTGAAGCACTCATTGCAGGGTTAGTATTGGGTTACTCAGATGGTCACTGTCCTCTGTTTCCTGAAGCACTCATTGCAGGGTTAGTATTGGGTTACTCAGATGGTCTCTGTCCTCTGTTTCCTGAAGCACTCATTGCAGGGTTAGTATTGGGTTACTCAGATGGTCACTGTCCTCTGTTTCCTGAAGCACTCATTGCAGGGTTAGTATTGGGTTACTCAGATGGTCTCTGTCCTCTGTTTCCTGAAGCACTCATTGCAGGGTTAGTATTGGGTTACTCAGATGGTCTCTGTCCTCTGTTTCCTGAAGCACTCATTGTAGGGTTAGTAGTTACCGGGACCAGATAAGGACTAGGCAGGGTTAGTATTGGGTTACTCAGATGGTCACTGTCCTCTGTTTCCTGAAGCACTCATTGCAGGGTTAGTATTGGGTTACTCAGATGGTCTCTGTCCTCTGTTTCCTGAAGCACTCATTGCAGGGTTAGTATTGGGTTACTCAGATGGTCTCTGTCCTCTGTTTCCTGAAGCACTCATTGTAGGGTTAATAGTTACTGGGACCAGGTAAGGACTAGGCAGGGTTAGTAGTTAGTAGTCACTGGGACCAGGTAAGGACTAGGCAGGGTTAGTATTGGGTTACTCAGATGGTCTCCTCTGTTTCCTGAAGCACTCATTGTAGGGTTAATAGTTACTGGGACCAGGTAAGGACTAGGCAGGGTTAGTAGTTAGTAGTCACTGGGACCAGGTAAGGACTAGGCAGGGTTAGTATTGGGTTACTCAGATGGTCTCCTCTGTTTCCTGAAGCACTCATTGTAGGGTTAATAGTTACTGGGACCAGGTAAGGACTAGGCAGGGTTAGTAGTTAGTAGTCACTGGGACCAGGTAAGGACTAGGCAGGGTTAGTATTGGGTCACTGTCCTCTGTTTCCTGAAGCACTCATTGCAGGGTTAGTAGTTACCGGGACCAGATAAGGACTAGGCAGGGTTAGTATTGGGTTACTCAGATGGTCTCCTCTGTTTCCTGAAGCACTCATTGTAGGGTTAATAGTTACCGGGACCAGATAAGGACTAGGCAGGGTTAGTAGTTACTGGGACCAGGTAAGGACTAGGTAGGGTTAGTAGTCAGGGTTAGTAGTAGCACTCATTGCAGGGTTAGTAGTTACCGGGACCAGGTAAGGACTAGGTAGGGTTAGTAGTCAGGGTTAGTAGTAGCACTCATTGTCATACCAACGATATTTACTTTGAGATAAGAACAATATATAATAATCCTGTTTCACAGTTAAGAGGGTTGTTAGCATGTAGGTCATGAAAACAAAAGCACTTCCCTCTCAGATGTTTATCTCTACATGTTCATTGACTGGTTCTTGCTCTAGCCTGATGTCCAGAACCTGTTTTGTGCTAACATTCCACTCCTTGTACTCACTCTATCATGACGAGGAGTGGAATGCTAGCTAAACAGACTGGTACCCCAGGCTAAGGTTGCTCTGCTACTCCCCTCTTCTCTGTTTGTTGTCCCTGGTGGGTTCCCTGTCTGCCTGCCTGCCTGCCTGCCTGCCTGCCCTGAAAGAGACTCTTTGATTGAGTCTGGCACATGACTGCTCAGTCCCTGTCTGGTATAATGGGCCTCTGTGCTGTGTGCTTAGAGGCAGGAGGAGACAGCGAACTGTTCCACTGCTATAGGGTGTTGCCCCTAGACGCTGATCTCAAGTTAGATTTGTATTTTCCCCCACTGGTTAAATGTAGGATTGGAGAGTGTAAGCTGATCCTAGATCTGTACTTAGGGAAACTTCACCCTGGAGCCTGTTCCACTAGGGGAGGGCATCTTATATTCAGAGGGGTGGGTGTTCTCTTAAACATGGTGCTACTGTCTGTCAAACATAGAGGGAGTTCCTGTAGAGCAGTGTTTCCCAACTCCAGTACCCCCGACATTCCAACTCCACACCTCCTGGACCCCCGACATTCCAACTCCACTCCTCCTGGACCCCCGACATGCCAACTCCAGTCCTCCTGGACCCCCGACAGGCCAACTCCAGTCCTCCTGGACCCCCGACAGGCCAACTCCAGTCCTCCTGGACCCCGACAGGCCAACTCCAGTCCTCCTGGACCCCAAACAGGCCAACTCCAGTCCTCCAGGACCCCCGACAGGCCAACTCCAGTCCTCCTGGACCCCCGACAGGCCAACTCCAGTCCTCCTGGACCCCCGACAGGCCAACTCCAGTCCTCAGGACCCCCGACAGGCCAACTCCAGTCCTCAGGACCCCCGACAGGCCAACTCCAGTCCTCCTGGACCCCCGACAGGCCAACTCCAGTCCTCCTGGACCCCCGACATGCCAACTCCAGTCCTCCTGGACGCCAAACAGGCCAACTCCAGTGCTCAAATTACTTTCTATCTTAGGAAAATATATTTTCAGCTTTTCTAATGAAATCAAATTTCACAACAAATGATGCGTCATCTCCTTCAGTGTCGAACTAAGCAGGTAATTATGTTGCCAGTCAATTATCAATTTGACTAGGCTACTAAGTACGTCCTGGGTTCAGCAAACAAAAGACATTTTGTTGAATGCTGAACCCAGGAAGTATCCCAGGAAGTATCAGAAGCCTAGTTAAACTGAACTGGTCTATCGACTGGTCCCAGGGCCCAAGGCAGGACTATCTACAGGTCCCAGGACCCAAGGTAGGACTATCTACTGGTCCCAGGACCCAAGGTAGGACTATCTACTGGTCCCAGGACCCAAGGTAGGACTATCTACTGGTCCCAGCTCCCAAGGTAAGACTATCTACTGGTCCCAGCTCCCAAGGTAAGACTATCTACTGGTCCCAGCTCCCAAGGTAGGACTATCTACTGGTCCCAGCTCCCAAGGTAAGACTATCTACTGGTCCCAGCTCCCAAGGTAGGACTATCTACTGGTCCCAGGACCCAAGGTAAGACTATCTACTGGTCTAAAGGCCCAAGGTAAGACTATCTACTGGTCCCAAGGCCCAAGGTAAGACTATCTACTGGTCTAAAGGCCCACGGTAAGACTATCTACTGGTGTAAAGGCCCAAGGTAAGACTATCTACTGGTCCCAGGGCCCAAGGTAAGACTATCTACTGGTCCCAGGGCCCAAGGTAAGACTATCTACTGGTCCCAGGGCCCAAGGTAAGACTATCTACTGGTCCCAGGGCCCAAGGTAAGACTATCTACTGGTCCCAGGGCCCAAGGTAAGACTATCGACTGGTCTAAAGGCCCAAGGTAAGACTATCGACTGGTCCCAGGGCCGAAGGTAAGACTATCTACTGGTCTAAAAGCGCAAGGTACTGGTCCCAAGGCCCAAGGTAAGGTTTTCAGTCAGTCCCTGAGCCCAAAGTTGAAGGTCTAGCCCTATATCGGTTCACATTTTCCTTTGACAATATGTCTCCTCTATTCATTAATATAAAATAAAAATGTTACCCCCTTTTCTCCCCAATTGTTAGTAGTTACTATCTTGTCTCATCGCTACAACTCCCGTACGGGCTCGGGAGAGACGAAGGTCGAAAGCCACACGTCCTCCAAAACACAACCCAACCAAGCCGCGCTGCTTCTTAACACAGCGCACGTCCAACTCGGAAGCCAGCCGCACCAATGTGTCGGAGGAAACACTGTGCACTGCGCCCGGCTCGCCGCAATGAGAAAAGGAAATCCCTACCGGCCAAACCCTCCCTAACCCGCCCTAGACCACTGCGCCACCCGGGAGGCTCTCTATTCAGTTTTAACAATCCTAATGCAATAGTAAATCTTAGTGCTGGTGTTATAGGTTTGGGGATATGTCAGAAATATTTGTGATATTTTCAGAACCATAATTATGGGCGCAGTAGTTGGTGGCTGCGCGAAAGGGCTGAGTTTTGATTAATGAACAAGTTGTGGATGTGTCGAGAGTTGGCCCCTCATTGGCCAATTAAAACGTGTTCCATGCTCCAAAAAATGCTGTTGCTTCAAGTTCAAGTATTTACGGTCTTTTCTATATTGCATTGTCATCAACTCCATTTCAAATGATAGTGGCCTAGTTTGTTAAATCGCCTGTCCCCTGTTTGCTGAATATATAGAACATGTTTATATTCCACATTGTTTTAATTGCACTGCTTCAGTGTGGAAATACATTATTAAACAGACTATAGCATTCACACTGCTATAAATTACAGTCTGGACATGGACGTAGCCAAACGTAGCCAATATGTAACATTCTGTTCACAAGACCTGAAAAGAAAATTATAATAAAATAATAATAATAAAAACGAAACAAGTTGTTTCAAATAGGCTATGTCTGAATACAGTTCCAGGCACAATCATTTCTTTATTGGGCGTATAATACAAACAAGGCAGAGGGTTTAACATACATCCAAACTGTTCACAGTGTGGCGAAATCCTGCAAGGAGCCTTCACCGTGCGCTGCCACTTTAAGAGCGCATCATCAGTAAGGAAGGAGGAGATAAAGATAGCTCTTCCTGCTCTCTGGGAAGTAGCTCTCGTTTGGCACGGCAGTTTGATTGTGTGTGAAATGCTGCAGAAGTCCTTGTTTATTTTCAGCGTGTTTGGTTTGTAAAGTGTTTTAACTCGATTATCGGTGTTACCGCTCTAGGTCGTGGTTGAGCTGGATAAAAGGCAAGGCAAGTCAGAGGGTTTAAGCTAAAGCTCTTACTTGGTCAATCGTTGAGGCAAAGTAAAGAGATGGAGCAGAACAACATTTCTCATTGGACAGTATGTGCTCAGTTTGTATATAAAACTCCATGAGAAGTGAGCGATATTGCAGTTAACTTGACTATCATTGACTACCCAAAGACCCCCCACCCAAAGACCCCCCACCCAAAGACCCCCCACCCAAAGACCCCCCACCCAAAGACCACCCTACCCAAAGACCACCCTACCCAAAGACCACCCTACCCAAAGACCACCCTACCCAAAGACTGCTCTCACCCAAAGACCGCTCTCACCCAAAGACCCCCCTACCCAAAGACCAGCCTACCCAAAGACCAGCCCACCCAAAGACCCCCCTACCCAAAGACCCCCCTACCCAAAGACCACCCTACCCAAAGACCACCCTACCCAAAGACCGCTCTCACCCAAAGACTGCTCTCACCCAAAGACCAGCCTACCCAAAGACCAGCCTACCCAAAGACCAGCCTACCCAAAGACTGCTCCCACCCAAAGACTGCTCTCACCCAAAGACCAGCCTACCCAAAGACCAGCCTACCCAAAGACCAGCCTACCCAAAGACTGCTCCCACCCAAAGACTGCTCCCACCCAAAGACTGCTCCCACCCAAAGACCAGCCTACCCAAAGACCCCCCTACCCAAAGACCCCCCTACCCAAAGACCCCCCTACCCAAAGACCAGCCTACCCAAAGACCCCCTACCCAAAAATGACTGGAAGTTTACACTTGAGTGTAATTCCATCACCAATAGTCTGATGAAATCTGCATTAGCCTTTAACCGAACCATCCAGACAGAGAGGATTTGAGAAGTGTCTCTCTGCCACCATCAGCAGCTGATGGCTTATCCAGAGTCGCTTGCCCCCCGTGTCCTCACCACAAACAGCTGATGGCTTATCCAGAGTCGCTTGCCCCCGTGTCCTCACCACAAACAGCTGATGGCTTATCCAGAGTCGCTTGCCCCCGTGTCCTCACCACAAACAGCTGATGGCTTATCCAGAGTCGGTAGGGTGCATAAAGATGGCGCCCCCAGTGTCCTCACCACAAACGCCTCGTTTGCTACGTTTGCCGTATTGTACATTTCTCTCCGTTCCTCTTTTTAAAATGTTTAAATCAGCATTAGTACAGTATACATGATCACGGTTCTAGCTCCTAGACGGAGTCCATTTGAGAAAAAAAACTAAAAGGTAGACTGTGCTGATTGACTGGCACATTGAACCATGTCGCACGCCGTAGTTGAACAACTCTGTGGGTAGGGCTCAAAACGATGACGTCATATCTTCATGCACCTTCACCATTAGGCTACTCCGGTATTAGATCAAAGAGTCCTCCAGATGGGATGTGTTGAGCGCGTCTGACTAGAATTATTGTAGGCGTTGACAGGCATGAGCGGATTTTTAGATCAAAGCGAGCACATTTATGAAAAATCAGGTGTTATTGGTCACATACACATGGTTAGCAGATGTTAATGCGAGTGTAGCGAAACGCTTGTGCTTCTAGTTCCGACAGTGTAGTAATATGTAACAAGTAATCTAACAATGCCCTAACAACTACCTAATACACACAAATCTAAAGGGGTGAATGAGAATATGTACATATAAGTATATGGATGAGCGATGGCCGAGCGGCATAAGCAAGGTGCAATAGATGGTAGAAAATACAGTATATACAGTACATGTGATGAGTAATGTAAGATATGTAAACATGATTAAAGTGACATTTATTAAAAGCATGTCTTCATAGGATTGTCTGTCTTTCTACAGGCTACATACCAGGATCTCAGTGTTCAAAATATACCAGAGAGCTACATTTTGCGACAGAGGATCAATAGTTTAACAAAATAACAGTGTATTAAAATGTTCTCACAAGCACACGCACGTAACTACCAAAATAAAGGAAACACCAACAACGTGTCTTATTAAAAGGTTATTGGGCTTCCATGAGCATCCAGAACAACTTCAATGCTCCGTGGCATAGATTCGACTAGTGGACCTAAACCATGCCAGGAAAACGCACCCCACCACACAGCATATACTTTGTATCACTTATTTACTCAAGTGTTTCCTTTATTTTGCAGGAACAAGGTACAGTTTGGAAAGTAAATGCCTACTGCTGAAAAGAGAAGACTAGTATAAACAATTCTCAGCAACACCCAACACACTGCATATGACTTTAACATTAATGCATGCTAATAGCTTAATAGTTAACTAGCAAAATAGCCAATTCAAAATATGGTGTGTAGTTTGGCTGGTTATCTAGTTTGTCTGTTGTAGTATATCATTGTTTTACCTGCTGCACAAATGTCTCTCTCCTCTGGCAACTGCCCACTGGCATACACACCACACTATGACTTTTACAGGATCTTCTGGGCTATAACTGTGCAGATAACTCAGTAACTAGAGGGAGCAGCCCCCCTATCCACATCAACGGGGCAGCGGTGGAGAAGGTGGAATGGTTTAAGTTACTCGGAGTCCACATCACGGACAAACTGAAATGGTCCACCCACACAGACAGCGTGGTGAAGAAGGCGCAACAGTGCCTCTTCTACCTCAAGAGGATGAATATCATCCAGAAGGCCAGTACAGGTGCATCAAAGCAGGGACCGAGAGACTGAAAAAACAGCTTCTATCTCAAGGCCATCAGACTGATAAACAGCCATCACTAACATAGAGAGGCTGCTGCCTACATACAGACTTGAAATCATTGGCAACTTTAAAATCAGACCCATCTTTCACTCCATAAACCAATGTTTCCATCTTTTGGTGACATAACATGAACAATGTGCATAGAACCGTTTGTGCCTTTGTTTTATTACAGTGTTTGTAATAGATGTATTTGGTATGGAAAATAAATGATTTTAATGTCAGGTGGTGCTTAAACAGCCTACTTTTACTTGTTGCAAATTCTGTAATGGAAATCCACGTGTTTTCGATTGAAAGATAGTCAAATTAAATCAGAGGAAAACTGTTTTTAGAAAGCTGTCATAACCTAAATAATGGTAATGAAAGTCAGATGTTTCTCTATATCTTCTTGGAAATAGAAAGACATAAATATGAATTATTGTGAACATTTTTATTGATGTTATAAAAGCGTTATGAAAGTGGAAAATCTCTTACAAAATCATCCATGAAAGGGGCAGTGTCTTCAGGGAAATCCGTCCCCTTTTAAAGTCGTGCAACAAATCGACGAATCAGCTCCAGCTCTCCCTCCTCTCTCTCTCTGAGGGCTGTACAGCTGGCAATGTACAGACAGACGGGATGAAAGTCAATTGGCTAGGAGGTCCAAGCCCCGCACACTGAACGCTTCTATTAAGGTGCATAAATCAAGACGAAACCATTTCAATGTTTATTTTGTCAACGTTTGAAAACAGAGAAAATACCATTTAGTATAGAAGTCTATCCCTGGAACCATCTAAAACCGTTATAAAACTTCCGAGGCTGGACACGTTGTAACCGGTAAGTTCAAGCTTTTTCCGTTAGGGTAAAACAAATGTCATCGGGGCAGTGATGTGGTACTTGCTAAGATACATCTCCTCATTCTTCCTTTCCAAATTATACATTTTATAAATGTAGAAGAACTACTTGGTAACATTTGAAACGTTCAGGTTGTGGTTTGAGAAAGATGAGCATCTACTTGAACCTACATGAGCTAGACAGACGGCTGGAAAGTTAGACAGCTGGATAGTAATTTATAGGTACCGTGGCGTGTCTGGGATATTATCAGCACAGGTAATGATAACTGTCTTTTCATATCTGTCCCAAAAGCAAGTCTGTCCCGTCTAACACATAACCATCACGTTGGTGTTGTAATGCTAATGACTACAATATTGGTGTGTAGTCTGAATCTTAGTGCCTGAGGAAATTCTCACGTATTAATCTGCCATTTGCCTGTAAAGTGTCCTGATAACTTATATAATAGTATTAATCGTGTAGCGTTAATAGCCTTATTTCATCAATTGTCCTTTGGAGAGAGAGAGAGAGAGAGAGGAAGAGAGAGAGACCTGGTCTCAGAGCATCTCGTATTATTCTGCACGTAAAAATCCGAGGGAGAGAGGGCTTCAAGTGGTTTCCACTAGATAACACAGCCACAAAGTCTGCATTCGCAACAATTGTTTTTTGGTCTTACTTTAGGGTTCGGTATAAGGTTATGGTTAGGTGAAAATAAGAGTTTAACAAAGATAAATTGAATAAATGGGTGGGGTTTAGCCTAATTATGACTTTGTGTCTGTTAGCTAGTGACGATCACTTCAAATGTTGAAATTACTGATTTTCTTTCAAGCGCTATTGCCTGTCACTCAAAGGACATTTTTTACAAACCTATCTCAGCGCTGGCTGTAGGGTTATAGGTCCGGGGGTGTGTCTGAAATATTTTTGCTATTTTCACTGCTGGAATAATGAGCGCAATAGCTGGTGGTTGTGCGAAAAGGGGATACCTAGTCAGTTGTCCAACTGAATGTATTCAACTGAAATGTGTCTTCTGCATTTAACCCAACCCCTCTGAATCAGAGAGGTGTGTCTTCCACGTTTAACCCAACCCCTCTGAATCAGAGAGGTGTGTCTTCCACGTTTAACCCAACCCCTCTGAATCAGAGAGGTGTGTCTTCCACGTTTAACCCAACCCCTCTGAATCAGAGAGGTGTGTCTTCCACGTTTAACCCAACCCCTCTGAATCAGAGAGGTGTGTCTTCCACGTTTAACCCAACCCCTCTGAATCAGAGAGGTGTGTCTTCCACGTTTAACCCAACCCCTCTGAATCAGAGGTGTGTCTTCCACGTTTAACCCAACCCCTCTGAATCAGAGAGGTGTGTCTTCCACGTTTAACCCAACCCCTCTAAATCAGAGAGGTGTGTCTTCCACGTTTAACCCAACCCCTCTGAATCAGAGAGGTGTGTCTTCCACGTTTAACCCAACCCCTCTGAATCAGAGAGGTGTGTCTTCCACGTTTAACCCAACCCCTCTCTGAATCAGAGGGGTGAGGGGGGCTGCCTTTAATCAACATCCACGTCTTCAGCGCCCGGGGAACAGTGGGTTAACTGCCTTGCTCAGCCGAGGACCACCGTTGATATGGCCTTATTGGACGGAATCATTTCAATATGTTTGGAGGAGCTCGTCTTTGGTAACCAGACAAAGGCTCTCTTTGGAAATGGGGATGTAGCCTGTACACTGCAGGTAGGGATACTATCTGAATGGAGTAGCCTATACACTGCAGGTAGGGATACTAGCTGAATGGAGTAGTCTATAAACTGTAGGTAGGGTATACTAGCTGAATGGAGTAGTCTATACACTGTAGGTAGGGTATACTAGCTGAATGGAGTAGTCTATACACTGTAGGTAGGGTATACTAGCTGAATGGAGTAGTCTATACACTGTAGGTAGGGTATACTAGCTGAATGGAGTAGTCTATACACTGTAGGTAGGGTATACTAGCTGAATGGAGTAGTCTATACACTGTAGGTAGGGTATACTAGCTGAATGGAGTAGTCTATACACTGTAGGTAGGGTATACTAGCTGAATGGAGTAGTCTATACACTGTAGGTAGGGTATACTAGCTGAATGGAGTAGTCTATACACTGTAGGTAGGGTATACTAGCTGAATGGAGTAGTCTATACACTGTAGGTAGGGTATACTAGCTGAATGGAGTAGTCTATACACTGTAGGTAGGGTATACTAGCTGAATGGAGTAGCCTATAGGTAGGGGTAGGTAGGGGATACTAGCTGAATGGAGTAGCCTATAGGTAGGGGTAGGTAGGGGATACTAGCTGAATGGAGTAGTCTATAGGTAGGGGTAGGTAGGGGATACTAGCTGAATGGAGTAGCCTATAGGTAGGGGTAGGTAGGGGATACTAGCTGAATGGAGTAGCCTATAGGTAGGGGTAGGTAGGGGATACTAGCTGAATTAAAATAAAGTTCTTTGATGCTCCTTGGCTTGATGTCCAAGATAAGAAAGACAGACACATTGCTGTGGAACTAAGGACTTGTTTTTAATCAAACTAAATGGAAAACAAGCAAATGTTACAGGAAAATAATTTGGCCTAAATATTGGACATATAGTCTACATGGTTTATGTTCCATGATGGACATATAGTCTACATGGTTTATGTTCCATGATGGACATATAGTCTACATGGTTTATGTTCCATGATGGACATATAGTCTACATGGTTTATGTTCCATGATGGACATATAGTCTACATGGTTTATGTTCCATGATGGATTTATAGTCTACATGGTTTATGTTCCATGATGGACATATAGTCTACATGGTTTATGTTCCATGATGGACATATAGTCTACATGGTTTATGTTCCATGATGGACATATAGTCTACATGGTTTATGTTCCATGATGGACATATAGTCTACATGGTTTATGTTCCATGATGGGCATATAGTCCACATGGTTTATGTTCCATGATGGACATATAGTCTACATGGTTTATGTTCCATGATGGACATATAGTCTACATGGTTTATGTTCCATGATGGACATATAGTCTACATGGTTTATGTTCCATGATGGACATATAGTCTACATGGTTTATGTTCCATGATGGACATATAGTCTACATGGTTTATGTTCCATGATGGACATATAGTCTACATGGTTTATGTTCCATGATGGACATATAGTCTACATGGTTTATGTTCCATGATGGACATATAGTCTACATGGTTTATGTTCCATGATGGACATATAGTCTACATGGTTTATGTTCCATGATGGACATATAGTCTACATGGTTTATGTTCCATGATGGACATATAGTCTACATGGTTTATGTTCCATGATGGACATATAGTCTACATGGTTTATGTTCCATGATGGATTTATAGTCTACATGGTTTATGTTCCATGATGGACATATAGTCTACATGGTTTATGTTCCATGATGGACATATAGTCTACATGGTTTATGTTCCATGATGGACATATAGTCTACATGGTTTATGTTCCATGATGGATTTATAGTCTACATGGAGGGGTTTATGTTCCATGATGGACATATAGTCTACATGGTTTATGTTCCATGATGGACATATAGTCTACATGGTTTATGTTCCATGATGGACATATAGTCTATAATAATGTAATAGTCTACATAGAGAGGTTATGCTGGTTATAATAATGTAATAGTCTACATAGAGAGGTTATGCTGGTTATAATAATGTAATAGTCTACATAGAGAGGTTATGCTGGTTATAATAATGTAATAGTCTACATAGAGAGGTTATGCTGGTTATAATAATGTAATAGTCTACATAGAGAGGTTATGCTGGTTATAATAATGTAATAGTCTACATAGAGAGGTTATGCTGGTTATAATAATGTAATAGTCTACAAAGAGAGGTTATGCTGGTTATAATAATGTAATAGTCTACATAGAGAGGTTATGCTGGTTATAATAATGTAATAGTCTACATAGAGAGGTTATGCTGGTTATAATAATGTAATAGTCTACATAGAGAGGTTATGCTGGTTATAATAATGTAATAGTCTACATAGAGAGGTTATGCTGGTTATAATAATGTAATAGTCTACATAGAGAGGTTATGCTGGTTATAATAATGTAATAGTCTACATAGAGAGGTTATGCTGGTTATAATAATGTAATAGTCTACATAGAGAGGTTATGCTGGTTATAATAATGTAATAGTCTACATAGAGAGGTTATGCTGGTTATAATAATGTAATAGTCTACATAGAGAGGTTATGCTGGTTATAATAATGTAATAGTCTACATAGAGAGGTTATGCTGGTTATAATAATGTAATAGTCTACATAGAGAGGTTATGCTGGTTATAATAATGTAATAGTCTACATAGAGAGGTTATGCTGGTTATAATAATGTAATAGTCTACATAGAGAGGTTATGCTGGTTATAATAATGTAATAGTCTACATAGAGAGGTTATGCTGGTTATAATAATGTAATAGTCTACATAGAGAGGTTATGCTGGTTATAATAATGTAATAGTCTACATAGAGAGGTTATGCTGGTTATAATAATGTAATAGTCTACATAGAGAGGTTATGCTGGTTATAATAATGTAATAGTCTACATAGATAAATGGGATGCTCCCAAACTGGATCTTTATTAACAGCTTTGGTGATTAAGATTTATTTTAGTGGTCTCACGATCCAATCACGATCCAATCACGATCCAATCACGATCCAATCACGATCCACTCATGATCCAATCCCTTGATGGTAGTCTTGACTGATTGGTGAATGCATTGGGCAGGACAAAAACACACAGCGTTCATTGAGAGGAGGGGAGGCTATGCTTGGTTTGAATCAAATTGGTTAAAAAAAAAACGTTTTTATTTGACAAAATATTAGGTTTTTGGGCACAAAATGCACATCTCTCTTTCCATGTGCATATGGGCACTGTGTGTTACGGTTGGATAGGCTGTTCTTCCACTGTGAAATCCACACCATAACCAATCACGTTATCGCTAAGCTCAGGTTTTGGGGGTCTTAAACATCCCCATCAGCGCTGCCTGAATTTGGTACTTTGGAGCACGTTTAGAAGGACACGTCTCAGATATTGCCACTCCTCCCACCTCAGCGCAAGCCAGCTCATATAAGACAGGTAAATTACCAATCCTGGCGCTAGAAAACAGATGAGCGCCGTCTTTAACAGGTCTCCGTCTCTCCGTCTCTCAATCTCTCCGTCTTTCCGTCTCTCCGTCTCATAATCTCTCCATCTCTCTCTCTCTCTCTCCCATTTACTCTCTGTCCCTCTCTCCGTCTCTCAATCTCTCTGCCTCTCTCTCCCATTTACTCTCTGTCCCTCTCTCCGTCTCTCTCTCCCATTTACTCTCTGTCCCTCTCTCCGTCTCTCTGCCTCTCTCTCCCATTTACTCTCTGTCCCTCTCTCCGTCTCTCAATCTCTCTGTCTCTCTCTCCCATTCACTCTCTGTCCCTCTCTCCGTCTCTCCATCTCTCTGCCTCTCTCTCCCATTCACTCTCTGTCCCTCTCTCCGTCTCTCCATCTCTCTCTCCCATTCACTCTCTGTCCCTCTCTCTGTCTCTCCATCTCTCTGCCTCTCTCTCCCATTCACTCTCTGTCCCTCTCTCCGTCTCTCCATCTCTCTCTCCCATTCATTCTCTGTCCCTCTCTCCATCTCTCCATCTCTCTGTCTCTCTCTCCCATTCACTCTGTCCCTCTCTCCGTCTCTCCATCTCTCTGTCTCTCTCTCCCATTCACTCTGTCCCTCTCTCCGTCTCTCCATCTCTCTGTCAATTCAATTCAATTCAATTCAATTCAAGGGCTTTATTGGCATGGGAAACATGTGTTAACATTGCCAAAGCAAGTGAGGTAGACAACATACAAAGTGAATATATAAAGTGAAAAACAACAAAAATGAACAGTAAACATTACACATACAGAAGTTTCAAAACAGTAAAGACATTACAAATGTCATATTATATATATATACAGTGTTCTAACAATGTACAAATGTCTAAAGGACACAAGATAAAATAAATAAGCATAAATATGGGTTGTATTTACAATGGTGTTTGTTCTTCACTGGTTGCCCTTTTCTCGTGGCAACAGGTCACAAATCTTGCTGCTGTGATGGCACACTGTGGAATTTCACCCAGTAGATATGGGAGTTTTTCAAAATTGGATTTGTTTTCGAATTCTTTGTGGATCTGTGTAATCTGAGGGAAATATGTCTCTCTAATATGGTCATACATTGGGCAGGAGGTTAGGAAGTGCAGCTCAGTTTCCACCTCATTTTGTGGGCAGTGAGCACATAGCCTGTCTTCTCTTGAGAGCCAAGTCTGCCTACGGCGGCCTTTCTCAATAGCAAGGCTATGCTCACTGAGTCTGTACATAGTCAAGGCTTTCCTTAATTTTGGGTCAGTCACAGTGGTCAGGTATTCTGCCGCTGTGTACTCTCTGTGTAGGGCCAAATAGCATTCTAGTTTGCTCTGTTTTTTTGTTAATTCTTTCCAATGTGTTAAGTAGTTATCTTTTTGTTTTCTCATGATTTGGTTGGGTCTAATTGTGCTGCTGTCCTGGGGCTCTGTAGTGTGTGTTTGTGTTTGTGAACAGAGCCCCAGGACCAGCTTGCTTAGGGGACTCTTCTCCAGGTTCATCTCTCTGTAGGTGATGGCTTTGTTATGGAAGGTTTGTGAATCGCTTCCTTTTAGGTGGTTGTAGAATTTAACAGCTCTTTTCTGGATTTTGATAATTAGTGGGTATCGGCCTAATTCTGCTCTGCATGCATTATTTGGTGTTCTACGTTGTACACGGAGGATATTTTTGCAGAATTCTGCGTGCAGAGTCTCAATTTGGTGTTTGTCCCATTTTGTGAAGTCTTGGTTGGTGAGCGGACCCCAGACCTCACAACCATAAAGGGCAATGGGCTCTATGACTGATTCAAGTATTTTTAGCCAGATCCTAATTGGTATGTTGAAATTTATGTTTCTTTTGATGGCATAGAATGCCCTTCTTGCCTTGTCTCTCAGATCGTTCACAGCTTTGTGGAAGTTACCTGTGGTGCTGATGTTTAGGCCAAGGTATGTATAGTTTTTTGTGTGCTCTAGGGCAACAGTGTCTAGATGGAATTTGTATTTGTGGTCCTGGTGACTGGACCTTTTTTGGAACACCATTATTTTGGTCTTACTGAGATTTACTGTCAGGGCCCAGGTCTGACAGAATCTGTGCATAAGATCTAGGTGCTGCTGTAGGCCCTCCTTGGTTGGTGACAGAAGCACCAGATCATCAGCAAACAGCAGACATTTGACTTCGGATTCTAGCAGGGGGAGGCCGGGTGCTGCAGACTTTTCTAGTGCCCTCGCCAATTCGTTGATATATATGTTGAAGAGGGTGGGGCTTAAGCTGCATCCCTGTCTAACCCCACGACCCTGTGTGAAGAAATGTGTGTGTTTTTTGCCAATTTTAACCGCACACTTGTTGTTTGTGTACATGGATTTTATAATGTCGTATGTTTTACCCCCAACACCACTTTCCATCAGTTTGTATAGCAGACCCTCATGCCAGATTGAGTCGAAGGCTTTTTTGAAATCAACAAAGCATGAGAAGACTTTGCCTTTGTTTTGGTTTGTTTGATTGTCAATTAGGGTGTGCAGGGTGAATACATGGTCTGTTGTACGGTAATTTGGTAAAAAGCCAATTTGACATTTGCTCAGTACATTGTTTTCATTGAGGAAATGTACGAGTCTGCTGTTAATAATAATGCAGAGGATTTTCCCAAGGTTACTGTTGACACATATTCCACGGTAGTTATTGGGGTCAAATTTGTCTCCACTTTTGTGGATTGGGGTGATCAGTCCTTGGTTCCAAATATTGGGGAAGATGCCAGAGCTAAGTATGATGTTAAAGAGTCTCTCTCCCATTCACTCTCTGTCCCTCTCTCTGTCTCTCCATCTCTCTGTCTCTCTCTCCCATTCACTCTCTGTCCCTCTCTCTGTCTCTCCCTCCCATTCACTCTCTGTAACTCTCTCCTTCTCTCAATCTCTCACTCAATTCAATTTCAATTCAAAGGGCTTTATAGGCATATGAAACAATATGTTTACATTGCCAATGCAAAGTGAAATCTTTCATTATTTATACATTTCTTTTCTGAACTGCGTTGTTGGTTAAGGGCTTGTTATTATTATTCGGCTCGTGACAAATTACATTTGATTTGAAATGAAAAGTAAACATTACACTCACAAAAGTATTAAAATAGACATGTCCAGTGTTATATTATTGACTATGTACGGTGTTGTAACAATGTGCAAATAGTTCATGTACAAAAGGGAAGATTAAAAAAACAGATAAATATAGGTTGTATTTGCAATGGTGTTTGTGTTCCACTGGTTGCCCTTTTCAAATCAAATCAAACTTTATTTGTCAAATGCGCCGAATACAACAGTGATATGCCAATGTACTGGGCCATACGCACTACCCTCTGTAGTGCCTTGCGGTCAGAGGCCGAGCAGTTGCCATACCAGGCAGTGATACAACCAGTCAGGATGCTCTCGATGGTGCAGCTGTAGAACCTTATGAGGATCTGAGGAACCATGACAAGTCTTTTCAGTATCCTGATGGGGAATAGGCTTTGTCGTGCTCTCTTCACGACTGTCTTAGTTTCTGTCTTAGTTTCACATGGCAACGGGCCACAAATCTTGCTGCTGTGACTGCACACTGTGGCATTTCACCTAATAGATATGGCAGTTTGTCAAAATTGCATTGGTTTTGTAATTTGTGGGTCTGTGTAATCTGAGGGAAATATGTGCCCTTATATGGTCATATATTTGGCAGCTCAGTTTCCACCTCATTTTGTGGGCAATGTGCTCATTGCCTGTCTTCTCTTGAGAGCCAGGTCTCGCTACGGCGACCTCTCTCAATAGCAAGGCAATGCTCACTGAGTCTGTACATAGTCATGTGTTCTGCCACTGGGTACCCTCTGTTTAGGGCCAAATCACATTCTAGTTTGGTCTGTTTTTGGTAATTCTTTCCAATGTGTCAAGTAATCATGATTTGGTTGGGTCTAATTGTGTTGCTGTCCTGGGGCTCTGTGGGTGTGTTTGTGTTGCTGTACTGGGGCTCTGTTGGGTGTGTTTGTGTTGCTGTCCTGGGGCTCTGTGGCGTCTAATTGTGTTGCTGTCCTGGGGCTCTGTGGGGTGTGTTTGTGTTGCTGTCCTGGGGCTCTGTGGGGTATGTTTGTGTTGCTGTCCTGGGGCTCTGTGGGGTGTGTTTGTGTTGCTGTCCTGGGGCTCTGTGGGGTGTGTTTGTGTTGCTGTCCTGGGGCTCTGTGGGGTGTGTTTGTGTTGCTGTCCTGGGGCTCTGTGGGTCTGTTTGTGTTGCTGTCCTGGGGCTCTGTGGGGTCTGTTTGTGTTGCTGTCCTGGGGCTCTGTGGGGTATGTTTGTGTTGCTGTCCTTGGGGTCTGTGGGGTATGTTTGTGTTTCTGTCCTGGGTCTCTGTGGGGTATGTTTGTGTTGCTGTCCTGGGGCTCTGGGGGTCTGTTTGTGTTTCTGTCCTGGGTCTCTGTGGGGTCTGTTTGTGTTGCTGTCCTTGGGCTCTGTGGGGTATGTTTGTGTTTCTGTCCTGGGTCTCTGTGGGGTCTGTTTGTGTTGCTGTCCTGGGTCTCTGTGGCATCTGTTTGTGTTGCTGTCCTGGGGCTCTGTGGGGTCTGTTTGTGTTGCTGTCCTGGGGCTTGGTGGGTGTGTTTGTGTTACTGTCCTGGGGCTCTGTGGGTCTGTTTGTGTTGCTGTCCTGGGGCTCGGTGGGTGTGTTTGTGTTGCTGTCCTGGGGCTCGGTGGGTGTGTTTGTGTTGCTGTCCTGGGTCTCTGTGGCATCTGTTTGTGTTGCTGTCCTGGGGCTCGGTGGGGTGTGTTTATGCCGAGGTAGGTATAGGTATATAGGTAGGTTTAGGTATAATTTCCCGTGTGTTATAGGGCATGTATTTCTAAACTGGGGTAATGCCATCGGGGTACGCCAAATAAAATATGCAGGGGTTGTGTTAAAACCTGTTTCAAGATTGTAACAATGGGAAACCACACTCTGAGTAAAGGAATAACTAAATTAATTTCCTCTATAAATAAAGTAAACACTCACAACAATAATCAGATGAGGCATGAAGGTCAGTAAATTAGGTGTCAACTGCCAACTCCACAACCAAACAACCAAAAGGTACCTGTATGCATGGAGAGAGGAATCTCTTGCTGAATGGGGAAACAGTGGCTTTATCCCACAGGTGTACCCCATCAGCACTGCCCACCCTCCCAACTCCGCCCACCTCTCCTACTCCGCCCACCTCTCCTACTCCGCCCACCTCTCCTACTCCGCCCACCAATCTGCTACAGGAAGTAAGCACAGCAAAACACAGTAGACAGAGCAGGGAGGGATGACAGTGGTGTTGATGTGAGTCGTTACCAGCCACACTTGACTGGATGTGTGCCCTCGTTAATTCGTTGATTATATATGCTGAAGTGGGTGCGGCTCAAGCTGCATCTCTGTTTCACCCCCCCCCCCCCAGCCCGGTGGAAATGAATCTGTGTGTTTTTATGCCAATTTTAACCTATTGACCTCCCCTGTCCCTCCCAGGGGACCTATTGACTTCTCCTGTCTCTCCCAGGGGACCTATTGACCTCTCCTGTCCCTGTGCCTCACAGGGGACCTATTGACCTCTCCTGCCCCTCCCAGGGGACCTATTGACCTCTCCTGCACCTCCCAGGGGACCTATTGACCTCTCCTGTCCCTGTGCCTCACAGGGGACCCATTGACCTCTCCTGCCCCTCCCAGGGGACCTATTGACCTCTCCTGCCCCTCCCAGGGTACCTATTGACCTCTCCTGCCCCTCCCAGGGGACCTATTGATCTCTCCTGCCCCTCCCAGGGGACCTATTGACCTCTACTGCCCCTCCCAGGGGACCTATTGACCTCTCCTGCCCCTCCCAGGGGACCTATTGATCTCTCCTGTCCCTCCCAGGGGACCTATTGACCTCTCCTGTCCCTGCCCCTACAGGTCGGAAAGATGAAGACCTCAAGATGGTGGCAGCAATGTTCAGTCATCAGCTTCCTGTTAGCTGTTTGGCTTCCAGCCTGGATCATGGCCCAGACAACGCCCCCTACCCAGGGCACCACCTCTCCCAAACCCCAGAATGACCGGCTGCAGTTTCGTCTGGTGGGGTACCCCCGGAAGCACAACGAGGGGCGCATCGAGGTCTTCTACAAGGGAGAGTGGGGGACCATCTGTGATGATGACTTCTCTCTGTCCAATGCCAACGTCCTCTGTCGCCAGCTGGGCTTCGTCTCCGCTACGGGGTGGACACATAGTGCCAAGTACGGCAAGGGACTAGGTGAGGGACCTACTGCAAAATGGCATGTATCATTATGTTCTGTTTATATGTTATTATTTAATACCTTCTGTTTAAATCAAATCAAATGTATTTATATAGCCCTTCGTACATCAGCTGATATCTCAAAGTGCTGTACAGAAACCCAGCCTAAAACCCCAAACAGCAAGCAATGCAGGTGTAGAAGCACGCAGGTGTAGAAGCACGCAGGTGTAGAAGCACGCAGGTGTAGAAGCACGCAGGTGTAGAAGCACGCAGGTGTAGAAGCACGCAGGTGTAGAAGCACGCAGGTGTAGAAGCACGCAGGTGTAGAAGCACGCAGGTGTAGAAGCACGCAGGTGTAGAAGCACGCAGGTGTAGAAGCACGCAGGTGTAGAAGCACGCAGGTGTAGAAGCACGCAGGTGTAGAAGCACGGTTATATATTATTATAATTTAATATGTTCTGTTTATATATTATTATAATTTAATATGTTCTGTTTATATATTACTTAATATGTTATTTTTTAATTATTATTAGTTCATATGTTCTGTTTATTATTAGTTAATATGTTCTGCTTATTATAATTGAATATGTTCTATTTATACATTATTATTATTTAATATGTTGTATGTCAGAGCATGGCGTCATGTTAAAGACGTTTGAAACGTTTCCTGTTGAAAAGTGATAAAGTGTTATTTTAGACAACTGCAAACTAGAAGGAGCTTGGCATTCAAGGTGTTGGTCTGATGGAAACTCGTGACGTCATCAGCCTCCATCTTTAGTTCAGTAAATCAGGTGTTAAATGAGGTGAAAAGGAGAGTGGAGTACCACTGTAAAGTGGTAACTATTAATGACTGTCTGTCTGCTCTCCATGCAGGGAAGATCTGGCTGGATAATGTGCAGTGTAACGGAGGAGAGAAGAGCATTGAGCTGTGTAAATCTCGGGGTTGGGGCAACAGTGACTGTACACACGATGAGGACGCTGGAGTCGTCTGCAAGGACGAGAGGCTTCCTGGTTTTGTCGACTCCAACATCATCGATGTAAGGTACCAATTGTATTGTCATGCGCAGTAGGTGGGTTGGGGTCAATTCCATTTCAATTCCAGTCAATTCAGGAAGTACATCGAAACCCTAATTCTATTCAATGCTTTTCAATTAGGAACATTCTGAATTGGAATTGCTTTATCCATAGGTCTCTGGTCAAAAGTAGTGCAACATATAGGGATTAGGATGCTATTTGGGATGTTAACAGTGACTAGGCCTACTGATTAATATAACACTGTGTTCTTGGTGGATTAATATGAGTCTATAGGGTTCATATGAGTCAGGGTTCATGGACTCTACATAGGGTCCTGTCTGTCAGGGTTCATAGACTCTACATAGGGTCCATATGAGTCAGGGTTCATGGACTCTACATAGGGTCCTGTCTGTCAGGGTTCATAGACTCTACATAGTGTCCTGTCTGTCAGGGTTCATAGACTCTACATAGGGTACAGTCTGTCAGGGTTCATAGACTCTACATAGGGTACAGTCTGTCAGGGTTCATAGACTCTACATAGGGTACAGTCTGTCAGGGTTCATAGACTCTACATAGGGTACAGTCTGTCAGGGTTCATAGACTCTACATAGTGTCCAGTCTGTCAGGGTTCATAGACTCTACATAGGGTACAGTCTGTCAGGGTTCATAGACTTTACATAGGGTACAGTATGTCAGGGTTCATAGACTATACATAGGGTACAGTCTGTCAGGGTTCAAAGACTCTACATAGGGTACAGTATGTCAGGGTTCATAGACTCTACATAGGGTACAGTATGTCAGGGTTCATAGACTATACATAGGGTACAGTCTGTCAGGGTTCAAAGACTCTACATAGGGTACAGTATGTCAGGGTTCATAGACTCTACATAGGGTACAGTATGTCAGGGTTCATAGACTCTACATAGGGTACAGTCTGTCAGGGTTCATAGACTTTACATATGGTACAGTATGTCAGGGTTCATAGACTCTACATAGGGTACAGTCTGTCAGGGTTCATAGACTCTACATAGGGTACAGTATGTCAGGGTTCATATACTCTACATAGGGTACAGTATGTCAGTGTTCAAAGACTCTACATAGGGTACAGTCTGTCAGGGTTCATAGACTCTACATATGGTACAGTATGTCAGGGTTCATAGACTCTACATAGGGTACAGTATGTCAGGGTTCATAGACTCTACATAGGGTACAGTATGTCAGGGTTCATATACTCTACATAGGGTACAGTATGTCAGTGTTCAAAGACTCTACATAGGGTACAGTCTGTCAGGGTTCATAGACTCTACATATGGTACAGTATGTCAGGGTTCATAGACTCTACATAGGGTACAGTATGTCAGGGTTCATAGACTCTACATAGGGTACAGTATGTCAGGGTTCATATACTCTACATAGGGTACAGTATGTCAGTGTTCAAAGACTCTACATAGGGTACAGTCTGTCAGGGTTCAAAGTCTCTACATAGGGTACAGTATGTCAGTGTTCAAAGTCTCTACATAGGGTACAGTCTGTAGGATTATGCAACATTCAGTCTGCTGTCTGTCTGTAGTAAACACTACATTACATGTACTGTAAATAGTACAGTATATTTATTTATTTAACTAGGCAAGTCAGTTAAGAACAAATTCTTATATACAATGATCTTTTACCCCGGGCAAACCCTAACCCAGACGATGCTGCGCCAATTGGGAGTCCCGTAGGGCGGTGCACAATCACGGCCGGTTGTGACACAGCCTGGAATCGAACTAGGGTCTGTGGTGAAGACTCTTGCACTGAGATGCATTACCTTAGACCGCTGCTCCACTCGGGAGCCAATACATGCTACAGGACATACTAATGTTTCTGGTGGGCTGGAGAGGCTTGTGTTCCTGGAGAGCAACCCTCCTGTAGGTTTAAACTCCAACCCTGTTCCTGGAGAGATACCTCCTGTAGGTTAAAACTCCAACCCTGTTCCTGGAGAGATACCCTCCTGTAGGTTAAAACACCAACCCTGTTCCTGGAGAGATACCCTCCTGTAGGTTTTAACTTCGACCATGTTCCTGGAGAGCTACCCTTCTGTAGGTTATAACTCCAACCCTGTTCCTGGAGAGATACCCTCCTGTAGGTTTTAACTCCGACCCTGTAACCTGTAGAGAAACCCTCCTGTAGGTTTTAACTCCAACCCTGTTCCTGGAGAACTACCCTCCTGTAGGTTAAAACTCCAACCCTGTTCCTGGAGAGATACCCTCCTGTAGGTTTTAACTTCGACCATGTTCCTGGAGAGTTACCCTTCTGTAGGTTATAACTCCAACCCTGTTCCTTGAGAGAAACCCTCCTGTAGGTTTTAACTCCGACCCTTTTCCTGTAGAGAAACCCTCCTGTAGGTTTTAACTCCAACCCTGTTCCTGGAGAACTACCCTCCTGTAGGTTAAAACTCCAACCCTGTTCCTGGAGAGATACCCTCCTGTAGGTTAAAACTCCGACCCTGTTCCTGGAGAGCTAACCTCCTGTAGGGTTTCAATAGATTAGGGTTGGAGAGCTGCTCTCCTGTAGGTTTTAACTCTGACCCTGTTCCTGGAGAGCTACCCTCCTGTCGGTTTTCAATAGATTAGGGTTGTAGAGCTGCCCTCCTGTAGGTTTTAACTCTGACCCTGTTCCTGGAGAGCTACCCTCCTGTAGGGTTTCAATAGATTAGGGTTGGAGAGCCCTATACTACAGTTTACAATGACACTCTCATAGACCATTCACTATGTTATAACATGGCCGTGTCATAAGTTAACCGCTAGTGAGTGATTGTCCAACACAGTTGTAGTGTTGAACAGCACATAGGTGCCAGACTGCCAGTCTTTTTCCGTTTCCTTTTTCCTCTCTCCCTCCCCCTTATTGGACGGTAAGAGCTCTTTAAACAAGAGCTTTCATAAGGGTTGAAGTTTTAATTTTCTTAAACATGGAATTCCTCCACTCCTCAAGCTCCTCCCCCTCCAGCTCCTCCTCCTTCCACCTCCTCCTTCTTATCCTCCGGCTATTGCTTCTCCTGCTCCTCCAGCTCCTCCTCCTCTCTGTGTTCCTGACTCCTCATCTGACCAGTCTGGCGAACAGACAACAAACCAGGAGTTCAGCCTTCTCCTCTTCCACCCACTCAGTCTGATCTGACTCAATGCAACGCAGCCTGGGAATGAAGAATCCACAGTTACAAACCAGTTACTATTGCTGCCTTTAATCAACCAGATACTATTACTGCCTTTAGTCAACCAGATACTATTACTGCCTTTAGTCAACCAGATACTATTACTGCCTTTAGTCAACCTGTTACTATTACTGCCTTTAGTCAACCAGATACTATTATTGCCTTTAGTCAACCAGATACTATTACTGCCTTTAGTCAACCAGATACTATTACTGCCTTTAGTCAACCAGATACTATTACTGCCTTTAGTCAACCAGATACTATTACTGCCTTTAGTCAACCAGATACTATTACTGCCTTTAGTCAACCAGATACTATTACTGCCTTTAGTCAACCTGTTACTATTATTGCCTTTAGTCAACCAGATACTATTACTGCCTTTAGTCACGACCAGATACTATTACTGCCTTTAGTCAACCAGATACTATTACTGCCTTTAGTCAACCTGTTACTATTATTGTATCTGTAGGGCGTAACACGGTAGCCTGCCCTGATTCCAGATCAGTTTTGTATCTGTATCTGTGCTGCTGCTGTCTTGTCATAGGTGTTAGTAAGACACCCCAAAGAGATCTGGCAACATGCCACATCACGCCAGCCTCGTTGGACCATGCTAATCTTGAGAGATCCCATTCCGTTCCTTTAACAAAACAAGTCAGGATGTTGGATCAGGCGAACACAACTCAGGAGGCCTGTTTTATTGCTCTGAGGGGTCACCGCCCTCACCCCAGCACTCTGTATAACCCCGGACACCTGAAACCCATCGTTACAGGTGCAGATGGATGAGAACAAGGTGGAGAAGGTGCGTCTGCGTCCGGTGGTGCCCACCAAAAAGATGCCCATCACTGAGGGTGTGGTAGAGATTAAGTACAGGAACGGCTGGGTCCAGATCTGTGATGTGGGATGGACCTCCAAAAACACTCGGGTCATCTGTGGTATGCTGGGGTTCCCTGACGAGAAAAAGGTCAACAAGAACTTCTACAAGTAAGTTATACATTTTAAATGTACATTTTTGATATTTTGCAGACACAGTTATCCACAGCGACTTACAGTTTGTGCATTCATCTTAAGGTAGCTAGGAAGCAGGGATTCACTCATATCAGTCATTAACGACGGGTTGGTTGTTTAGCAACAAAACAGCCGCATGCACAACTATTGGGTAAAACAGACGGTGTTGAAAACATGTAAACTATATTTCATCACCATATGTTTATTGTAAACATAAATGCATTTGCACAATGGGCACTTGTTGTCTCTCAAACACATTTGACATTTGTTACATTTGTTGGTTAGCTAGCCATATTAGCATTGACATCAAATCAATCAAAACACCTCAAAACAAGACATGGTATCAATAACAAGACAACAACGAGCTGAAACGAGCCACATACAGTTCCTCACATGGCAGCTTCTTGTCATTGTTGCTAGCTATTTGACCGTTTAGAATCATAACAACGGGTGGCGTCCGGCCACAACAGTAAACATGGTAACTACTGGGCTCTGTTAGAGAGAACAACGGTAACCATGGTAACTACTGGGCTCTGTTAGAGAGAGAGAGAACAACAGTAACCATGGTAACTACTGGGCTCTCTCAGAGAGAACAGCGGTAACCATGGTAACTACTCGGCTCTGTTAGATAGAACAACAGTAACCATGGTAACTACTGTGCTCTGTTAGAGAGAGAGAACAACAGTAACCATGGTAACTACTGGGCTCTCTCAGAGAGAACAGCGGCAACCATGGTAACTACGTGGCTCTGTTAGATAGAACAACAGTAACCATGGTAACTACTGGGCTCTCCTAGAGAGCGAGAACAGCGGTAACCATGGTAACTACTGGGCTCGGTCAGAGCGAGAGAGAGAGAGAACAACGGTAACCATGGTAACTACGGGGCTCTCTTAGAGAGAGAACAACAGTAACCATGGTAAATACTGGGCTCTCTTAGAGAGAACATCCATGGAAATGCAGGAAAACTCCACTGGTGACCAGGGCTCCCATATTCAGACATTAAATCCACACTAAATCCACAAACACACACACACACAATGAGCCACAGACAGAAGAGTCCTTAAGATGTTTGTGTTTGGTTCTGGGACAGGTCTTTTTAGTGTTCTTGCTGTTTGTTTTGGGTGTTCTATGCACACAGTGAAGGAAAGGAATGCTAGTTAATTGTCTGCAGAACAGAACAGAGTTGAACAAAACAGAGCATAGCAGAACATAGCATAGCAGAACAGAATAGAGCAGAGCAGAACAGAACAGAATAGAGCAGAACAGAACAGAATAGAGCAGAACAGAACAGAATAGAGCAGAAGAGAGCAGAGCAGAACAGAATAGAATAGAACAGAACAGAATAGAGCAGAACAGAATAGAGCAGAACAGAACAGAATAGAGCAGCGCAGAGCAGAACAGAATAGAGCAGAACAGAATAGAGCAGAACAGAATAGAGCAGAACAGAATAGAGCAGAGCAGAACAGAATAGAGCAGAGCAGAACAGAATAGAGCAGAACAGAACAGAACAGAGCAGAACAGAATAGAGCAGCGCAGAGCAGAACAGAACAGAATAGAGCAGAACAGAATAGAGCAGAACAGAGCAGAACAGAATAGAGCAGAACAGAATAGAGCAGAGCAGAGCAGAACAGAATAGAGCAGAACAGAATAGAGCAGAAGAGAGCAGAGCAGAACAGAATAGAGCAGAACAGAAAAGAATAGAGCAGAACAGAATAGAGCAGAACAGAATAGAGCAGAACAGAACAGAACAGAGCAGAACAGAATAGAGCAGCGCAGAGCAGAACAGAATAGAGCAGAACAGAGCAGAACAGAATAGAGCAGAGCAGAGCAGAACAGAATAGAGCAGAGCAGAACAGAATAGAGCAGAACAGAACAGAACAGAGCAGAACAGAATAGAGCAGCGCAGAGCAGAACAGAATAGAGCAGAACAGAATAGAGCAGAACAGAGCAGAACAGAATAGAGCAGAACAGAATAGAGCAGAGCAGAGCAGAACAGAATAGAGCAGAGCAGAACAGAATAGAGCAGAACAGAACAGAACAGAGCAGAACAGAATAGAGCAGCGCAGAGCAGAACAGAATAGAGCAGAACAGAATAGAGCAGAACAGAGCAGAACAGAATAGAGCAGAACAGAATAGAGCAGAGCAGAGCAGAACAGAATAGAGCAGAACAGAATAGAGCAGAAGAGAGCAGAGCAGAACAGAATAGAGCAGAACAGAACAGAATAGAGCAGAACAGAATAGAGCAGAACAGAATAGAGCAGAACAGAACAGAACAGAGCAGAACAGAATAGAGCAGCGCAGAGCAGAACAGAATAGAGCAGAACAGAATAGAGCAGAACAGAGCAGAACAGAGCAGAACAGAATAGAGCAGAGCAGAGCAGAACAGAATAGAGCAGAACAGAATAGAGCAGAAGAGAGCAGAGCAGAACAGAATAGAGCAGAACAGAATAGAGCAGAACAGAATAGAGCAGAACAGAGCAGAACAGAGCAGAACAGAATAGAGCAGAGCAGAGCAGAACAGAATAGAGCAGAACAGAATAGAGCAGAAGAGAGCAGAGCAGAACAGAATAGAATAGAACAGAGCAGAGCAGAACAGAATAGAGCAGAACAGAACAGAATAGAGCAGAACAGAATAGAGCAGAGCAGAACAGAATAGAGCAGAACAGAACAGAGCAGAACAGAATAGAGCAGAACAGAGCAGAACAGAATAGAGCAGAGCAGAGCAGAACAGAATAGAGCAGAGCAGAACAGAATAGAGCAGAACAGAACAGAACAGAGCAGAACAGAATAGAGCAGCGCAGAGCAGAACAGAATAGAGCAGAACAGAATAGAGCAGAACAGAGCAGAACAGAATAGAGCAGAACAGAATAGAGCAGAGCAGAGCAGAACAGAATAGAGCAGAGCAGAACAGAATAGAGCAGAACAGAACAGAACAGAGCAGAACAGAATAGAGCAGCGCAGAGCAGAACAGAATAGAGCAGAACAGAATAGAGCAGAACAGAGCAGAACAGAATAGAGCAGAACAGAATAGAGCAGAGCAGAGCAGAACAGAATAGAGCAGAACAGAATAGAGCAGAAGAGAGCAGAGCAGAACAGAATAGAGCAGAACAGAACAGAATAGAGCAGAACAGAATAGAGCAGAACAGAATAGAGCAGAACAGAACAGAACAGAGCAGAACAGAATAGAGCAGCGCAGAGCAGAACAGAATAGAGCAGAACAGAATAGAGCAGAACAGAGCAGAACAGAGCAGAACAGAATAGAGCAGAGCAGAGCAGAACAGAATAGAGCAGAACAGAATAGAGCAGAAGAGAGCAGAGCAGAACAGAATAGAGCAGAACAGAATAGAGCAGAACAGAATAGAGCAGAACAGAGCAGAACAGAGCAGAACAGAATAGAGCAGAGCAGAGCAGAACAGAATAGAGCAGAACAGAATAGAGCAGAAGAGAGCAGAGCAGAACAGAATAGAATAGAACAGAGCAGAGCAGAACAGAATAGAGCAGAACAGAACAGAATAGAGCAGAACAGAATAGAGCAGAGCAGAACAGAATAGAGCAGAACAGAACAGAGCAGAACAGAATAGAGCAGCGCAGAACAGAATAGAACAGAATAGAGCAGAGCAGAGCAGAACAGAATAGAGCAGAGCAGAGCAGAGCAGAATAGAGCAGAATAGAGCAGAATAGAGCAGAATAGAGCAGAGCAGAGCAGAACAGAGCAGAACAGAATAGAGCAGAACAGAATAGAACAGAATAGAGCAGAGCAGAGCAGAACAGAACAGAACAGAGGTTTTTCATGAAGCGGTATGATATTCTGGACAGGGAAAACAACACAGGCTTTTCCAGATACAACAGGCAGTTATCATTTCAAGCAAATGTTTCTGACAACATAAAGGATGTATAGACTGTGTAGTAAAGTACTAAAGGGACTTTTCTTCTGCGGTGGTTTCATAACAATACGTTTGAGAAATAGATGATATTTTACTGCCTGGCCTGGCTATGGGGAACTAGTCCAAAACATGGTAGAAGGATTGATGATATTTTCATAGTGTCCATAAAGCTTTTGGTTGATTTTCCTCATACAGGTACCTCTGATTTTACACATAGTTTATGAGGCCTGGTAACAGACTGGGGGGCCAGTACATAGTTAGGTTACTTGTATGTTGCCTGGAGACAGACTGGGGGGCCAGTACATAGTTAGGTTACTGGTATGTTGGATGGTAACAGACTGAGGGGCCAGTACATAGTTAGGTTACTGGTATGTTGCCTGGAGACAGACTGGGGGGCCAGTACATAGTTAGGTTACTGGTATGTTGGATGGTAACAGACTGAGGGGCCAGTACATAGTTAGGTTACTGGTATGTTGCCTGGAGACAGACTGGGGGGCCAGTACATAGTTAGGTTAGTGGTATGTTGCCTGGAGACAGACTGGGGGGCCAGTACATAGTTAGGTTACTGGTATGTTGGATGGTAACAGACTGAGGGGCCAGTACATAGTTAGGTTAGTGGTATGTTGCCTGGAGACAGACTGGGGGGCCAGTACATAGTTAGGTTACTGGTATGTTGGATGGTAACAGACTGAGGGGCCAGTACATAGTTAGGTTAGTGGTATGTTGCCTGGAGACAGACTGGGGGGCCAGTACATAGTTAGGTTACTGGTATGTTGGATGGTAACAGACTGAGGGGCCAGTACATAGTTATGTTAGTGGTATGTTGCCTGGAGACAGACTGGGGGGCCAGTACATAGTTAGGTTACTGGTATGTTGGATGGTAACAGACTGAGGGGCCAGTACATAGTTAGGTTACTGGTATGTTGCCTGGAGACAGACTGGGGGGCCAGTACATAGTTAGGTTACTGGTATGTTGGATGGTAACAGACTGAGGGGCCAGTACATAGTTAGGTTAGTGGTATGTTGCCTGGAGACAGACTGGGGGGCCAGTACATAGTTAGGTTACTGGTATGTTGGATGGTAACAGACTGAGGGGCCAGTACATAGTTAGGTTAGTGGTATGTTGCCTGGAGACAGACTGGGGGGCCAGTACATAGTTAGGTTACTGGTATGTTGGATGGTAACAGACTGAGGGGCCAGTACATAGTTAGGTTAGTGGTATGTTGCCTGGAGACAGACTGGGGGGCCAGTACATAGTTAGGTTACTGGTATGTTGGATGGTAACAGACTGAGGGGCCAGTACATAGTTAGGTTAGTGGTATGTTGCCTGGAGACAGACTGGGGGGCCAGTACATAGTTAGGTTACTGGTATGTTGGATGGTAACAGACTGAGGGGCCAGTACATAGTTAGGTTAGTGGTATGTTGCCTGGAGACAGACTGGGGGGCCAGTACATTGTTAGGTTACTGGTATGTTGGATGGTAACAGACTGAGGGGCCAGTACATAGTTAGGTTAGTGGTATGTTGCCTGGAGACAGACTGGGGGGCCAGTACATAGTTAGGTTACTGGTATGTTGGATGGTAACAGACTGAGGGGCCAGTACATAGTTAGGTTAGTGGTATGTTGCCTGGAGACAGACTGGGGGGCCAGTACATAGTTAGGTTACTGGTATGTTGCCTGGAGACAGACTGGGGGGCCAGTACATAGTTAGGTTACTGGTATGATGCCTGGAGACAGACTGGGGGGCCAGTACATAGTTAGGTTACTGGCATGATGCCTGGAGACAGACTGGGGGGCCAGTACATAGTTAGGTTACTGGTATGTTGCCTAAAATAAAAAATTGTCAGACTCTTTACTGTGAGACTCGTAATTGAGGTCAGGTCATCCTGTTTCCATTGATCATCCTTGAGATGTTTCGACAACTTGATTGGAGTCCACCTGTGTTAAATTCAATTGATTGGACATGATTTGGAAAGGCACACACCTGTCTATATACTGTAAGGTCCCACAGTTGACAGTGCCTGTCAGAGCAAAAACCAAGCCATGAGGTCGAAGGAATTGTCCGTTGAGCTTCGAGACAGGATTGTGCCGAGGCACAGATCTGGGGAAGCGTACCAAAACATTTCTGCAGCATTGAATGTCCCCAAGAACACAGTGGCCTCCATCATTTTTAAATGAAAAAAGTTTGGAACCACCAAGACTCTTCCTAGAGCTGGCATATTCTCTGGTCTGATTAAACCAAGATTGAACTGTTTGGCCTGAAAGCCAAGCGTCATGTCTGGAGGAAACTTGGCACCATCCCTACGGTGAAGCATGGTGGTGTCAGCATCATACTGTGGGGATGTTTTTCAGCGGCAGGGACTGGGAAACTAGTCAAGATCGAGGGAAAAATGAACAGAGCAAAGTACAGAGATCCTTGATGATAACCTGCTCCAGAGCTCTCAGGACCTCAGACTGGGGTGAAGGTTCACCTTCCAACAAGACAATCACCCTAAGCACACAGCCAAGACAACGCAGAAGTGGCAAGTCTTTGAATGTCCTTGAGTGAACCAGCCAGAGCCCAGACTTGAACACCAATTTAAAATCTCTGGAGAGACCTGAAAATAGCTGAGTAAAGGGTCTGAATACATGTAAATGTCATATTTCATTTTTTAAATATTTTTTTATATACATTTGCAAAAATGAATAAAAACCTGTTTTTGCTTTGTCATTATGGGGTATTGTGATGTCATTATGGGGTATTGTGATGTCATTATGGGGTATTGTGATGTCATTATGGGGTATTGTGATGTCATTATGGGGTATTGTGATGTCATTATGGGGTATTGTGATGTCATTATGGGGTATTGTGATGTCATTATGGGGTATTGTGATGTCATTATGGGGTATTGTGATGTCATTATGGGGTATTGTGATGTCATTATGGGGTATTGTGATGTCATTATGGGGTGTTGTGATGTCATTATGGGGTATTGTGATGTCATTATGGGGTATTGTGATGTCATTATGGGGTATTGTGATGTCATTATGGGGTATTGTGATGTCATTATGGGGTATTGTGATGTCATTATGGGGTATTGTGATGTCATTATGGGGTATTGTGATGTCATTATGGGGTATTGTGATGTCATTATGGGGTATTGTGATGTCATTATGGGGTATTGTGATGTCATTATGGGGTATTGTGATGTCATTATGGGGTATTGTGATGTCATTATGGGGTATTGTGATGTCATTATGGGGTATTGTGATGTCATTATGGGGTATTGTGATGTCATTATGGGGTATTGTGATGTCATTATGGGGTATTGTGATGTCATTATGGGGTATTGTGATGTCATTATGGGGTATTGTGATGTCATTATGGGGTATTGTGATGTCATTATGGGGTATTGTGATGTCATTATGGGTATTGTGATGTCATTATGGGGTATTGTGATGTCATTATGGGGTATTGTGATGTCATTATGGGGTATTGTGATGTCATTATGGGGTATTGTGATGTCATTATGGGGTATTGTGATGTCATTATGGGGTATTGTGATGTCATTATGGGGTATTGTGATGTCATTATGGGGTATTGTGATGTCATTATGGGGTATTGTGATGTCATTATGGGTATTGTGATGTCATTATGGGGTATTGTGATGTCATTATGGGGTATTGTGATGTCATTATGGGGTATTGTGATGTCATTATGGGGTATTGTGATGTCATTATGGGGTATTGTGATGTCATTATGGGGTATTGTGTGTAGATTGATGAGAGAGACATTATTTTTGAATAAGGCTGTAACGTAACCAAATGTGTAAAAAGTCAAGGGGTCTGATTACTTTCCGAAGGCTCTGTAAGCCGACCTTACTGCTCTCCTTTAAACCTGACAGCCAAACTGTCTGTGTTATGGCTGTTATATCGTGTGAGTGTGTGTGTGTCTGCACATGCATGTGTGTGTATTATTGGGTGTGGGTGTGCATGTGTGTGAGTGTACAGCTTGCGTGTACTACGTGCGTGTGTGTGTGTGTGTGTGTGTGTGTGTGTGTGTGTATTATAAAGTGACAGGGAGTGTGTGTGTGTGTGTGTGTGTGTGTGTGTGTGTGTGTGTGTGTGTGTGTGTGTGTGTGAACGTCTGTTCACCATCACTAGTGTCTCGGTGATGTGTCGGTGATGTTTCCGTTGCAGAAACCGTCTGCGAAAGAGAGCAGCAGAGAGCCAAGGTCAAAAGGTCAAAGCCAAGGCTCATGTTTCTGCTGGTGCCAGGTATAGTTACCTCAGGGAACAACCCACTGTCCTGCCCCTCTCCCCCAAAGACTGGGGCTGCCGTCCAAACACCACACTATCTCTACGGAGTGCACTACTTCTAAACAGGGCCCATAGGGTAGTGCACTACTTCTAAACAGGGCCCATAGGGTAGTGCACTACTTCTAAACAGGGCCCATAGGGTAGTGCACTACTTCTAAACAGGGCCCATAGGGTAGTGCACTACTTCTAAACAGGGCCCATAGGGTAGTGCACTACTTCTAAACAGGGCCCATAGGGTAGTGCACTACTTCTAAACAGGGCCCATAGGGTAGTGCACTACGTAGGGAATAGGGTGCAGTTTGGGACTCTGACAGTGGGTTTCCTGCAGTGGTCATAGTAGTAGTAGTAACTTTCTAGAACGTTCAAGAACCTTTACCCAGCTGGCTTTCATTCCCTCACTGCCTCATCTAACTAACATGGTGTGACTTCATCTAACTCTAGCTTATTTAACCGTTCCTAGTCACACAAATGCAACTCAACTAATCTGTTGGGCATAGAGCTCAGGCTCACACATACAGTTGAAGTCGGAAGTTTACATACACCTTAGCCAAGTACATTTCAACTCAGTTTTTCACAATTCCTGACATTTAATCCTAGTAAAAATTCCCTGTCTTAGGTTAGTTAGGATCACTACTTTTTTAGGATCACTACTTTTCAAGAATGTGAAATGTCAGAATAATAGTAGACAGAATGATTTATTTCAGCATTATTCCTTTCATCACGTTCCCAGTGGGTCAGAAGTTTACATACACTCAATTAGTATTTGGTAGCGTTGCCTTTAAATTGTTTAACTTGGGTCAAACGTTTCAGGTAGCCTTCCACAAGCTTCCCACAATAAGTTGGGTTTTAAAAATATTTCTTTATATACATTTGCAAAAATGAATAAAAACCTGTTTTTGCTTTGTCATTATGGGGTATTGTGATGTCATTATGGGGTATTGTGATGTCATTATGGGGTATTGTGATGTCATTATGGGGTATTGTGATGTCATTATGGGGTATTGTGATGTCATTATGGGGTATTGTGATGTCATTATGGGGTATTGTGATGTCATTATGGGGTATTGTGATGTCATTATGGGGTATTGTGATGTCATTATGGGGTATTGTGATGTCATTATGGGGTATTGTGATGTCATCATGGGGTATTGTGATGTCATTATGGGGTATTGTGATGTCATTATGGGGTATTGTGATGTCATCATGGGGTATTGTGATGTCATTATGGGGTATTGTGGTGTCATTATGGGGTATTGTGATGTCATTATGGGGTATTGTGATGTCATTATGGGGTATTGTGATGTCATTATGGGGTATTGTGATGTCATTATGGGGTATTGTGATGTCATCATGGGGTATTGTGATGTCATTATGGGGTATTGTGATGTCATTATGGGGTATTGTGATGTCATCATGGGGTATTGTGATGTCATCATGGGGTATTGTGATGTCATTATGGGGTATTGTGATGTCATTATGGGGTATTGTGATGTCATCATGGGGTATTGTGATGTCATCATGGGGTATTGTGATGTCATTATGGGGTATTGTGATGTCATCATGGGGTATTGTGATGTCATTATGGGGTATTGTGATGTCATCATGTGGTATTGTGATGTCATTATGGGGTATTGTGATGTCATCATGGGGTATTGTGATGTCATTATGGGGTATTGTGATGTCATTATGGGGTATTGTGATGTCATTATGGGGTATTGTGATGCCATTATGGGGTATTGTGATGTCATTATGGGGTATTGTGATGTCATCATGGGGTATTGTGATGTCATTATGGGGTATTGTGATGTCATTATGGGGTATTGTGATGTCATTATGGGGTATTGTGATGTCATTATGGGGTATTGTGATGTCATTATGGGGTATTGTGTGTAGATTGATGAGAGAGACATTTTTGGGGGGGAATAAGGCTGTAACGTAACCAAATGTGTAAAAAGTCAAGGGGTCTGATTACTTTCCGAAGGCTCTGTAAGCCGACCTTACTGCTCTCCTTTAAACCTGACAGCCAAACTGTCTGTGTTATGGCTGTTATATCGTGTGTGTGTGTGTGTGTCTGCACATGCATGTGTGTGTATTATTGGGTGTGGGTGTGCATGTGTGTGAGTGTACAGCTTGCGTGTACTACGTGCGTGTGTGTGTGTGTGTGTGTGTGTGTGTATTATAAAGTGACAGGGAGTGTGTGTGTGTGTGTGTGTGTGTGTGTGTGTGTGTGTGTGTGTGTGTGTGTGTGTGTGTGTGTGTGTGCTTCTCCACCTGCATTGCTTGCTGTTTGGGGTTTTAGGCTGGGTTTCTGTACAGCACTTTGAGATATCAGCTGATGTATGAAGGGCTATATAAATAAATTTGATTTGATTTGATTTGTGTGTGTGTGTGTGTGTGTGTGTGTGTGTGTGTGTGTGTGTGTGTGTGTGTGTGTGTGTGTGTGTGTGTGTGTGAACGTCTGTTCACCATCACTAGTGTCTCGGTGATGTGTCGGTGATGTTTCCGTTGCAGAAACCGTCTGCGAAAGAGAGCAGCAGAGAGCCAAGGTCAAAGCCAAGGCTCATGTTTCTGCTGGTGCCAGGTATAGTTACCTCAGGGAACAACCCACTGTCCTGCCCCTCTCCCCCAAAGACTGGGGCTGCCGTCCAAACACCACACTATCTCTACGGAGTGCACTACTTCTAAACAGGGCCCATAGGGTAGTGCACTTAACTTGGGTCAAACGTTTCAGGTAGCCTTCCACAAGCTTCCCACAATAAGTTGGGTGAATTTTGGCCTATTCCTCCTCACAGAGCTGGTGTAACTGAGTCAGGTTTGTAAGCCTCCTTGCTCGCACACGCCTTTTCAGTTCTGCCCACAAATATTCTATTGGATTGAGGTCAGGGCTTTGTGATGGCCACTCCAATACTTGAAGCCTGAACTGAAGCCATTTTACCACAGCTTTGGAAGTATGCCTGGGGTCATTGTCCATTTGGAAGACCCATTTGCGACCAAGCTTTAACTTCCTGACTGATGTCTTGAGATGTTACTTCAACATATCCACATAATTTCCCCCTCCGCATGATGGTGATCTATTTTGTGAAGTGCACCAGTCCCCACTGCAGCAAAGCACCCCCACAACATGATGCTGCCACCCCCGTGCTTCACGGTTGGGACGGTGTTCTTCAGCTTGCAAGCCTCCCCCTTTTCCTTCAAACATAACGATGGTAATTATGGCCAAACAGTTCTATTTTTGTTTCATCAGACCAGAGGACATTTATCCAAAAAGTACGATCTTTGTCCCCATGTGCAGTTGCAAACCATAGTTTTTTTAATGTGTTTTTTGGAGCAGTGGCTTCTTCCTTGCTGAGCGGCCATTCAGGTTATGTCGATATAGGACTCGTTTTACTGTGGATATAGATACTTTTGTACCTGTTTCCTCCAGCATCTTCGCAAGGTCCTTTGCTGTTGTTCTGGGATTGATTTGTACTTTTCACACCAAAGTACGTTCATCTCTAGGAGACAGAACGCGTCTCCTCCCTGAGCGGTATGACGGCTGCGTGGTCCCATGGTGTTTATACTTGCGTACTATTGTTTGTACAGATGAACGTGGTACCCTTCAGGCGTTTGGAAATTGCTCCCAAGGATGAACCAGACTTGTGGAGGTCTACAATTTGTTTTCTTTGGTCTTGGCTGATTTCTTTTGATTTTCCCATGATTTCAAGCAAAGAGGCACTGAGTTTGAAGGTAGGCCTTGAAATACATCCACAGGTACACCTCCAATTGACTCAAATGATGTCAATGAAACTATCAGAAGCTTCTAAAGCTATGACATTTTCTGGAATTTTCCAAGCTGTTTAAAGGCACAGTCAACTGAGTGTATGTAAACTTCTGACCCACTGGAATTGTGATACAGTGAATTATAAGTGAAATAATCTGTCTGTAAACAATTGTTGGAAAAATTACTTGTCATGCACAAAGTAGATGTCCTAACCGAATTGCCAAAACTATAGTTTGTTAACAAGAAATGTGTGGAGTGGTTGAAAAACGAGTTTTAATGACTCCAACCTAAGTGTATGTAAACTTTCCACTGTATGATTGAAAAATGTAAAAGCGTGTTACATTTTGTGAAGATATTCTCTTTTAAAGCAGGATGTCCTTTTGAAAAGCCCATTTGATGTGAATAATGTCAATCTTGTTTGAATGTGCATTTCATTTCTATAGTTTAACATAGTTATATTTAGTTATATTTCTATAGTTTAACATAGTTATATTTCTATAGTTCGCAGTTGTAAATGAGAACTTGTTCTCAACTAGCCTACCTGGTTAAATAAAGGTGGAAAAAAATAAAGGGAACACTTAAACAACACAATGTAACTCCAAGTCAATCACACTTCTGTGAAATCAAACTGTCCACTTAGGAAGCAACACTGATTGACAATAAATTCACATGCTGTTGTGCAAATGGAATAGACAACAGGTGGAAATTATAGGCAATTAGCAAGACACCCCCAATAAAGGAGTGGTTCTGCAGGTGGGGACCACAGACCACTTCTCAGTTCCTATGCTTCCTGGCTGATGTTTTGGTCACTTTTGAATGCTGGCGGTGCTTTCACTCTAGTGGTAGCATGAGACGGAGTCTACAACCCACACAAGTGGCTCAGGTAGTGCAGCTCATCCAGGATGGCACATCAATGCGAGCTGTGGCAAGAAGGTTTGCTGTGTCTGTCAGTGTAGTGTCCAGAGCATGGAGGCGCTACCAGGAGACAGGCCAGTACATCAGGAGACTTGGAGGAGGCCGTAGGAGGGCAACAACCCAGCAGCAGGACCGCTACCTCCGCCTTTGTGCAAGGAGGAGCACTGCCAGAGCCCTGCAAAATGACCTCCAGCAGGCCACAAATGTGCATGTGTCTGCTCAAACGGTCAGAAACAGACTCCATGAGGGTGGTATGAGGGCCCGACGTCCACAGGTGGGGGTTGTGCTTACAGCCCAACACCGTGCAAGATGTTTGGCATTTGCCAGAGAACACCAAGATTGGCAAATTCGCCACTGGCGCCCTGTGCTCTTCACAGATGAAAGCAGGTTCACACTGAGCACATGTGACAGACGTGACAGAGTCTGGAGACGCCGTGGAGAACGTTCTGCTGCCTGCAACATCCTCCAGCATGACCGGTTTGGCAGTGGGTCAGTCATGGTGTGGGGTGGCATTTTTTGGGGGGGCCACACAGCCCTCCATGTGCTCGCCAGAGGTAGCCTGACTACCATTATATACCGAGATGAGATCCTCAGACCCCTTGTGAGACCATATGCTGGTACGGTTGGCCCTGGGTTCCTCCTAATGCAAGACAATGCTAGACCTCATGTGGCTGGAGTGTGTCAGCAGTTCCTGCAAGAGGAAGGCATTGATGCTATGGACTGGCCCGCCCATTCCCCAGACCTGAATCCAATTGCGCACATCTGGGACATCATGTCTCACTCCATCCACCAACGCCACGTTGCACCACAGACTGTCCAGGAGTTGGCGGATGCTTTAGTCCAGGTCTGGGAGGAGATCCCTCAGGAGACCATCCGCCACCTCATCAGGAGCATGCCCAGGCGTTGTAGGGAGGTCATACAGGCACGTGGAGGCCACACACACTACTGAGCCTCATTTTGACTTGTTTTAAGGACATTACATCAAAGTTGGATCAGTCTGTAGTGTGGTTTTCCAATTTAATTTTGAGTGTGACTCCAAATCCAGACCACAATGGGTTGATAAATTTGATTTCCATTGATAATTTTTGTGTGATTTTGTTGTCAGCACATTCAACTATGTAAAGAAAAAAGTATTTAATAAGAATATTTCATTCATTCAGATCTAGGATGTGTTATTTTAGTGTTCCCTTTATTTTTTTGAGCAGTGTAGTTTAGAGCGCCAGTGTCAAGACCAGAGGTGACATTCACTATTGGCAAAACCATCAGTAGAGTTTAAAATGAGACCTATTCATCTTCGGACAAAAAGTATTTTCATGTGCACTAAGTCATCACACAGCCTTTTATCTGCAACAAGTCAATGTGATGGAAACAACTGTTGGGGGAAAATGTGCATTTTGTTTTTAATGCAGATTTTACAATATTCGCATGAAAATCTGTCACCGCTGATTGGATGGAAACCTAGCTAGTGTTGAAGGTATTTCTGATGTTTCCAATAAGATATGCTGTTGGGTGTGGAACATCATGTTTCCAATAAGACATGCTGTTGGGTGTGGAACATAATGTTTCCAATAAGACATGCTGTTGGGTGTGGAACATAATGTTTCCAATAAGATATGCTGTTGGGTGTGGAACATAATGTTTCCAATAAGACATGCTGTTGGGTGTGGAACATAATGTTTCCAATAAGACATGTTGTTGGGTGTGGAACATAATGTTTCCAATAAGACATGCTGTTGGGTGTGGAACATAATGTTTCCAATAAGACATGCTGTTGGGTGTGGAACATAATGTTTCCAATCAGACATGCTGTTGGGTGTGGAACATAATGTTTCCAATAAGACATGCTGTTGGGTGTGGAACATAATGTTTCCAATAAGACATGCTGTTGGGTGTGGAACATAATGTTTCCAATAAGACATGCTGTTGGGTGTGGAACATAATGTTTCCAATCAGACATGCTGTTGGGTGTGGACCATAATGTTTCCAATAAGACATGCTGTTGGGTGTGGAACATAACGATCACATTATAGTCTTCTAAAGTGCTGCTCTGTTACCTTCTGTTAACTTCTGCAATGCTCTGTTAACCACTGCAATGCTCTGTTAACCACTGCAATGCTCTGTTAACCTCTGCAATGCTCTGTTAACCTCTGCAATGCTCTGTTAACCTCTGTAATGCTCTGTTAACTTCTACAATGCTCTGTTAACTTCTACAATGCTCTGTTAACTTCTACAATGCTCTGTTAACCTCCGCAATGCTCTGTTAACTTCTACAATGCTCTGTTAACTTCTACAATGCTCTGTTAACCACTGCAATGCTCTGTTAACTTCTACAATGCTCTGTTAACTTCTACAATGCTCTGTTAACCTCTGCAATGCTCTGTTAACTTCTACAATGCTCTGTTAACTTCTACAATGCTCTGTGTTTTCGAGTTGTATCCAAACACATAATGTAACATGTGTTACTAACTTGGTTAATATTTTCTTCTATTGCTTTTATCATAATCATCATCATCATCATCATCTAACCAATGTTTACTTTGCAGGCTGCCACCCAAAGCTAAAGCTAGGGCTAAACCATTCACCTCTGGGTTAAACAAAAGGTAAACTAAAACCACAAGCAGCTATTTCCCCTTAATATCCTCCTGATGAATAATGGTTGTCTTTGTGTGTCGGTGGGACGTTTGATTCTTTCCCAGCTCACCAGGATCTGTCCCAAATGGCAGCCTGTTCCATTCATAGTGCACTACTTTTGACCTGAACCATATGGTTATAACAGTAGGACTATAACTCTGTCCAGTGGGAACCAGCAGGACTATAACTCTGTCCAGGGGGAACCAGTAGGACTATAACTCTGTCCAGGTGGAACCAGCAGGACTATAACTCTGTCCAGTGGGAACCAGCAGGACTATAACTCTGTCCAGGGGGAACCAGCAGGTACAGTGCCTTGCGAAAGTATTCAGCCCCCTTAAACTTTGTGACCTTTTGCCACATTTCAGGCTTCAAACATAAAGATATAAAACTGTATTTTTTTGTGAAGAATCAACAACAAGTGGGACACAATCATGAAGTGGAACGACATTTATTGGATATTTCAAACTTTTTTAACAAATCAAAAACTGAAAAATTGGGCGTGCAAAATTATTCAGCCCCTTTACTTTCAGTGCAGCAAACTCTCTCCAGAAGTTCAGTGAGGATCTCTGAATGATCCAATGTTGACCTAAATGACTAATGATGATAAATACAATCCACCTGTGTGTAATCAAGTCTCCGTAGAAATGCACCTGCACTGTGATAGTCTCAGAGGTCCATTAAAAGCGCAGAGAGCATCATGAAGAACAAGGAACACACCAGGCAGGTCCAAGATACTGTTGTGAAGAAGTTTAAAGCCGGATTTGGATACAAAAACATTTCCCAAGCTTTAAACATCCCAAGGAGCACTGTGCAAGCGATAATATTGAAATGGAAGGAGTATCAGACCACTGCAAATCTACCAAGACCTGGCCGTCCCTCTAAACTTTCAGCTCATACAAGGAGAAGACTGATCAGAGATGCAGCCAAGAGGCCCATGATCACTCTGGATGAACTGCAGAGATCTACAGCTGAGGTGGGAGACTCTGTCCATAGGACAACAATCAGTCGTATATTGCACAAATCTGGCCTTTATGGAAGAGTGGCAAGAAGAAAGCCATTTCTTAAAGATATCCATAAAAAGTGTTGTTTAAAGTTTGCCACAAGCCACCTGGGAGACACACCAAACATGTGGAAGAAGGTGCTCTGGTCAGATGAAACCAAAATTTAACTTTTTGGCAACAATGCAAAACGTTATGTTTGGCGTAAAAGCAACACAGCTCATCACCCTGAACACACCATCCCCACTGTCAAACATGGTGGTGGCAGCATCATGGTTTGGGCCTGCTTTTCTTCAGCAGGGACAGGGAAGATGGTTAAAATTGATGGGAAGATGGATGGAGCCAAATACAGGACCATTCTGGAAGAAAACCTGATGGAGTCTGCAAAAGACCTGAGACTGGGACGGAGATTTGTCTTCCAACAAGACAATGATCCAAAACATAAAGCAAAATCTACAATGGAATGGTTCAAAAATAAACATATCCAGGTGTTAGAATGGCCAAGTCAAAGTCCAGACCTGAATCCAATCGAGTATCTGTGGAAAGAACTGAAAACTGCTGTTCACAAATGCTCTCCATCCAACCTCACTGAGCTCGAGCTGTTTTGCAAGGAGGAATGGGAAAAAATGTCAGTCTCTCGATGTGCAAAACTGATAGAGACATACCCCAAGCGACTTACAGCTGTAATCGCAGCAAAAGGTGGCGCTACAAAGTATTAACTTAAGGGGGCTGAATAATTTTGCACGCCCAATTTTTCAGTTTTTGATTTGTTAAAGTTTGAAATATCCAATAAATGTCGTTCCACGTCATGATTGTGTCCCACTTGTTGTTGATTCTTCACAAAAAAATACAGGTTTATATCTTTATGTTTGAAGCCTGAAATGTGGCAAAAGGTCGCAAAGTTCAAGGGTGCCGACTACTTTCGCAAGGCACTGTATGTCTCTCTGTCCAGGGGGAACCAGCAGGTATATAACTCTGTCCAGGGGGAACCAGTAGGTATATAACCCTGTCCAGGGGGAACCAGCAGGACTATAACTCTGTCCAGGGGGAACCAGTAGGTATGTCTCTCTGTCCAGGGGGAACCAGTAGGTATATAACTCTGTCCAGGGGGAACCAGCAGGTATATCTCTCTGTCCAGGGGGAACCAGCAGGTATATAACTCTGTCCAGGGGGAACCAGTAGGTATGTCTCTCTGTCCAGGGGGAACCAGCAGGTATATCTCTCTGTCCAGGGGGAACCAGCAGGACTATAACTCTGTCCAGGGGGAACCAGCAGGTATATAACTCTGTCCAGGGGGAACCAGTAGGTATGCCTCTCTGTCCAGGTGGAACCAGTAGGTATATAACTCTGTCCAGGGGGAACCAGCAGGTATATAACTCTGTCCAGGGGGAACCAGTAGGTATGTCTCTCTGTCCAGGGGGAACCAGCAGGACTATAACTCTGTCCAGGGGGATCCAGCTGTTCATGTGTGGTTGAAAACATACAGATAGATACTGCATAAAATATTACTAAGCCAGGTTGTATCTTGGCTGTAGGTGCACAAATAAGAAGGTTGTCTTTGTACCAAAGACAAAAGGTAACTTCAGGTTTTCTGTGAAAGTCTTGTTTTGACGTCCAACCATACAGCTGTAATTGTTTTGAAAAGGATTTAGGAGTTCATAGTTTATACAAGTATAAATGAAAAACATCTACGTGCATCATTGTACATTTGGCAGACAGTCAGCCAGACTCTGTGTCTGGTGCAACAATCATATGAGGAACTGAAAAGCTGAGTATCAGTGATATGCAACTGAGAATAATAAAATCACTCACTTACTCCAGTGTTGGGGTCAATTACATTTAAATGAGTCAATTCAGGAAGTACACTGAAATTCCAATTTGTATGCTTTTTAATTAACAATCATTTGGAATTTGGTTTACTTTCTGATTTGACTGGTACTGCAATGGAATTGACTAAACCCCCGATGCACACAGCCAAGTTCCTCAGAGCTCCAGACTTGTGTTCAGACTACAGCCAAGTTCCTCAGAGCTCCAGACTTGTGTTCAGACTACAGCCAAGTTCCTCAGAGCTTCAGCCTTGTGTTCAGACTACAGCCAATTTCCTCAGAGCTTCAGCCTTGTGTTCAGACTACAGCCAGTCTTTTCTTCAAGGCTTCAGCCATGTGTTCTGACCACAGCCAAGTTCCTCAGAGCTTCAGCCTTGTGTTCAGACCACAGCCAAATTCCTCAGAGCTTCAGCCTTGTGTTCAGACCACAGCCGAGCTTCAGCCTTGTGTTCAGTCTACAGCCAAATTCCTCAGAGCGTCAGCCTTGTGTTCAGACTGTAGCCCGTCTTTTCCTCAGATCTTCAGCCTTGTGTTCAGACTGTAGACCGTCTTTTCCTCAGATCTTCAGCCTTGTGTTCAGACTGTAGACCGTCTTTTTTGCACCCTCCTCCTCCCCCCTCCTCCCCCGTTCAAACCCCTCCAGACTGAACATAGAGCGTCAGAAGAACCAGTACCACCTCCACTCTGTGGCATGTGTTGGCACTGAGGTCCACCTGGCAGCCTGCCCCCTGGAGTTCAACAAGGGTAATTATAGAGGGAGACTCAGAATGATGTAAATCTATTGAGCATACCTCCCAAACAAGCACCATGATCAGACTGTATGTGTGATATATTGGTGTGTATTTGTGAGTATTTGTGAGTTATGTTCTGTGTATTTACGTAATTCTGTGTGTAATCTGACTCCATAGGTAATGCCACAGGTTCCTGTAAGGGCGGCATGCCAGTTGTGGTCAGCTGTGTACCTGGACCACAGTACGTACACAACAACGGACTGAAGAAGAAACTGAAAACCACGGTAAAGTACCTGGGTGGGTGGGTACACCTGTGCATTTGTATCTGACTGGCATATACTTGAAGCTTCAACTACAGTTTTTGATTCTCTCTCCCCTGTGTCTCCTCCCCTCCCTCCCCTGTGTCTCCTCCCCTCCCCTGTGTCTCCTCCCCTCCCTCCCCTGTGTCTCCCCTCCCTGTGTCTCCTCTCCTCCCCTGTGTCTCCTCTCCTCCCCTCCCATGTGTCTCCTTCCCTCCCCTGTGTCTCCTCCCCTCCCATGTGTCTCCTCCCCTCTCTCCCATGTGTCTCCTCTCCCCTCTCCCCTGTGGCTCCTCCATCGCCTGTGTCTCCTCTCCTCCCCTCCCCCGTGTCTCCTCCCCTCTCTCCCATGTGTCTCCTCTCCTCCCTTGTGTCTCCTCTCCTCCCCTGTGTCTCCTTCCCTCCCTCCCCTGTGTCTCCTCTCCTCCCCTGTGTCTCCTCCCCTCCCCTGTGTCTCCTCCCCTCCCCTGTGTCTCCTCCCCTCTCTCCCCTGTGTCTCCTCTCCTCCCATGTGTCTCCTCTCTCCCATGTGTCTCCTCTCCTCCCCTGTGTCTCCTCTCTCCCCTGTGTCTCCTCTCCTCCCCTGTGTCTCCTCTCTCCCCTGTGTCTCCTCTCTCCCATGTGTCTCCTCTCCTCCCCTGTGTCTCCTCCCCTCCCTCCCATGTGTCTCCTCTCCTCCCCTGTGTCTCCTCCCCTCCCTCCCCTGTGTCTCCTCTCCTCCCTCCCCTCCCCTGTGTCTCCTCCCCTCTCTCCCATGTGTCTCCTCTCCTCCCCTGTGTCTCCTCTCCTCCCCTCCCCTGTGTCTCCTCCCCTGTGTCTCCTCTCATCCCCTGTGTCTCCTCCCCTCCCCTGTGTGTCTCTTCCCCCTCCTCTCCTCTCCTCCCTTGTTTCTCCTCCCTCTCCTCTCCTTCTCTCATCAGAGCATGGTGAGGCTGAAGGGTGGTGCCAAGCTGGGTGAGGGCAGAGTGGAGGTACTGAGGAACAATGAGTGGGGCACGGTGTGTGACGACCGTTGGACCCTGCTGTCTGCCAGCGTAGTGTGTAGGGAGCTGGGCTTTGGATCTGCCAAGGAGGCCCTGACTGGAGCTCGCATGGGACAAGGTGAGGACTGAGCACTGTGGTTTAATCTTCTAAGTGTGGAAGAGGTGAAAAAATGATTGTTGTCTATCAACAATGACAAACCAGCGGGGTCTGACAACTTGGATGGAAAATGACTGAGGATAATAGCAGACGATATTGCCACTCCTATTTGCCACATCTTCAAATGAAGGCTACTAGAGAGTGTGTGTCCTCAGGCCTGGAGGGAAGCTGAAGTCATTCCTCTACCTAAGAATAGTAAAGCCCCCTTTACTGGCTCAAATAGCCGACCAATCAGCCTGTTACCAACCCTTAGTAGACTTCTGGAAAAAACTGTCTTTGACCAGATACAATGCTATTTTACAGTAAACAAATTGACAGCAGACTTTCAACACGCTTATAGGGAAGGACATTCAACAAGCACAGCACTTACACAAATGACTGATGATTGGCTGAGAGAAATTGATGATAAAAAGATTGTGGGGGCTGTTTTGATAGACTAAAGTGCTGCTTTTGACATTATCGATCAGTCTGCTGTTGTGACGTGGCTATCATTAATCTGATGACTGTTATTTATCGAATCAAACTAACTATGTTTAATTGTCACCCGATTAAATTAATCATGTAACAATTAACTTATTAATTGAGGCGCCACGGGAAATGTTTAACGAGTTACTATCGCCCGACTTAACAGCATGACTGCTTGGTTATTTTATTTATTAGAGTGTTGGACTAGTAACCGAAAGGTTGCAAGTTCGAATCCCCGAGCTGACAAAGTACAAATCTGTCATTCTGCCCCTGAACAGGCAGTTAACTCACTGTTCCTAGGCCGTCATTGAAAATAAGAATTTGTTCTTAACTGACTTGCCTAGTTAAATAAAGGTTAAAATATATATATATTTAACCAGGTGGGCAAGTTGAGAACAAGTTCTCATTTACAATTGCGACCTGGCCAAGATAAAGCAAAGCAGTTGGACACATACAGCAACACAGAGTTACACATGGCATAAACAAACATACAGTTTGAAAAATAAGTCTATATACAATGTGAGCAAATGATGTGAGATAAGTGAGGCAAAAAAAGGCCATGGTGGCAAAGTCAATACAATATAGCAAGTAAAACACTGGAATGGTAGATTTGCAGTGGAAGAATGTGCAAAGTAGATATAGAAATAATGGGGTGCAAAGGAGCAAAATAAATAAATACAGTAGGGGAAGAGGTAGTTGTTTGGGCTAAGTTATAGATGGGCTATGTACAGGTGCAGTAAAAGGGTTTGAGTGTCCTATCCCACTTCGGTGTGAGACTCTGCTGGTTTTGGAGTGTTCGTTAGAATAGATACTTTAGAGGAGGCTCCTCAGAGGAGGAAGGGGAGGACCATGCTCCTCAGTGAATTTCATAAAAACAAAAATAGTAAAAAATGAAAAAAGTGATCCTTTTAAGATAAAACTATACTAAATATTTTCACGTCACCAAATATTGATAAAAATGTTGCAATGAAGGTTTACAGTAGACTCAACAGCACTCTGTAGAGTAGCACCGTGGTGTAGCCGGAGGATAGCTAGCTTCCATCCTCCTCTGGGTACATTGACTTCAATACAAAACCTAGGAGGCTCGGGGTTCTCACCCCCTTCCATAGAATGACACTCTAATTATGACAACTTCCGGAGGACGTCCTCCAACCTATCAGAGCTCTTGCAGCATGAACTGACATGTTGTCTACCCAATCAAAGGATCAGAGAATGAATCTAGTACTGAAAGCATAAGCTACAGCTAGCTAGCACGTCAGTTTATAAAATGTGGTGAGTAGTTGACTGAGAGAAAGAGAGAGAGAGAGAAAGAGAGACACACAGAGACAGACACACAGAGAAAGAGAGAGACACACACAGAGACAGACATATATATATAGAGAGAGACACACACATAGAAACAGACACACAGAGAGAGAGAGAGACACAGAGACAGACACACAGAGAGAGAGGGAGACACACAGAGACAGACACAGAGAGAGAGACACACAGAGACAGAGAGAGAGAGAGAGACAGAGAGAGAGAGAGAGACACAGAGACAGAGAGAGAGCTAGCTATATTTTGCAGTACATATATTTTTTTCACCTAGTCACAGACTGCTGATGTGTTCTACACTGATGTCCACAAGCGAAGGGAAAATGTGAGAGGAGCAGAGCTCATAAATGGAATTATATATACAATGAGCTGTTTGTATGTGTCTGGTATGAAAGTGAACTGTGTTTGCGAGTGATCAGGGGTGTATTCATTGCACCGATTCTGCTAAAAAACGGAACGAAACGGGGTTTAACATACCTGAATTTGTCCAATAGAAACTCTCGTTTGCCACTGTTGGACTAATGATTACACCCTAGATCAGCTAGATGCAGGCCAGAGTGTGCAAGGCGGTACTGAATGTGTCACTCTGTCACCTTGATTACTCTAAATTCTATCGACCTGTGTGCACTTAGGTTGTAAACATTCATTCATAGGCTAGGTTGTAGTAACCTCATGATGGATACAGGAACAATTAGAGTGTCATGTAATAGCCTAAACCTGTACTGTTACATGAACTGGGTGAATATGAATGCCAGTAACCTAAACCTGTCACTGTTACATTGAACTGGGTGAATATGAATGACAGTAACCTAAACCTGTCACTGTTACATTGACCTCGGTGAATATGAATGACAGTAACCTAAACCTGTCACTGTTACATTGAACTGGGTGAATATGAATGCCAGTAACCTAAACCTGTCACTGTTACATTGAACTGGGTGAATATGAATGACAGTAACCTAAACCTGTCACTGTTACATTGAACTGGGTGAATGACAGTAACCTAAACCTGTCACTGTTACATTGAACTGGGTAAATGGAATATGAATGACAGTAACCTAAACCTGTCACTGTTACATTGAACTGGGTGAATATGAATGACAGTAACCTAAACCTGTCACTGTTACATTGAACTGGGTGAATATGAATGCCAGTAACCTAAACCTGTCACTGTTACATTGAACTGGGTGAATATGAATGACAGTAACCTAAACCTGTCACTGTTACATTGAACTGGGTGAATGGAATATGAATGACAGTCATCCGATATCCTCCCTCATCTTAAACGTCGACGACCGCCACTGGTGTGTCTGTGTGTGTCTTTAGGGATGGGTCCTATCCACATGAATGAGGTCCTGTGTCTGGGGACGGAGAAGTCGATGTGGAACTGTGGCTTTAAGAACATAACCTCAGAGGACTGCCAACATGTAGAAGACGCCGCTGTGAGGTGCAACACGCCATACATGGCTCTGGAGAACTCGGTCAGAGACTAACTACTTATCTCTGTTCTGTTATGTTCTGTTCTGTTCTGTTCTATTCTGTTCTATTCTGTTCTATTCTGTTCTGTTCTATTCTGTTCTATTATGTTCTATTCTGTTCTGTTCTGTTCTGTTCTATTATGTTCTATTATGTTCTATTCTGTTCTGTTCTACTATGTTCTATTATGTTCTGTTCTATTATGTTCTGTTCTATTATGTTCTATTCTGTTCTGTTCTGTTCTGTTCTGTTCTATTATGTTCTATTATGTTCTGTTCTATTATGTTCTGTTCTATTATGTTCTGTTCTACTATGTTCTGTTCTATTCTATTCTGTTCTGTTCTATTTGTTCTGTTCTACTCTGTTCTATTCTATTCTGTTCTGTTCTATTCTGTTCTACTCTGTTCTATTCTATTCTGTTCTGTTCTATTCGGTTCTGTTCTACTCTGTTCTATTCTATTATGTTCTGTTCTGTTCTATTCTATTCTGTTCTGTTCTATTCTGTTCTGTTCTACTCTGTTCTATTCTATTATGTTCTGTTCTGTTCTATTCTATTATGTTCTGTTCTATTCTGTTCTGTTATGTTCTATTCTGTTCTGTTCTATTATATTATGTTCTGTTCTATTCAAATCAAATCAAATGTATTTATATAGCCCTTCGTACATCAGCTGATATCTCAAAGTGCTGTACAGAAACCCAGCCTAAAACCCCAAACAGCAAGCAATGCAGGTGTAGAAGCATGGTGGCTAGGAAAAACTCCCTAGATAGGCCAAAACCTAGGAAGAAACCTAGAGAGGAACCAGGCTATGTGGGGTGGCCAGTCCTCTTCTGGCTGTGCCGGGGGGAGATTATAACAGAACATGGCCAAGATGTTCAAATGTTCATAAATGACCAGCATGGTCAAATAATAATAATCACAGGCAGAACAGTTGAAACTGGAGCAGCAGCACAGCCAGGTGGACTGGGGACAGCAAGGAGTCATCATGCCAGGTAGTCCTGAGGCATGGTCCTAGGGCTCAGGTCCTCCGAGAGAGAGAAAGAAAGAGAGAAAGAGAGAATTAGAGAGAGCACACTTAAATTCACACAGGACACCGGATAAGACAGGAGAAGTACTCCAGATATAACAAACTGACCCTAGCCCCCCGACACGTAAACTACTGCAGCATAAATACTGGAGGCTGAGACAGGAGGGGTCAGGACACACTGAGGCCCCATCCGATGATACCCCCGGACAGGGCCAAACAGGAAGGATATAACCCCACCCACTTGGGGTGCCAAAGCACAGCCCCCACACCACTAGAGGGATATCTTCAACCACCAACTTACCATCCTGAGACAGGGCCGAGTATAGCCCACAAAGATCTCCGCCACGGCACAACCCAAGGGGTGGCGCCAACCCAGACAGGAAGATCACATCAGTGACTCAACTCTTATGTTCTGTTCTATTATGTTCTGTTCTATTCTATTATGTTCTATTCTATTATGTTCTATTCTATTATGTTCTGTTCTATTCTATTATGTTCTGTTCTATTATGTTCTGTTCTATTATGTTCTGTTCTATTATGTTCTGTTCTATTATGTTCTGTTCTATTCTATTATGTTCTGTTCTATTCTATTATGTTCTATTCTATTATGTTCTATTCTATTATGTTATGTTCTATTCTATTCTATTATGTTCTATTCTATTATGTTCTATTCTATTATGTTATGTTCTATTATGTTCTGTTCTATTCTATTATGTTCTGTTCTATTCTATTATGTTCTATTCTATTATGTTCTGTTCTATTCTATTATGTTCTGTTCTATTCTATTATGTTCTATTCTATTATGTTCTGTTCTATTATGTTATGTTCTATTCTATTATGTTCTATTCTATTATGTTCTGTTCTATTATGTTCTATTCTATTATGTTCTATTCTATTATGTTCTGTTCTATTATGTTCTATTCTATTATGTTCTATTCTATTATGTTCTATTCTATTATGTTCTGTTCTATTATGTTCTATTCTATTATGTTCTGTTCTATTCTATTATGTTCTGTTCTATTCTATTATGTTCTGTTCTATTATGTTATGTTCTATTCTATTATGTTCTATTCTATTATGTTCTGTTCTATTATGTTCTATTCTATTATGTTCTATTCTATTATGTTCTATTCTATTATGTTCTATTCTATTATGTTCTGTTCTATTCTATTATGTTATGTTCTATTCTATTATGTTCTATTCTATTATGTTCTGTTCTATTATGTTCTATTCTATTATGTTCTATTCTATTATGTTCTATTCTATTATGTTCTGTTCTATTCTATTATGTTATGTTCTATTCTATTATGTTCTATTCTATTATGTTCTGTTCTGTTATGTTCTGTTATATTATGTTCTATTATATTATGTTCTGTTCTACTATGTTCTGTTATGTTCTGTTCTACTCTATTATATTCTGTTCTATTATGTTCTGTTCTATTATGTTCTGTTCTATTATGTTCTGTTCTACTCTATTATATTCTGTTCTACTCTATTATATTCTGTTCTATTCTATTATGTTCTGTTCTACTATGTTCTGTTATGTTCTGTTCTACTCTATTATATTCTGTTCTACTCTATTATATTCTGTTCTATTCTATTATGTTCTGTTATGTTCTGTTCTATTATATTATATTATATTCTGTTCTATTATATTATGTTCTATTATGTTCTGTTCTATTGTATTATGTTCTATTCTGTTCTGTTCTATTGTATTATGTTCTATTCTGTTCTGTTCTATTGTATTATGTTCTATTATGTTCTGTTCTATTATGTTCGGTTCTATTTTATTCCATTCTGTTCTATTCTGTTCTACTCTATTATATTCTGTTCTATTATATTATATTATGTTCTATTATATTATGTTCTATTATGTTCTGTTCTATTGTATTATGTTCTGTTATGTTCTGTTCTGTTCTATTCTGTTCTGTTCTATTGTATTATGTTCTATTATGTTCTGTTCTATTATGTTCGGTTCTGTTTTATTCCATTCTGTTCTATTCTGTTCTACTCTATTATATTATGTTCTATTATGTTCTGTTCTATTGTATTATGTTCTATTCTATTCTGTTCTGTTCTATTGTATTATGTTCTATTCTATTCTGTTCTGTTCTATTGTATTATGTTCTATTCTGTTCTGTTCTATTGTATTATGTTCTGTTCTATTGTATTATGTTCTGTTCTATTCTGTTCTGTTCTATTGTATTATGTTCTGTTCTATTCTGTTCTGTTCTATTGTATTATGTTCTGTTCTATTCTGTTCTGTTCTATTGTATTATGTTCTATTCTGTTCTGTTCTATTGTATTATGTTCTGTTCTATTCTGTTCTATTGTATTATGTTCTATTCTGTTCTGTTCTATTGTATTATGTTCTGTTCTATTCTGTTCTGTTCTATTGTATTATGTTCTGTTCTATTCTGTTCTGTTCTATTGTATTATGTTCTGTTCTATTCTGTTCTGTTCTATTGTATTATGTTCTGTTCTATTCTGTTCTGTTCTATTGTATTATGTTCTGTTCTATTCTGTTCTGTTCTATTCTGTTCTGTTCTATTCTGTTCTGTTCTGTTCTATTGTATTATGTTCTGTTCTATTGTATTATGTTCTGTTCTTTTCTATTATGTTCTATTCTGTTCATTGCAGTCATTGTTATGTTTACTGATAAAATGATGTTAATATGATCATAGAGAACAAACTAAGTAAAAGTTTAATCAAGTAATTTAGTTTAGCAAAGAGGGGGATATATTGTTTACTGTGAATCTTAAACTGTTTATTGATTAATGACGTGTTGACATTGGTAATAGATTCCTGATCGAGACAGGAGTGTTTGCCTCAGTAATGTTCAATACAATGTTAGTAGTATTGTGATGAGAGACGTAAACCTGGACGCATCCTGACTATGTGATGTGTGTAATGACGTCCTTTACTCTCATCAAACACATGCCTTTAACCCATAAATCCATCACAAATGCACCCTAATCCCTACAAAGTGCACTACTTTTGATCAAAGCCCTATGGGCCCTGGTAAAAAGTAGTACATTATATAGGGAATAGGGTGCCATTTGGATGGCAGAGATTCAATCAGATCAAGCCTTAACTGAGATAGCTGACTCCCGCATTGCTGTGATTTTGGCAGTGACAGAGGTGGAACTGTGTTGAAGCTTACAACATTCCACTGTTCCAAATTGTATCAAGGCTATGTGGGATTATTACTAATCCAATGGCAACATTCAATGGCAACATCCAATGGCAACGTCCACAATAGGGATAACGGCGGGAGCTGCTTGCTGATTTAACGCAGTTCCACCTCCGACATCGCCTGAATAAAAACAATGAAACTGCTATGCAGTTGTCGGTTATCGAAGGGTTAAGGCAGAACTGATTGAATCAAAGTGCTGTATGTCTGGATAAACGCCCTGTGTTCAGCCAGACCGTAATCGCCCATACTAACCCCAATCCACACACTCCCCCTGCCCTCCGCTTCCTAACCCGTCTGCCCAACCACAGATCCGCCTGACAGGGGGCCGTACGCGGTATGAGGGGCGGGTGGAGGTGCTGAGCACAGAGGCTAACGGGACCAGGATCTGGGGGCTGATCTGTGGAGGGGCCTGGAGCACCAAGGAGGCCATGGTGGCCTGCAGACAGCTGGGGCTAGGCTACGCTAACCACGGCCTGCAAGTAGGTGTATTAACCAAGCTAACGGCATGTACAGTGCTAATAGAACATGCTTAAACCAGGTTATAACCATGGACTACAATTACCATGAATCTCCAACCTCTGATTTGTTCCGCAGATCTCATGGCAAGGGATCTCTGGCTAGGGACCTCTGGCTAGGGATCTCATGGCTAGGGACCTCATGGCTAGGGACCTCATGGCTAGGCACCTCATGGCTAGGGATCTCATGGCTAGGGATCTCTGGCTAGGGACCTCATGGCTAGGGACCTCATGGCTAGGGACCTCATGGCTAGGGACCTCATGGCTAGGGACCTCTAGCTAGGGACCTCATGGCTAGGGACCTCATGGCTAGGGATCTTATGGCTAGGGACCTCTAGCTAGTGACCTCATGGCTAGGGACCTCATGGCTAGGGATCTCATGGCTAGGGACCTCATGGCTAGGGATCTCATGGCTAGGGACCTCATGGCTAGGGATCTCATGGCTAGGGACCTCTAGCTAGGGACCTCATGGCTAGGGACCTCATGGCTAGGGACCTCATGGCTAGGGATCTCATGGCTAGGGACCTCTAGCTAGGGACCTCATGGCTAGGGACCTCATGGCTAGGGATCTCATGGCTAGGGACCTCATGGCTAGGGATCTCATGGCTAGGGACCTCATGGCTAGGGATCTCATGGCTAGGGATCTCATGGCTAGGGATCTCATGGCTAGGGACCTCATGGCTAGGGATCTCATGGCTAGGGACCTCATGGCTAGGGATCTCATGGCTAGGGATCTCATGGCTAGGGACCTCATGGCTAGGGATCTCATGGCTAGGGACCTCTGGCTAGGGACCTCTGGCTAGGGACCTCTGGCTAGGGACCTCTGTCTCAAATGTCAAACCTCAAACAGTGGTATTCAAAGTCAGAGTCGGCTGAGTTTTTCCCCACAAAAGGGCTTCATTACAGACAGAAATACTCCTCAGTTTCATCAGCTGTCCGGCTGGCTGGTCTAAGACGATCCCGCAGGTGAAGAAGACGGATGTTCAGGTCCTGGGTGGTTACATGTGGTCTGCGGTTGTTTATATTGTTTATATTTTAGTTTAGTATAAATATATATAATACCTTTTATAAGAGTACATATTATTGTAAGGAACAATATACAAATGTTTTTGAGAAAGATATTTTACTCAACTTTATTGAGTAAATGTATTTATTGGTTTGCTTTTCTTTTTGATAAAAAGGTTTATTTGTCGACGTAAAAATCCAAATGTACCGATTTGAAGGTTGTTTCGGTAGATTTGGGGAAAAATAACTGTAGAAATAATGGGGTTCCATGAAATCTGGGTTCCCGCTGAAAACGTTTGAATACCACTAGTCTTGGACCAAAACGATTTCCTCATGGTTGGAGAACCGTGACATTTGGACTCCTCTCTCAGGCTTCCTCATCACGAGAGTGTTAACCTCTCAGGCTACCTCATCACGAGAGTGTTAACCTCCCAGGCTACCTCATCACGAGAGTGTTAACCATAACAGCCAACCATAACATGCCAGGTAGCGACATCTCATTGGTTCCCCCAACCCACCAGGAAGGAACCAATGTGGCTCCCCGCTCCATGACTCACCCTGACATGTTCACCCTGACATGTTCACCTTGACATGTTCACCTTGACATGTTCACCTTGACATGTTCACCTTGACATGTTCACCTTGACATGTTCACCCTGACATGTTCACCTTGACATGTTCACCCTGACATGTTATCCTGTGAGTCTATGAACCCCACAGCTGTTGCTGCATCAGCAAACCCCTGACCCTCAGGACTGTGCACAGACTAGACTGTGGAGGAAGCACAGACAGGCTACAGCAGTGTTTCTCATCTCCAGTCCTCGACTATCCCGAACAAACACCTCTGATTCAACTAGTCAAGGGCTTGATGATTAACTTACTACTTTAATCAGATAGTCCGAGGCTACAGCAACAACCAGTACTGTTGGGGTTATTCCAGGACTGGAGTTGAGACAGGAGGTGCCCTCTCACTGACATCCCCTAGGGCCCCTTTACAGGTGCGTATCGTGGGAGGCAGGACGTACTATGAGGGCCGTGTGGAGGTTCAGGTGGGGGCGCGGTGGGGCACGGTGTGTTCTGCCAGCTGGACCACTAAAGAGGCCATGGTAGTCTGCAGACAGCTAGGCCTGGGATACTCCATGCATGCCATCACTGTGAGTAAGACAGTATGATGTGTGTTGGAAGTATGATACTGTACTATAGAGCCGGGACAGGTAGTATAGAGCCGGGACGGGAAGTATAGAGCCGGGACAGGTAGTATAGAGCCGGGACAGGTAGTATAAAGCTGGGACAGGTAGTATAGAGCTGGGACAGGTAGTATAGAGCTGGGACAGGTAGTATAAAGCTGGGACAGGTAGTATAGAGCCGGGACAGGTAGTATAGAGCTGGGACAGGTAGTATAAAGCTGGGACAGGTAGTATAGAGCTGGGACAGGTAGTATAAAGCTGGGACAGGTAGTATAGAGCTGGGACAGGTAGTATAGAGCAGGGACAGGTCGTATAGAGCTGGGACAGGTAGTATAAAGCTGGGACAGGTAGTATAGAGCTGGGCCAGGTAGTATAGAGCTGGGACAGGTAGTATAGAGCTTGGACAGGTAGTATAAAGCTGGGACAGGTAGTATAAAGCGTCAGTGATGTCATCATGTAGGTAGGCTCCCCGCACTGTGTCTGACTAGAGTGCCAGTGATGTCATCATGTAGGTAGGCTCCCCGCACTGTGTCTGATTAGAGCGCCAGTGATGTCGTCATGTAGGTAGGCTCCCCGCACTGTATCTGACTAGAGCGCCAGTGATATCATCATAGACCGCCAGTGATGTTATCATGTAGGTAGACTACCAGCACTGTATCTGACAAGAGCGCCAGTGATGTCATCATAGAGCACAGTGATGTCATCATGTAGACTATACCCCCCTGTATCTGACTAGAGCTCCAGTGATGTCATCATGTAGACTATACCCCCCTGTATCTGACTAGAGCACCAGTGATGTCATCATGTAGACTATACCCCCCTGTATCTGACTGGAGCGCCAGTGATGTCATCATGTAGACTATACCCCCTGTATCTGACTAGAGCACCAGTGATGTCATCATAGAGCACAGTGATGTCATCATGTAGACTATACCCCCCTGTATCTGACTAGAGCTCCAGTGATGTCATCATGTAGACTATACCCCCCTGTATCTGACTAGAGCACCAGTGATGTCATCATAGAGCACAGTGATGTCATCATGTAGACTATACCCCCCCCCCCCCCCCGTATCTGACTAGAGCACCAGTGATGTCATCATGTAGACTATACCCCCCTGTATCTGACTAGAGCGCCAGTGATGTCATCATAGAGCACAGTGATGTCATCATGTAGACTATACCCCCCTGTATCTGACTAGAGCTCCAGTGATGTCATCATGTAGACTATACCCCCCTGTATCTGACTAGAGCGCCAGTGATGTCATCATGTAGACTATACCCCCCTGCATCTGACTAGAGCTCCAGTGATGTCATCATGTAGACTATACCCCCCTGTATCTGACTAGAGCTCCAGAGATGTCATCATGTAGACTATACCCCCCCCCCCCCCGTATCTGACTAGAGCACCAGTGATGTCATCATGTAGACTATACCCCCCTGTATCTGACTAGAGCACCAGTGATGTCATCATAGAGCACAGTGATGTCATCATGTAGACTATACCCCCCTGTATCTGACTAGAGCACCAGTGATGTCATCATGTAGACTATACCCCCCCTGTATCTGACTAGAGCACCAGTGATGTCATCATAGAGCACAGTGATGTCATCATGTAGACTATACCCCCCTGTATCTGACTAGAGCACCAGTGATGTCATCATGTAGACTATACCCCCCTGTATCTGACTAGAGCACCAGTGATGTCATCATGTAGACTATACCCCCCCTGTATCTGACTAGAGCACCAGTGATGTCATCATAGAGCACAGTGATGTCATCATGTAGACTATACCCCCCCCCCCGTATCTGACTAGAGCACCAGTGATGTCATCATGTAGACTATACCCCCCTGTATCTGACTAGAGCGCCAGTGATGTCATCATAGAGCACAGTGATGTCATCATGTAGACTATATCCCCCTGTATCTGACTAGAGCACCAGTGATGTCATCATGTAGACTATGTCCCCCTGTATCTGACTAGAGCGCCAGTGATGTCATCATAGAGCGCCAGTGTCAAGACCAGAGGTGACATTCGCTGTAGACAAAACCATCAGTAGATTTTAAAATGAGATGGAAACCTATTTAACTTGGGACATGGGATTTAACCGCAAACTGTATTTTTATGTGCACTACGCCATCACACACAGCCTTTTATCCGCAACAAGCCAATTTGATGGAAACACAACTCTTGGGGTAAAATGAGAATATTGTTTTCATGCAGACTTTAGAATATTCATGTGAAAATGTGTTGCCAATTGGATGGAAACCTAGCTATGCTAACCTATTTGACATATCACCCGTCACCTCTCCACCAAGATAGCTGGTGTGTGGTGATCGTTTCACTCCTCACCTCTCCACCAAGATAGCTGGTGTGTGGTAATCGTTTCACCCCTCACCTCTCCACCAAGATAGCTGGTGTGTGGTGATCGTTTCACCCCTCACCTCTCCACCAAGATAGCTGGTGTGTGGTGATCGTTTCACCCCTCACCTCTCCACCAAGATAGCTGGTGTGTGGTGATCGTTTCACCCCTTACCTCTCACTAAGATAGCTGGTGTGTGGTGATCGTTTCACCCCTCACCTCTCTACCAAGATAGCTGGTGTGTGGTGATCGTTTCACCCCTTACCTCTCACCAAGATAGCTGGTGTGTGGTGATCGTTTCACCCCTCACCTCTCACCAAGATAGCTGGTGTGTGGTGATCGTTTCACCCCTCACCTCTCCACCAAGATAGCTGGTGTGTGGTGATCGTTTCACCCCTCACCTCTCCACCAAGATAGCTGGTGTGTGGTGATCGTTTCACCCCTCACCTCTCCACCAAGATAGCTGGTGTGTGGTGATCGTTTCACCCCTAACCTCTCCACCAAGATAGCTGGTGTGTGGTGATCGTTTCACCCCTCACCTCTCCACCAAGATAGCTGGTGTGTTGTAATCGTTTTGGCACCTTTCAGATGGGTGCTACACATTGGTAGAGGAAGAGGTTTTCCCATTACTACATAAAGCTCTTTGGGCTACAGGAAAAGCACTCCAATCAATTATTATTATTATTATCATAACCTATTGCCAAGTGTCCCTTGTAAAATAGGTCTCAATAGGACTTCCTGGATAAATCAAGGTTTGATGATAACCTCCTGCTATTTGTTTGTGTTTCCCCTGTTGCCAAGGAAACATGGTACTGGGACAGTAGTAACGTGACCGAGATGGTGATGAGTGGAGTGAAATGTACAGGTAGGGTTGTGAAACTCCCGTTAATTTACCAAATATTAAACAAAAAAACGTATTTATATAGTTTACATGTTATGAAAATTCCTTCAAATCCTTGAAAATTACAAAAAAATTCAGATCAGTTTACTGGTCAATTTCAGAAAAGTGTCTATTAACATCCCCTTCCCTTTGTATAGGAAACGAGATGTCTCTGAGCCACTGCCAGCATCACAGGACTGTCAGCTGTCAGAAGACTGCTGCCAAGTTCTCTGCTGGGGTCATCTGCTCAGAGAGTGAGTTCCTGAAGGACCTGTTGGGCTGGATATTCTTCAGGGCTTCTTAGCTCCACGTGTTCCAGGTGTTTGTAAGGGCACGGACGACAGATTGAGGTGGTTTAATAACCACATAGAGCAGGAACGGCACAGCACAGTGAATGGGCTAAGGCACTTTAAGGTATTGCTTGGCAATTGTTTTAACCAAGAGTGTGTTTAGTTCTGAAAAAGTGGAAAATTAAATACAACAGTGAACTATATAATGCATGAGTTCTCCCGTCAATCAATTAATCAAACGTATTTGTAAAGCCCTTTTTACATCAGCTGATATCTCAAAGTGCTGTACAGAAACACAGCCTAACAGCAAGCAAAACCCCAAACAGCAAGCAATGCAGGTGTAGAAGCACGGTGGCTAGGAAAAACTCCCTAGAAAGGCTAAAACCTAGGAAGAAACCTAGAGAGGAACCAGGCTATGTGGGGTGGCCAGTCCTCTTCTGGCTGTGCCGGGTAGAGAGGAACCAGGCTATGACAAATGTTTTTGTTTTTAGAGGTGCGACTGCATCTAGGGTATTAGGAAGGTTACATTTAGATCCCCTGTTAGATGGTTAACTGATTTTTGTCCTCTGACGTCCTTGGGTAGGTGGAGGGAGTCTGGAAGAGCATCTAGGAATCTTTGGGATGTCCGAGAATTTATAGCACAGCTTTTGGTGATCCTTGGTTGGGGTCTGAGCAGATTATTTGTTGCAATTGCAAACGTAATAAAATGGTGGTCCGATAGTCCAGGATTATGAGGAAAAACATTTAGATCCACAACATTTATTCCATGGGACAAAACTAGATCCAGAGTATGACTGTGGCAGTGAGCAGGTCCGGAGACATGTTGGACAAAACCCACTGAGTCGATGATGACTCCGAAAGCCTTTTGGAGTGGGTCTATGGACTTTTCCATGTGACTACTAAAGTCACCAAAAATTTGAATATTATCTGCTATGACTACAAGGTCCGATATGAATTCAGGGAACTCAGTGAGGAACGCTGTATATGGCCCAGGAGTCCTGTAAACACTAGCTATAAAAAGCGATTGAGTGTAGGCTGCATAGATTTCATGACTAGAAGCTCAAAAGATGAAAACGCAGTCATTTTCTTTTTTGTAAATTGAAATTTGGTATCGTAAATGTTAGCAACACCTCCGCCTTTGCGGGATGCACGGGGGATATGGTTACTAATATAACCAGGAGGGGAAGCCTCATTTAACACAGTAAATTCATCAGGTTTAAGCCATGTTTCAGTCAGGCCAATCACATCAATATTATGATCAGTGATTAGTTCATTGACTATAACTGCCTTGTGAGGGATCTAACATTAAGTAGCCCTATTTTGAGATGTGAGATTTCACAGATTTCACACTGGGTCTTTATCCCAGTGAGATTGCTAATGCGAACACCACCATGTTTAGTTTTGCCCAACCCAGGTCGAGGCACAGACACGTTCTCAATGGGGATAGCTGAGCTGACTATACTGACTGTGCTAGTTGCAGACTCCACTATGCTGGCAGGCTGGCTAACAGCCTGCTGCCTGGCCTGCACCCCATCTCATTTTGGAGCTAGAGGAGTTAGAGCCCTGTCTACATGACAGAGCAACAACATGACTGGTACTAATAAAGATCAAAGAGATCCTCACATTACTACAGGCACCGTCACCAGATGTTTTATGCATCAGTTACTTTCACATTGATGTCGGCGGCGCGTCCAATAGGAAGATAAGCTTCCCCTAAAGTAAATTGAATTCAATTAGCCAAAATTAGCTATATAATTACTCGTCCCTATACATAAATAAAATAATTCAAAATACTGTACCAGATAGCATGATTTGGTCACAGAGGATCATTCTTTTTATGTGGATTGTTTTAAGCCGCATTTTGGGCAACGCGCACGGCAAATAGCAACGCGCACGGCCATTAGCAACGCGCACGGCCATTAGCAACACGCACGGCAAATAGCAACGCGCACGGCCATTAGCAACGCGCACGGCAAATAGCAACGCGCACGGCCATTAGCAACGCGCACGGCAAATAGCAACGCGCACGGCAAATAGCAACGTGCACGGCAAATAGCAACGAGCACGGCCATTAGCAACGCGCACGGCAAATAGCAACGCGCACGGCCATTAGCAACGCGCACGGCAAATAGCAACGCGCACGGCAAATAGCAACGCGCACGGCAAATAGCAACGAGCACGGCCATTAGCAACGCGCACGGCAAATAGCAACGCGCACGGCCATTAGCAACGCGCACGGCAAATAGCAACGCGCACGGCAAATAGCAACGCGCACGGCAAATAGCAATGAGCACGGCCATTAGCAACGCGCACGGCAAATAGCAACGCGCACGGCCATTAGCAACGCGCACGGCAAATAGCAACGCGCACGGCCATTAGCAACGCGCACGGCAAATAGCAACGCGCACGGCAAATAGCAACACGCACGGCAAATAGCAACGCGCACGGCCATTAGCAACGCGCACGGCCATTAGCAACGCGCACGGCCATTAGCAACGCGCACGGCAAATAGCAACGCGCACGGCCATTAGCAACGCGCACGGCAAATAGCAACGCGCACGGCCATTAGCAACACGCACGGCAAATAGCAACGCGCACGGCCATTAGCAACGCGCACGGCAAATAGCAACGCGCACGGCCATTAGCAACACGCACGGCAAATAGCAACGCGCACGGCCATTAGCAACGCGCACGGCAAATAGCAACGAGCACGACAAATAGCTGATTGTTGAGTTGCAGCTGTCATTGAAAAGCAGTTAACTATCGCGATATTTCTAAATACAATCGTAGGAAAAACATAGTTTAGAAAGCAAATGGTTATTGCTGAAAAGAGAAGACAAAGAAAAAACACTCATCTAGTTATCAAAATTCTCAACTCCCAATTGAGCGAACAGTAGCCTCTGATCGCTCAATAGCAACGAGCAGCATATACCCAGGGAGAGCAGCGCATACCCGGCGAGAGCAGCGTATGCCCGGCGAGAGCAGCGTATACCCGGCGAGAGCAGCGTATACCCAGGGAGAGCAGCGTATACCCAGGGAGAGCAGCGTATACCCAGCGAGAGCATATTCACTGTCTTTATATCATTGGATCAGTTCCACTGGTCACCGGAATGTTTTTTTGGGGGGGAAATGATTCCCCTCCTCCAGGCTAGATTGACGTCATATTGTCCAATTTGCGTCTCCTCTTTTCCTAGGGCTAGCTTAGATGGTTACATTCAAGACAAGGTTGTTTTTACTGATCTGTTTGTCAGTAGAGTAGGTTGGTAATTTGTGTCGTATTATAAAGTGTAGTAGAATTGCATGAAATGTGTTTATAAAAGGCCACGTTTTCCCAGGCATTATTAGCCTAAATGATGACTATCCAATCCACTCATCACAGGAATATCGGCCTATCTAACATTAGTCTACTAATGCGATGATAGATGCGTTCAAACATTTATTATTAATTAAAGGTGCGATTTTATGGTGAACAAAATATCTTCCCCAAACTTGAAGCTCACACGCTGCCTATGGACGTTGGTATTTGAAGTTGGCCTTGTGACTTGACATATATTGACGTATATTATGCTTCTATTGCACACTGTGACTGTATGTGCCTTTCCACAGGTGAATTAGTCCATTTATGATGAGGTTGAGTAGTGGTTGACACATCCGTTCCACAGACCTTTAAACCTGATAGTGATGATTAAAGACTGGGGTCATTTTTGTTTGTTTCTGATGTTCTCCAAATATCAGTTTAGAGTTTGTAAATTGTGTAGAAATTCAGTAAATTAGCTTCCCACACCTGAACTGACCCCACTCTGCCACACCCTGAACTGACCCCAGTCTGCCACACCCTGAACTGACCCCACTCTGACACACCCTGAACTGACCCCACTCTGACACACCCTGAACTGACCCCACTCTGACACACCCTGAACTGACCCCACTCTGACACACCCTGAACTGACCCCACTCTGACACACCCTGAACTGACCCCACTCTGACACACCTACTGACCCACTCTGACACCCTGAACTGACCCCACTCTGCCACACCCTGAACTGACCCCACTCTCACACACCCTGAACTGACCCCACTCTGCCACACACTGAACTGACCCCACTCTGACACACCCTGAACTGACCCCACTCTGACGCACCCTGAACTGACCCCACTCTGACACTCCCTGAACTGACCCCACTCTGACGCACCCTGAACTGACCCCAATCTGACGCACCCTGAACTGACCCCACTCTGACGCACACTGAACTGACCCCACTCTGACACACCCTGAACTGACCCCACTCTGACGCACACTGAACTGACCCCACTCTGACACACCCTGAACTGACCCCACTCTGACGCACCCTGAACTGACCCCACTCTGACACACCCTGAACTGACCCCACTCTGCCACACACTGAACTGACCCCACTCTGACACACCCTGAACTGACCCCACTCTGACGCACCCTGAACTGACCCCACTCTGACGCACCCTGAACTGACCCCACTCTGACGCACCCTGAACTGACCCCACTCTGACGCACCCTGAACTGACCCCACTCTGACGCACCCTGGGTTTAGCTAAACTGACCCCACTGTTCTAAACAGCCAACATAAAACAAGTGGCAATGGAAACTACTGCGCAGTACATGTTGACAGTTTGACCGTTCCTCCTCTCTCCTCCTCCTTCTCTCCTCCCAGCTGCATCTGACCTGGTCCTGAATGCTCCCCTGGTCCAGCAGTCCGTGTACATTGAGGACCGCCCGCTACACATGTTGTACTGCGCAGCGGAGGAGAACTGTCTGTCTAAGTCTGCTGCTAGTGCTAACTGGCCCTACGGACACCGCCGCCTGCTACGGTTCTCCTCTCAGATCCACAACATCGGACGGGCCGACTTCAGGCCCAAGGCTGGACGCCACTCCTGGGTCTGGCACGCCTGTCACGGGTAACTATGGCAACCTAGTCATCTAGCGCAGTGGTTTCCAACCTGTGGTCATTGCCTTTGGTGATACATTACCTTTGACAATGCATTGCCTTTAACAATACATGACCTTTAGTGATGCATTACCTTTGACAATACATTGCCTTTAGTGATACATTACCTTTAACAATACATTGCCTTTAACAGTGCATTGCCTTTAGTGATACATTACCTTTAACGATACATTACCTTTGACATTACATTACTGTTGACAATACATTACCTTTAACAATACGTTGCCTTTACCACTACATTACCTCTGTTACATTACCTTTGGCAATACATTACCTTTGACCGTACATTACCTTAAACAATATATTAACTTTAACAATACAAATGGTTTACAATAATAATAGGCCTTTAATCTGTTAATAACTGATAACATTGACTCTCAATTTGACTGCCAAGATATTTAAAATATTTCTGCGAATTGGTGGTCCTCGAGCTGTTGACGGTGATTTGGAAGGGGAAAAGTTGGGAATCGCTGATGTAGAGAATACCTTCAATTGTCTATATAATAGATGGGTTAGCTGACAATGTCACGGAAACCATATGCGTGCTTCCATGGGGCAGAATTCAGCCTGTTGTTGTCATTCTGAATGGCCAGATTGCTAGCGACAATGACAAGAAACTGTCATGTGGGGAATCGGAAGTGGCTGGTTTCAGCTGGTTTCGTCTTGTTCTTGATACCATGTCGTGTTTTCAGGTTTTTGACTGTGACAGGCTTTGGTTTTTACGTTTAATATGTTTTCAATTAACATTGGAGATCAAATATAACTTCAATGTTGTTAACAATTTAAGCCAACCGTGTGTTTTTTGCCCCATAGTGGCGCACGCATCAGTTTTATTGCCAATCAACCTTCCCATTTATACGATCGCAGGTTGTAGGTCTGCTGAGCACAAACTTGAACATTGTGAAAATTCTGTGCAACTTCCAGCGCACGTTAACTGTGAACACTGAGGCTGTACCTGCTTTAAGTTACAGTTTTACTGTGAACACTGAGGCTGTACCTGCTTAATGTTACAGTTTTACTGTGAACACTGAGGCTGTACCCACTTTAAGTTACAGTTTTACTGTGAACACTGAGGCTGTACCTGCTTTAAGTTGCAGTTTTACTGTGAACACTGAGGCTGTACCTGCTTTAAGTTACAGTTTTACTGTGAACACTGAGGCTGTACCCACTAAGTTACAGTTTTACTGTGAACACTGAGGCTGTACCCACTAAGTTACAGTTTTACTGTGAACACTGAGGCTGTACCCACTAAGTTACAGTTTTACTGTGAACACTGAGGCTGTACCCACTAAGTTACAGTTTTACTGTGAACACTGAGGCTGTACCCACTAAGTTACAGTTTTACTGTGAACACTGAGGCTGTACAGTTTTACTGTGAACACTGAGGCTGTACCTGCTTTAAGTTACAGTTTTACTGTGAACACAGGCTGTACCTGCTTTAAGTTGCAGTTTTACTGTGAACACTGAGGCTGTACCTGCTTTAAGTTACAGTTTTACTGTGAACACTGAGGCTCTACCCACTAAGTTACAGTTTTACTGTGAACACTGAGGCTGTACCCACTAAGTTACAGTTTTACTGTGAACACTGAGGCTGTACCCACTAAGTTACAGTTTTACTGTGAACACTGAGGCTGTACCCACTAAGTTACAGTTTTACTGTGAACACTGAGGCTGTACAGTTTTACTGTGAACACTGAGGCTGTACCTGCTTTAAGTTACAGTTTTACTGTGAACACTGAGGCTGTACCTGCTTTCAGTTACAGTTTTACTGTGAACACTGAGGCTGTACCCACTTTAAGTTACAGTTTTACTGTGAACACTGAGGCTGTACCCACTAAGTTACAGTTTTACTGTGAACACTGAGGCTGTACCTGCTTTAAGTTACAGTTTTACTGTGAACACTGAGGCTGTACCTGCTTTAAGTTACAGTTTTACTGTGAACACTGAGGCTGTACCTGCTTTAAGTTACAGTTTTACTGTGAACACTGAGGCTGTACCCACTAAGTTACAGTTTTACTGTGAACACTGAGGCTGTACCCACTTTAAGTTACAGTTTTACTGTGAACACTGAGGCTGTACCTGCTTTAAGTTGCAGTTTTACTGTGAACACTGAGGCTGTACCTGCTTTAAGTTACAGTTTTACTGTGAACACTGAGGCTGTACCCACTAAGTTACAGTTTTACTGTGAACACTGAGGCTGTACCCACTAAGTTACAGTTTTACTGTGAACACTGAGGCTGTACCCACTAAGTTACAGTTTTACTGTGAACACTGAGGCTGTACCCACTAAGTTACAGTTTTACTGTGAACACTGAGGCTGTACCCACTAAGTTACAGTTTTACTGTGAACACTGAGGCTGTACAGTTTTACTGTGAACACTGAGGCTGTACAGTTTTACTGTGAACACTGAGGCTGTACCTGCTTTAAGTTACAGTTTTACTGTGAACACAGGCTGTACCTGCTTTAAGTTGCAGTTTTACTGTGAACACTGAGGCTGTACCTGCTTTAAGTTACAGTTTTACTGTGAACACTGAGGCTCTACCCACTAAGTTACAGTTTTACTGTGAACACTGAGGCTGTACCCACTAAGTTACAGTTTTACTGTGAACACTGAGGCTGTACCCACTAAGTTACAGTTTTACTGTGAACACTGAGGCTGTACAGTTTTACTGTGAACACTGAGGCTGTACCTGCTTTAAGTTACAGTTTTACTGTGAACACTGAGGCTGTACCTGCTTTCAGTTACAGTTTTACTGTGAACACTGAGGCTGTACCCACTTTAAGTTACAGTTTTACTGTGAACACTGAGGCTGTACCCACTAAGTTACAGTTTTACTGTGAACACTGAGGCTGTACCTGCTTTAAGTTACAGTTTTACTGTGAACACTGAGGCTGTACCTGCTTTAAGTTACAGTTTTACTGTGAACACTGAGGCTGTACCTGCTTTAAGCTACAGTTTTACTGTGAACACTGAGGCTGTACCCACTAAGTTACAGTTTTACTGTGAACACTGAGGCTGTACCCACTTTAAGTTACAGTTTTACTGTGAACACTGAGGCTGTACCTGCTTTAAGTTGCAGTTTTACTGTGAACACTGAGGCTGTACCTGCTTTAAGTTACAGTTTTACTGTGAACACTGAGGCTCTACCCACTAAGTTACAGTTTTACTGTGAACACTGAGGCTGTACCTGCTTTAAGTTACAGTTTTACTGTGAACATTGAGGCTGTACCCACTAAGTTACAGTTTTACTGTGAACACTGAGGCTGTACCCACTAAGTTACAGTTTTACTGTGAACACTGAGGCTGTACCCACTAAGTTACAGTTTTACTGTGAACACTGAGGCTGTACAGTTTTACTGTGAACACTGAGGCTGTACAGTTTTACTGTGAACACTGAGGCTGTACCTGCTTTAAGTTACAGTTTTACTGTGAACACTGAGGCTGTACCTGCTTTCAGTTACAGTTTTACTGTGAACACTGAGGCTGTACCCACTTTAAGTTACAGTTTTACTGTGAACACTGAGGCTGTACCCACTAAGTTACAGTTTTACTGTGAACACTGAGGCTGTACCTGCTTTAAGTTACAGTTTTACTGTGAACACTGAGGCTGTACCTGCTTTAAGTTACAGTTTTACTGTGAACACTGAGGCTGTACCCACTAAGTTACAGTTTTACTGTGAACACTGAGGCTGTACAGTTTTACTGTGAACACTGAGGCGGTACAGTTTTACTGTGAACACTGAGGCTGTACCTGCTTTAAGTTACAGTTTTACTGTGAACACTGAGGCTGTACCTGCTTTAAGTTACAGTTTTACTGTGAACACTGAGGCTGTACCTGCTTTAAGTTACAGTTTTACTGTGAACACTGAGGCTGTACCTGCTTTAAGTTACAGTTTTACTGTGAACACTGAGGCTGTACCCACTAAGTTACAGTTTTACTGTGAACACTGAGGCTGTACAGTTTTACTGTGAACACTGAGGCTGTACAGTTTTACTGTGAACACTGAGGCTGTACCTGCTTTAAGTTACAGTTTTACTGTGAACACTGAGGCTGTACCTGCTTTCAGTTACAGTTTTACTGTGAACACTGAGGCTGTACCCACTTTAAGTTACAGTTTTACTGTGAACACTGAGGCTGTACCCACTAAGTTACAGTTTTACTGTGAACACTGAGGCTGTACCTGCTTTCAGTTACAGTTTTACTGTGAACACTGAGGCTGTACCTGCTTTCAGTTACAGTTTTACTGTGAACACTGAGGCTGTACCCACTTTAAGTTACAGTTTTACTGTGAACACTGAGGCTGTACCTGCTTTAAGTTACAGTTTTACTGTAGTGTTCACAGTTTTACAGCCTGAGGCTGTACCCACTAAGTTACAGTTTTACTGTGAACACTGAGGCTGTACAGTTTTACTGTGAACACTGAGGCGGTACAGTTTTACTGTGAACACTGAGGCTGTACCTGCTTTAAGTTACAGTTTTACTGTGAACACTGAGGCTGTACCTGCTTTAAGTTACAGTTTTACTGTGAACACTGAGGCTGTACCTGCTTTAAGTTACAGTTTTACTGTGAACACTGAGGCTGTACCTGCTTTAAGTTACAGTTTTACTGTAGTGTTCACAGTTTTACTGTGAACACTGAGGCTGTACCTGCAGTAAAACTGTACAGCCTCAGTGTTCACAGTAAAACTGTAACTTAGTGGGTACAGCCTCAGTGTTCACAGTAAAACTGTAACTTAGTGGGTACAGCCTCAGTGTTCACAGTAAAACTGTAACTTAGTGGGTACAGCCTCAATGTTCACAGTAAAACTGTAACTTAAAGCAGGTACAGCCTCAGTGTTCACAGTAAAACTGTAACTTAGTGGGTAGAGCCTCAGTGTTCACAGTAAAACTGTAACTTAAAGCAGGTACAGCCTCAGTGTTCACAGTAAAACTGCAACTTAAAGCAGGTACAGCCTCAGTGTTCACAGTAAAACTGTAACTTAAAGTGGGTACAGCCTCAGTGTTCACAGTAAAACTGTAACTTAGTGGGTACAGCCTCAGTGTTCACAGTAAAACTGTAGCTTAAAGCAGGTACAGCCTCAGTGTTCACAGTAAAACTGTAACTTAAAGCAGGTACAGCCTCAGTGTTCACAGTAAAACTGTAACTTAAAGCAGGTACAGCCTCAGTGTTCACAGTAAAACTGTAACTTAGTGGGTACAGCCTCAGTGTTCACAGTAAAACTGTAACTTAAAGTGGGTACAGCCTCAGTGTTCACAGTAAAACTGTAACTGAAAGCAGGTACAGCCTCAGTGTTCACAGTAAAACGCTCTCTCCCTCTGCTGAGACTGACCCTCAGTCTGCTGCTCTCTCCCTCTGCTGAGACTGACCCTCAGTCTGCTGCTCTCTCTCCCTCTGCTGAGAATGACCCTCAGTCTGCTGCTCTCTCCCTCTGCTGAGACGGACCCTCAGTCTGCTGCTCTCTCCCTCTGCTGAGACGGACCCTCAGTCTGCTGCTCTCTCCCTCTGCTGAGACGGACCCTCAGTCTGCTGCTCTCTCCCTCTGCTGAGACTGACCCTCAGTCTGCTGCTCTCTCCCTCTGCTGAGACGGACCCTCAGTCTGCTACTCTCTCCCTCTGCTGAGAGGCAATTTAATCAAAGCCAATATGCAGTGATAATGTATTGGGCCTATAGCTTACTGCACAAACTGCTACAGAACTGTTTTTAATTAGTTAATGTTACATAGACTCTTTTTTTAAAGTCATGTTTTTTAAAGTCTTGACTCAGAAAAGGTTGGTGACCGTTGTTCTAGAGTTTTCCCTGTCAACATGATTGAATAAGCTAAATAGCCAATAGGCAGAGGGTATCTTAATTTGTCTGATTCTCACGAATAATGTTAAGGGAATAATGATGCATTTTATTTTGAAAAGCGGTGTCTTGCATCAAACACCACAACATGTTCAGTCACCTCCATGTCTGAAGGACAAGTGGATAAACAGGTTTTTCCCCCAAAGTCTCATGTAATGTAGTCCTACATTGAACAAAACACATTGAACTGCTACTGTAGGCTGAATGATAGAACAGATATTTCCATGTTAAAATGTTATGGGATCCATTGTTTTTAATGGTAGGCTACTCTGGTAGGCCTACATTATGATCAAATAGCCACAGTAGCCTACTTTACCGTTGTTAAAACTGTAACTAAAAGCAAGGTACAGTCTCAGTGTTCACAGTAAAACTGTAACTGAAAGCAGGTACAGCCTCAGTGTTCACAGTAAAACTGTAACTTAAAGCAGGTACAGCCTCAGTGTTCACAGTAAAACTGTAACTTAAAGCAGGTACAGCCTCAGTGTTCACAGTAAAACTGTAACTTAAAGTGGGTACAGCCTCAGTGTTCACAGTAAAACTGCTTTAAGTTACAGTTTTACTGTGAACACTGAGGCTGTACCTGCTTTAAGTTACAGTTTTACTGTGAACACTGAGGCTGTACCCACTAAGTTACAGTTTTACTGTGAACACTGAGGCTGTACAGTTTTACTGTGAACACTGAGGCTGTACAGTTTTACTGTGAACACTGAGGCTGTACCTGCTTTAAGTTACAGTTTTACTGTGAACACTGAGGCTGTACCCACTAAGTTACAGTTTTACTGTGAACACTGAGGCTGTACCTGCTTTCAGTTACAGTTTTACTGTGAACACTGAGGCTGTACCTGCTTTCAGTTACAGTTTTACTGTGAACACTGAGGCTGTACCCACTTTAAGTTACAGTTTTACTGTGAACACTGAGGCTGTACCTGCTTTAAGTTACAGTTTTACTGTGAACACTGAGGCTGTACCTGCTTTAAGTTACAGTTTTACTGTGAACACTGAGGCTGTACCTGCTTTCAGTTACAGTTTTACTGTGAACACTGAGACTGTACCTTGCTTTTAGTTACAGTTTTAACAGCGGTAAAGTAGGCTACTGTGGCTATTTGATCATAATGTAGGCCTACCAGAGTAGCCTACCATTAAAAACAATGGATCCCATAACATTTTAACATGGAAATATCTGTTCTATCATTCAGCCTACAGTAGCAGTTCAATGTGTTTTGTTCAATGTAGGACTACATTACATGAGACTTTGGGGGAAAAACCTGTTTATCCACTTGTCCTTCAGACATGGAGGTGACTGAACATGTTGTGGTGTTTGATGCAAGACACCGCTTTTCAAAATAAAATGCATCATTATTCCCTTAACATTATTCGTGAGAATCAGACAAATTAAGATACCCTCTGCCTATTGGCTATTTAGCTTATTCAATCATGTTGACAGGGAAAACTCTAGAACAACGGTCACCAACCTTTTCTGAGTCAAGACTTTAAAAAACATGACTTTAAAAAAAGAGTCTATGTAACATTAACTAATTAAAAACAGTTCTGTAGCAGTTTGTGCAGTAAGCTATAGGCCCAATACATTATCACTGCATATTGGCTTTGATTAAATTGCCTCTCAGCAGAGGGAGAGAGTAGCAGACTGAGGGTCCGTCTCAGCAGAGGGAGAGAGCAGCAGACTGAGGGTCAGTCTCAGCAGAGGGAGAGAGCAGCAGACTGAGGGTCCGTCTCAGCAGAGGGAGAGAGCAGCAGACTGAGGGTCCGTCTCAGCAGAGGGAGAGAGCAGCAGACTGAGGGTCCGTCTCAGCAGAGGGAGAGAGCAGCAGACTGAGGGTCATTCTCAGCAGAGGGAGAGAGAGCAGCAGACTGAGGGTCAGTCTCAGCAGAGGGAGAGAGCAGCAGACTGAGGGTCAGTCTCAGCAGAGGGAGAGAGCAGCAGACTGAGGGTCAGTCTCAGCGGAGGGAGAGAGCAGCAGACTGAGGGTCAGTCTCAGCGGAGGGAGAGAGCAGCAGACTGAGGGTCCGTCTCAGCAGAGGGAGAGAGCAGCAGACTGAGGGTCAGTCTCAGCAGAGGGAGAGAGCAGCAGACTGAGGGTCAGTCTCAGCAGAGGGAGCCTGAGGGTCAGTCTCAGCAGAGGGAGAGAGCAGCAGACTGAGGGTCAGTCTCAGCAGAGGGAGCCTGAGGGTCAGTCTCAGCAGAGGGAGAGAGCAGCAGACTGAGGGTCAGTCTCAGCAGAGGGAGAGAGCAGCAGACTGAGGGTCAGTCTCAGCAGAGGGAGAGAGCAGCAGACTGAGGGTACGTCTCAGCAGAGGGAGAGAGCAGCAGACTGAGGGTCAGTCTCAGCAGAGGGAGAGAGCAGCAGACTGAGGGTCCGTCTCAGCAGAGGGAGAGAGCAGCAGACTGAGGGTCCATCTCAGCAGAGGGAGAGAGCAGCAGACTGAGGGTCAGTCTCAGCGGAGGGAGAGAGCAGCAGACTGATGGTCAGTCTCAGGGGAGGGAGAGAGCAGCAGACTGATGGTCAGTCTCAGTGGAGGGAGAGAGCAGCAGACTGATGATCAGTCTCAGGGGAGGGAGAGAGCAGCAGACTGAGGGTCAGTCTCAGCAGAGGGAGAGAGCAGCAGACTGATGGTCAGTCTCAGCAGAGGGAGAGAGCAGCAGACTGAGGGTCAGTCTCAGCGGAGGGAGAGAGCAGCAGACTGAGGGTCCGTCTCAGCAGAGGGAGAGAGCAGCAGACTGAGGGTCAGTCTCAGTGGAGGGAGAGAGCAGCAGACTGAGGGTCAGTCTCAGTGGAGGGAGAGAGCAGCAGACTGAGGGTCCGTCTCAGCAGAGGGAGAGAGCAGCAGACTGAGGGTCCGTCTCAGCAGAGGGAGAGAGCAGCAGACTGAGGGTCCATCTCAGCAGAGGGAGAGAGCAGCAGACTGAGAGTCAGTCTCTCTCTCTCTAGTCGTGGTTTTGACGTTTAGAAACAGTAGCTCTGTGCTGTATTCGTTGACAGTCTCTCTCTAGTCGTGGTTTTGACGTTTAGAAACAGCAGCACTGTGCTGTATTCGTTGACAGTCACTCTCTAGTCGTGGTTTTGACGTTTAGAAACAGCAGCACTGTGCTGTATTCGTTGACAGTCTCTCTCTAGTCGTGGTTTTGACGTTTAGAAACAGCAGCTCTGTGCTGTATTCGTTGACATTCTCTCTCTAGTCGTGGTTTTAAACGTTTAGAAACAGTAGCTCTGTGCTGTATTCGTTGACAGTCTCTCTCTAGTCGTGGTTTTGACGTTTAGAAACAGTAGCTCTGTGCTGTATTCGTTGACAGTCTCTCTCTAGTCGTGGTTTTGACGTTTAGAAACAGTAGCTCTGTGCTGTATTCGTTGACAGTCTCTCTAGTCGTGGTTTTGACGTTTAGAAACAGCAGCACTGTGCTGTATTCGTTGACAGTCTCTCTCTAGTCATGGTTTTGACGTTTAGAAACAGTAGCTCTGTGCTGTATTCGTTGACAGTCTCTCTCTAGTCATGGTTTTGACGTTTAGAAACAGCAGCTCTGTGCTGTATTCGTTGACAGTCTCTCTCTAGTCGTGGTTTTGACGTTTAGAAACAGTAGCTCTGTGCTGTATTCGTTGACAGTCTCTCTAGTCGTGGTTTTGACGTTTAGAAACAGCAGCTCTGTGCTGTATTCGTTGACAGTATCTCTAGTCGTGGTTTTGATGTTTAGAAACAGTAGCTCTGTGCTGTATTCGTTGACAGTCTCTCTCTAGTCGTGGTTTTGACGTTTAGAAACAGTAGCTCTGTGCTGTATTCGTTGACAGTCTCTCTCTAGTCGTGGTTTTGACGTTTAGAAACAGTAGCTCTGTGCTGTATTCGTTGACAGTCTCACTCTAGTCGTGGTTTTGACGTTTAGAAAGAGTAGCTCTGTGCTGTATTCGTTGACAGTCTCTCTAGTCGTGGTTTTGACGTTTAGAAACAGTAGCTCTGTGCTGTATTCGTTGACAGTCTCTCTCTAGTCGTGGTTTTGACGTTTAGAAACAGTAGCTCTGTGCTGTATTCGTTGACAGTCTCTCTCTAGTCGTGGTTTTGACGTTTAGAAACAGCAGCTCTGTGCTGTATTCGTTGACAGTCTCTCTAGTCGTGGTTTTGACGTTTAGAAACAGTAGCTCTGTGCTGTATTCGTTGACAGTCTCTCTCTAGTCGTGGTTTTGACGTTTAGAAACAGTAGCTCTGTGCTGTATTCGTTGACAGTCTCTCTCTAGTCGTGGTTTTGACGTTTAGAAACAGCAGCTCTGTGCTGTATTCGTTGACAGTCTCTCTCTAGTCGTGGTTTTGACGTTTAGAAACAGTAGCTCTGTGCTGTATTCGTTGACAGTCTCTCTAGTCGTGGTTTTGACGTTTAGAAACAGCAGCACTGTGCTGTATTCGTTGACAGTCGCTCTCTAGTCGTGGTTTTGACGTTTAGAAACAGCAGCACTGTGCTGTATTCGTTGACAGTCTCTCTCTAGTCGTGGTTTTGACGTTTAGAAACAGTAGCTCTGTGCTGTATTCGTTGACAGTCTCTCTCTAGTCGTGGTTTTGACGTTTAGAAACAGTAGCTCTGTGCTGTATTCGTTGACAGTCTCTAGTCGTGGTTTTGACGTTTAGAAACAGCAGCACTGTGCTGTATTCGTTGACAGTCTCTCTCTAGTCGTGGTTTTGACGTTTAGAAACAGTAGCTCTGTGCTGTATTCGTTGACAGTCTCTCTCTAGTCGTGGTTTTGACGTTTAGAAACAGTAGCACTGTGCTGTATTCGTTGACAGTCTCTCTCTAGTCGTGGTTTTGACGTTTAGAAACAGTAGCTCTGTGCTGTATTCGTTGACAGTCTCTAGTCGTGGTTTTGACGTTTAGAAACAGCAGCACTGTGCTGTATTCGTTGACAGTCTCTCTCTAGTCGTGGTTTTGACGTTTAGAAACAGTAGCTCTGTGCTGTATTCGTTGACAGTCTCTCTCTAGTCGTGGTTTTGACGTTTAGAAACAGTAGCTCTGTGCTGTATTCGTTGACAGTCTCTCTCTAGTCGTGGTTTTAAACGTTTTGAAATCTCACAGTATCAACTTTGATATAGCTTTCGTTTATGCCTGTTACGTTACTGCAGACACGGTCATCTGAGCCATCCGATTGGCCAGCGGTAGGCCTATAGTGCACTCGATTTGCCCTCTGGGCCCACCGGGAAGGCAGAATTTGTACATTCAGACACATGAAATGGTTCCAAATAGCAACAGTTCGCCTACCCAGCACACAGGGCAGCTGAATCAGGTGCACCTACCGCCAACAGCCGGACATTAATAATAAACAAAATAGGAACACAAGGCTTTATCTTTGTTTTGTTTTTACAGAAATCTCATAGATATCCCTGACCTATACTCTCAGATCAGATACCCCTGACCTATACTCTCAGATCAGATATCCCTGACCTATACTCTCAGATCAGATATCCCTGACCTATACTCTCAGATCAGATACCCCTGACCTATACTCTCAGATCAGATACCCCTGACCTATACTCTCAGATCAGATACCCCTGACCTATACTCTCAGATCAGATACCCCTGACCTATACTCTCAGATCAGATATCCCTGACCTATACTCTCAGATCAGATACCCCTGACCTATACTCTCAGATCAGATACCCCTGACCTATACCCTCAGATCAGATACCCCTGACCTATACTCTCAGATCAGATATCCCTGACCTATACTCTCAGATCAGATACCCCTGACCTATACTCTCAGATCAGATATCCCTGACCTATACCCTCAGATCAGATATCCCTGACCTATACTCTCAGATCAGATAGCCCTGACCTATACTCTCAGATCAGATATCCCTGACCTATACTCTCAGATCAGATAGCCCTGACCTATACTCTCAGATCAGATATCCCTGACCTATACTCTCAGATCAGATATCCCTGACCTATACTCTCAGATCAGATATCCCTGACCTATACTCTCAGATCAGATATCCCTGACCTATACCCTCAGATCAGATATCCCTGACCTATACTCTCAGATCAGATATCCCTGACCTATACTCTCAGATCAGATATCCCTGACCTATACCCTCAGATCAGATATCCCTGACCTATACTCTCAGATCAGATATCCCTGACCTATACTCTCAGATCAGATATCCCTGACCTATACTCTCAGATCAGATACCCCTGACCTATACCCTCAGATCAGATATCCCTGACCTATACTCTCAGATCAGATATCCCTGACCTATACTCTCAGATCAGATATCCCTGACCTATACTCTCAGATCAGATACCCCTGACCTATACCCTCAGATCAGATATCCCTGACCTATACTCTCAGATCAGATATCCCTGACCTATACTCTCAGATCAGATATCCCTGACCTATACTCTCAGATCAGATATCCCTGACCTATACTCTCAGATCAGATATCCCTGACCTATACTCTCAGATCAGATATCCCTGACCTATACTCTCAGATCAGATATCCCTGACCTATACTCTCAGATCAGATATCCCTGACCTATACTCTCAGATCAGATATCCCTGACCTATACTCTCAGATCAGATATCCCTGACCTATACTCTCAGATCAGATATCCCTGACCTATACTCTCAGATCAGATATCCCTGACCTATACTCTCAGATCAGATACCCCTGACCTATACCCTCAGATCAGATATCCCTGACCTATACTCTCAGATCAGATATCCCTGACCTATACTCTCAGATCAGATATCCCTGACCTATACTCTCAGATCAGATATCCCTGACCTATACCCTCAGATCAGATATCCCTGACCTATACTCTCAGATCAGATATCCCTGACCTATACTCTCAGATCAGATATCCCTGACCTATACTCTCAGATCAGATACCCCTGACCTATACTCTCAGATCAGATATCCCTGACCTATACTCTCAGATCAGATACCCCTGACCTATACTCTCAGATCAGATACCCCTGACCTATACTCGCAGATCACATACCCCTGACCTATACTCGCAGATCACATACCCCTGACCTATACTCTCAGATCAGATATCCATGACCTATACTCTCAGATCAGATATCCCTGACCTATACTCTCAGATCAGATATCCCTGACCTATACTCTCAGATCAGATATCCCTGACCTATACTCTCAGATCAGATATCCCTGACCTATACCCTCAGATCAGATACCCCTGACCTATACTCTCAGATCAGATACCCCTGACCTATACTCTCAGATCAGATATCCCTGACCTATACTCTCAGATCAGATACCCCTGACCTATACTCTCAGATCAGATACCCCTGACCTATACTCTCAGATCAGATATCCCTGACCTATACTCTCAGATCAGATATCCCTGACCTATACCCTCAGATCAGATATCCCTGACCTATACCCTCAGATCAGATAGCCCTGACTTATACTCTCAGATCAGATATCCCTGACCTATACTCTCAGATCAGATACTCCTGACCTATACTCTCAGATCAGATACCCCTGACCTATACTCTCAGATCAGATACCCCTGACCTATACTCTCAGATCAGATACCCCTGACCTATACTCTCAGATCAGATACCCCTGACCTATACTCTCAGATCAGATAGCCCTGACCTATACCCTCCGATCAGATATCCCTGACCTATACTCCTCAGATCAGATATCCCTGACCTATACTCTCAGATCAGATACCCCTGACCTATACTCTCAGATCAGATACCCCTGACCTATACTCTCAGATCAGATACCCTGACCTATACTCTCAGATCAGAACCCCTGACCTATACTCTCAGATCAGATATCCCTGACCTATACTCTCAGATCAGATACCCCTGACCTATACCCTCAGATCAGATACCCCTGACCTATACTCTCAGATCAGATATCCCTGACCTATACTCTCAGATCAGATATCCCTGACCTATACTCTCAGATCAGATATCCCTGACCTATACTCTCAGATCAGATATCCCTGACCTATACTCTCAGATCAGATATCCCTGACCTATACTCTCAGATCAGATATCCCTGACCTGTACTCTCAGATCAGATATCCCTGACCTATACTCTCATATCAGATATCCCTGACCTATACCCTCAGATCAGATATCCCTGACCTATACCCTCAGATCAGATATCCCTGACCTATACTCTCAGATCAGATACCCCTGACCTATACTCTCAGATCAGATACCCCTGACCTATACTCTCAGATCAGATATCCCTGACCTATACTCTCAGATCAGATACCCCTGACCTATACTCTCAGATCAGATACCCCTGACCTATACTCTCAGATCAGATACCCCTGACCTATCCTCTCAGATCAGATATCACTGACCTATACTCTCAGATCAGATACCCCTGACCTATACTCTCAGATCAGATACCCCTGACCTATACTCTCAGATCAGATACCCCTGACCTATACTCTCAGATCAGATACCCCTGACCTATACTCTCAGATCAGATACCCCTGACCTATACTCTCAGATCAGATAGCCCTGACCTATACCCTCCGATCAGATATCCCTGACCTATACTCTCAGATCAGATATCCCTGACCTATACTCTCAGATCAGATACCCCTGACCTATACTCTCAGATCAGATACCCCTGACCTATACTCTCAGATCAGATACCCCCTGACCTATACTCTCAGATCAGAACCCCTGACCTATACTCTCAGATCAGATATCCCTGACCTATACTCTCAGATCAGATACCCCTGACCTATACTCTCAGATCAGATATCCCTGACCTATACTCTCAGATCAGATATCCCTGACCTATACTCTCAGATCAGATATCCCTGACCTATACTCTCAGATCAGATATCCCTGACCTATACTCTCAGATCAGATATCCCTGACCTATACTCTCAGATCAGATATCCCTGACCTGTACTCTCAGATCAGATATCCCTGACCTATACCTCAGATCAGATATCCCTGACCTATACCCTCAGATCAGTATCCCTGACCTATACCCTCAGATCAGATATCCCTGACCTTACTCTCAGATCAGATACCCCTGACCTATACCTCAGATCAGATATCCCTGACCTATACTCTCAGATCCTCAGATACCCCTGACCTATACTCTCAGATCAGATACCCCTGACCTATACTCTCAGATCAGATACCCCTGACCTATACTCTCAGATCAGATTATCACTGGACCTATACTCTCAATCAGATACCCCTGACCTATACTCTCAGATCAGATACCCCTGACCTATACTCTCAGATCAGATACCCCTGACCTATACTCTCAGATCAGATACCCCTGACCTATACTCTCAGATCAGATACCCCTGACCTATACTCTCAGATCAGATACCCCTGACCTATACTCTCAGATCAGATACCCCTGACCTATACTCTCTGATCAGATACCCTGACCTATACTCTCAGATCAGATATTCCCTGACCTATACTCTCAGATCAGATATCCCTGACCTATACTCTCAGATCAGATACCCCTGACCTATACTCTCAGATCAGATACCCCTGACCTATACTCTCAGATCAGATATCCCTGACCTATACTCTCAGATCAGATACCCCTGACCTATACTCTCAGATCAGATACCCCTGACCTATACTCTCAGATCAGATAGCCCTGACCTATACTCTCAGATCAGATACCCCTGACCTATACTCTCAGATCAGATAGCCCTGACCTATACTCTCAGATCAGATAGCCCTGACCTATACTCTCAGATCAGATAGCCCTGACCTATACTCTCAGATCAGATAGCACTGACCTATACTCTCAGATCAGATATACCTGACCTATACTCTCAGATCAGATACCCCTGAACCTATACTCTCAGATCAGATATCCCTGACCTATACTCTCAGATCAGATACCCCTGACCTATACTCTCAGATCAGATATCCCTGACCTATACTCTCAGATCAGATATCCCTGACCTATACTCTCAGATCAGATATCCCTGACCTATACTCTCAGATCAGATATCCCGGACCTATACTCTCAGATCAGATACCCCTGACCTATACTCTCAGATCAGATATCCCTGACCTATACTCTCAGATCAGATATCCCTGACCTATACTCTCAGATCAGATACCCCTGACCTATACTCTCAGATCAGATATCCCTGACCTATACTCTCAGATCAGATATCCCTGACCTATACTCTCAGATCAGATACCCCTGACCTATACTCTCAGATCAGATACCCCTGACCTATACTCTCAGATCAGATACCCCTGACCTATACTCTCAGATCAGATATCCCTGACCTATACTCTCAGATCAGATACCCCTGACCTATACTCTCAGATCAGATACCCCTGACCTATACTCTCAGATCAGATATCCCTGACCTATACTCTCAGATCAGATACCCTGACCTATACTCTCAGATCAGATACCCCTGACCTATACTCTCAGATCAGATATCCCTGACCTATACTCTCAGATCAGATACCCCTGACCTATACTCTCAGATCAGATATCCCTGACCTATACTCTCAGATCAGATATCCCTGACCTATACTCTCAGATCAGATATCCCTGACCTATACTCTCAGATCAGATACCCCTGACCTATACTCTCAGATCAGATATCCCTGACCTATACTCTCAGATCAGATACCCCTGACCTATACTCTCAGATCAGATACCCCTGACCTATACTCTCAGATCAGATATCCCTGACCTATACTCTCAGATCAGATATCCCTGACCTATACTCTCAGATCAGATATCCCTGACCTATACTCTCAGATCAGATATCCCTGACCTATACTCTCAGATCAGATATCCCTGACCTATACTCTCAGATCAGATACCCCTGACCTATACTCTCAGATCAGATACCCCTGACCTATACTCTCAGATCAGATATCCCTGACCTATACTCTCAGATCAGATACCCCTGACCTATACTCTCAGATCAGATACCCCTGACCTATACTCTCAGATCAGATATCCCTGACCTATACTCTCAGATCAGATATCCCTGACCTATACTCTCAGATCAGATATCCCTGACCTATACTCTCAGATCAGATATCCCTGACCTATACTCTCAGATCAGATATCCCTGACCTATACTCTCAGATCAGATACCCTGACCTATACTCTCAGATCAGATACCCCTGACCTATACTCTCAGATCAGATACCCCTGACCTATACTCTCAGATCAGATACCCTGACCTATACTCTCAGATCAGATACCCCTGACCTATACTCTCAGATCAGATATCCCTGACCTATACTCTCAGATCAGATATCCCTGACCTATACTCTCAGATCAGATATCCCTGACCTATACTCGCAGATCAGATACCCCTGACCTATACTCTCAGATCAGATACCCTGACCTATACTCTCAGATCAGATACCCCTGACCTATACTCTCAGATCAGATACCCTGACCTATACTCTCAGATCAGATATCCCTGACCTATACTCTCAGATCAGATACCCCTGACCTATACTCTCAGATCAGATACCCCTGACCTATACTCTCAGATCAGATATCCCTGACCTATACTCTCAGATCAGATATCCCGACCTATACTCTCAGATCAGATATCCCTGACCTATACTCTCAGATCAGATATCCCTGACCTATACTCTCAGATCAGATATCCCTGACGCTATACTCTCAGATCAGATATCCCTGACCTATACTCTCAGATCAGATATCCCTGACCTATACTCTCAGATCAGATATCCCTGACCTATACTCTCAGATCAGATATCCCTGACCTATACTCTCAGATCAGATATCCCTGACCTATACTCTCAGATCAGATACCCCTGACCTATACTCTCAGATCAGATACCCCTGACCTATACTCTCAGATCAGATATCCCTGACCTATACTCTCAGATCAGATACCCCTGACCTATACTCTCAGATCAGATACCCCTGACCTATACTCTCAGATCAGATACCCCTGACCTATACTCTCAGATCAGATATCCCTGACCTATACTCTCAGATCAGATACCCCTGACCTATACTCTCAGATCAGATACCCCTGACCTATACTCTCAGATCAGATACCCCTGACCTATACTCTCAGATCAGATACCCCTGACCTATACTCTCAGATCAGATACCCCTGACCTATACTCTCAGATCAGATATCCCTGACCTATACTCTCAGATCAGATATCCCTGACCTATACTCTCAGATCAGATATCCCTGACCTATACTCTCAGATCAGATACCCCTGACCTATACTCTCAGATCAGATATCCCTGACCTATACTCTCAGATCAGATACCCCTGACCTATACTCTCAGATCAGATACCCCTGACCTATACTCTCAGATCAGATATCCCTGACCTATACTCTCAGATCAGATACCCCTGACCTATACTCTCAGATCAGATATCCCTGACCTATACTCTCAGATCAGATATCCCTGACCTATACTCTCAGATCAGATATCCCTGACCTATACTCTCAGATCAGATATCCCTGACCTATACTCTCAGATCAGATATCCCTGACCTATACTCTCAGATCAGATATCCCTGACCTATACTCTCAGATCAGATATCCCTGACCTATACTCTCAGATCAGATATCCCTGACCTATACTCTCAGATCAGATATCCCTGACCTATACTCTCAGATCAGATATCCCTGACCTATACTCTCAGATCAGATATCCCTGACCTATACTCTCAGATCAGATACCCCTGACCTATACTCTCAGATCAGATATCCCTGACCTATACTCTCAGATCAGATACCCCTGACCTATACTCTCAGATCAGATACCCCTGACCTATACTCTCAGATCAGATACCCTGACCTATACTCTCAGATCAGATATCCCTGACCTATACTCTCAGATCAGATACCCCTGACCTATACTCTCAGATCAGATACCCCTGACCTATACTCTCAGATCAGATATCCCTGACCTATACTCTCAGATCAGATACCCCTGACCTATACTCTCAGATCAGATACCCTGACCTATACTCTCAGATCAGATACCCTGACCTATACTCTCAGATCAGATACCCCTGACCTATACTCTCAGATCAGATATCCCTGACCTATACTCTCAGATCAGATATCCCTGACCTATACTCTCAGATCAGATATCCCTGACCTATACTCTCAGATCAGATATCCCTGACCTATACTCTCAGATCAGATATCCCTGACCTATACTCTCAGATCAGATACCCTGACCTATACTCTCAGATCAGATACCCCTGACCTATACTCTCAGATCAGATACCCTGACCTATACTCTCAGATCAGATATCCCTGACCTATACTCTCAGATCAGATACCCCTGACCTATACTCTCAGATCAGATATCCCTGACCTATACTCTCAGATCAGATATCCCTGACCTATACTCTCAGATCAGATATCCCTGACCTATACTCTCAGATCAGATATCCCTGACCTATACTCTCAGATCAGATATCCCTGACCTATACTCTCAGATCAGATATCCCTGACCTATACTCTCAGATCAGATATCCCTGACCTATACTCTCAGATCAGATATCCCTGACCTATACTCTCAGATCAGATATCCCTGACCTATACTCTCAGATCAGATATCCCTGACCTATACTCTCAGATCAGATATCCCTGACCTATACTCTCAGATCAGATATCCCTGACCTATACTCTCAGATCAGATACCCCTGACCTATACTCTCAGATCAGATACCCCTGACCTATACTCTCAGATCAGATATCCCTGACCTATACTCTCAGATCAGATATCCCTGACCTATACTCTCAGATCAGATATCCCTGACCTATACTCTCAGATCAGATATCCCTGACCTATACTCTCAGATCAGATACCCCTGACCTATACTCTCAGATCAGATATCCCTGACCTATACTCTCAGATCAGATACCCCTGACCTATACTCTCAGATCAGATATCCCTGACCTATACTCTCAGATCAGATACCCCTGACCTATACTCTCAGATCAGATACCCCTGACCTATACTCTCAGATCAGATATCCCTGACCTATACTCTCAGATCAGATATCCCTGACCTATACTCTCAGATCAGATATCCCTGACCTATACTCTCAGATCAGATATCCCTGACCTATACTCTCAGATCAGATATCCCTGACCTATACTCTCAGATCAGATACCCCTGACCTATACTCTCAGATCAGATATCCCTGACCTATACTCTCAGATCAGATATCCCTGACCTATACTCTCAGATCAGATATCCCTGACCTATACTCTCAGATCAGATATCCCTGACCTATACTCTCAGATCAGATATCCCTGACCTATACTCTCAGATCAGATATCCCTGACCTATACTCTCAGATCAGATATCCCTGACCTATACTCTCAGATCAGATACCCTGACCTATACTCTCAGATCAGATATCCCTGACCTATACTCTCAGATCAGATATCCCTGACCTATACTCTCAGATCAGATATCCCTGACCTATACTCTCAGATCAGATATCCCTGACCTATACTCTCAGATCAGATATCCCTGACCTATACTCTCAGATCAGATATCCCTGACCTATACTCTCAGATCAGATACCCCTGACCTATACTCTCAGATCAGATATCCCTGACCTATACTCTCAGATCAGATATCCCTGACCTATACTCTCAGATCAGATATCCCTGACCTATACTCTCAGATCAGATATCCCTGACCTATACTCTCAGATCAGATATCCCTGACCTATACTCTCAGATCAGATATCCCTGACCTATACTCTCAGATCAGATACCCCTGACCTATACTCTCAGATCAGATACCCTGACCTATACTCTCAGATCAGATATCCCTGACCTATACTCTCAGATCAGATATCCCTGACCTATACTCTCAGATCAGATATCCCTGACCTATACTCTCAGATCAGATATCCCTGACCTATACTCTCAGATCAGATATCCCTGACCTATACTCTCAGATCAGATATCCCTGACCTATACTCTCAGATCAGATATCCCTGACCTATACTCTCAGATCAGATATCCCTGACCTATACTCTCAGATCAGATATCCCTGACCTATACTCTCAGATCAGATATCCCTGACCTATACTCTCAGATCAGATACCCCTGACCTATACTCTCAGATCAGATACCCCTGACCTATACTCTCAGATCAGATATCCCTGACCTATACTCTCAGATCAGATACCCCTGACCTATACTCTCAGATCAGATATCCCTGACCTATACTCTCAGATCAGATACCCTGACCTATACTCTCAGATCAGATATCCCTGACCTATACTCTCAGATCAGATACCCCTGACCTATACTCTCAGATCAGATATCCCTGACCTATACTCTCAGATCAGATACCCCTGACCTATACTCTCAGATCAGATATCCCTGACCTATACTCTCAGATCAGATACCCCTGACCTATACTCTCAGATCAGATACCCCTGACCTATACTCTCAGATCAGATACCCCTGACCTATACTCTCAGATCAGATATCCCTGACCTATACTCTCAGATCAGATACCCCTGACCTATACTCTCAGATCAGATACCCCTGACCTATACTCTCAGATCAGATATCCCTGACCTATACTCTCAGATCAGATATCCCTGACCTATACTCTCAGATCAGATATCCCTGACCTATACTCTCAGATCAGATATCCCTGACCTATACTCTCAGATCAGATATCCCTGACCTATACTCTCAGATCAGATATCCCTGACCTATACTCTCAGATCAGATACCCTGACCTATACTCTCAGATCAGATATCCCTGACCTATACTCTCAGATCAGATATCCCTGACCTATACTCTCAGATCAGATATCCCTGACCTATACTCTCAGATCAGATACCCCTGACCTATACTCTCAGATCAGATACCCCTGACCTATACTCTCAGATCAGATACCCCTGACCTATACTCTCAGATCAGATACCCCTGACCTATACTCTCAGATCAGATACCCCTGACCTATACTCTCAGATCAGATATCCCTGACCTATACTCTCAGATCAGATATCCCTGACCTATACTCTCAGATCAGATACCCCTGACCTATACTCTCAGATCAGATATCCCTGACCTATACTCTCAGATCAGATATCCCTGACCTATACTCTCAGATCAGATATCCCTGACCTATACTCTCAGATCAGATATCCCTGACCTATACTCTCAGATCAGATATCCCTGACCTATACTCTCAGATCAGATATCCCTGACCTATACTCTCAGATCAGATACCCCTGACCTATACTCTCAGATCAGATATCCCTGACCTATACTCTCAGATCAGATATCCCTGACCTATACTCTCAGATCAGATATCCCTGACCTATACTCTCAGATCAGATATCCCTGACCTATACTCTCAGATCAGATACCCTGACCTATACTCTCAGATCAGATATCCCTGACCTATACTCTCAGATCAGATACCCTGACCTATACTCTCAGATCAGATATCCCTGACCTATACTCTCAGATCAGATATCCCTGACCTATACTCTCAGATCAGATACCCCTGACCTATACTCTCAGATCAGATATCCCTGACCTATACTCTCAGATCAGATATCCCTGACCTATACTCTCAGATCAGATATCCCTGACCTATACTCTCAGATCAGATATCCCTGACCTATACTCTCAGATCAGATACCCCTGACCTATACTCTCAGATCAGATATCCCTGACCTATACTCTCAGATCAGATATCCCTGACCTATACTCTCAGATCAGATATCCCTGACCTATACTCTCAGATCAGATATCTGACCTATACTCTCAGATCAGATATCCCTGACCTATATCAGCTGATATCTCATACTCCCAGACCCTGACCTATACTCTCAGATCAGATATCCCTGACCTATACTCTCAGATCAGATACCCCTGACCTATACTCTCAGATCAGATACCCCTGACCTATACTCTCAGATCAGATACCCTGACCTATACTCTCAGATCAGATATCCCTGACCTATACTCTCAGATCAGATACCCCTGACCTATACTCTCAGATCAGATATCCCTGACCTATACTCTCAGATCAGATACCCCTGACCTATACTCTCAGATCAGATACCCTGACCTATACTCTCAGATCAGATACCCCTGACCTATACTCTCAGATCAGATATCCCTGACCTATACTCTCAGATCAGATATCCCTGACCTATACTCTCAGATCAGATATCCCTGACCTATACTCTCAGATCAGATATCCCTGACCTATACTCTCAGATCAGATATCCCTGACCTATACTCTCAGATCAGATATCCCTGACCTATACTCTCAGATCAGATATCCCTGACCTATACTCTCAGATCAGATATCCCTGACCTATACTCTCAGATCAGATATCCCTGACCTATACTCTCAGATCAGATACCCCTGACCTATACTCTCAGATCAGATATCCCTGACCTATACTCTCAGATCAGATATCCCTGACCTATACTCTCAGATCAGATATCCCTGACCTATACTCTCAGATCAGATATCCCTGACCTATACTCTCAGATCAGATATCCCTGACCTATACTCTCAGATCAGATATCCCTGACCTATACTCTCAGATCAGATATCCCTGACCTATACTCTCAGATCAGATATCCCTGACCTATACTCTCAGATCAGATATCCCTGACCTATACTCTCAGATCAGATATCCCTGACCTATACTCTCAGATCAGATATCCCTGACCTATACTCTCAGATCAGATATCCCTGACCTATACTCTCAGATCAGATATCCCTGACCTATACTCTCAGATCAGATATCCCTGACCTATACTCTCAGATCAGATATCCCTGACCTATACTCTCAGATCAGATACCCCTGACCTATACTCTCAGATCAGATATCCCTGACCTATACTCTCAGATCAGATATCCCTGACCTATACTCTCAGATCAGATATCCCTGACCTATACTCTCAGATCAGATATCCCTGACCTATACTCTCAGATCAGATACCCCTGACCTATACTCTCAGATCAGATATCCCTGACCTATACTCTCAGATCAGATATCCCTGACCTATACTCTCAGATCAGATACCCCTGACCTATACTCTCAGATCAGATATCCCTGACCTATACTCTCAGATCAGATACCCCTGACCTATACTCTCAGATCAGATACCCCTGACCTATACTCTCAGATCAGATATCCCTGACCTATACTCTCAGATCAGATATCCCTGACCTATACTCTCAGATCAGATATCCCTGACCTATACTCTCAGATCAGATATCCCTGACCTATACTCTCAGATCAGATACCCCTGACCTATACTCTCAGATCAGATACCCCTGACCTATACTCTCAGATCAGATATCCCTGACCTATACTCTCAGATCAGATATCCCTGACCTATACTCTCAGATCAGATATCCCTGACCTATACTCTCAGATCAGATATCCCTGACCTATACTCTCAGATCAGATATCCCTGACCTATACTCTCAGATCAGATATCCCTGACCTATACTCTCAGATCAGATATCCCTGACCTATACTCTCAGATCAGATACCCCTGACCTATACTCTCAGATCAGATATCCCTGACCTATACTCTCAGATCAGATATCCCTGACCTATACTCTCAGATCAGATACCCTGACCTATACTCTCAGATCAGATACCCCTGACCTATACTCTCAGATCAGATATCCCTGACCTATACTCTCAGATCAGATATCCCTGACCTATACTCTCAGATCAGATACCCTGACCTATACTCTCAGATCAGATATCCCTGACCTATACTCTCAGATCAGATATCCCTGACCTATACTCTCAGATCAGATATCCCTGACCTATACTCTCAGATCAGATATCCCTGACCTATACTCTCAGATCAGATATCCCTGACCTATACTCTCAGATCAGATATCCCTGACCTATACTCTCAGATCAGATACCCCTGACCTATACTCTCAGATCAGATATCCCTGACCTATACTCTCAGATCAGATATCCCTGACCTATACTCTCAGATCAGATATCCCTGACCTATACTCTCAGATCAGATATCCCTGACCTATACTCTCAGATCAGATATCCCTGACCTATACTCTCAGATCAGATATCCCTGACCTATACTCTCAGATCAGATATCCCTGACCTATACTCTCAGATCAGATATCCCTGACCTATACTCTCAGATCAGATACCCTGACCTATACTCTCAGATCAGATATCCCTGACCTATACTCTCAGATCAGATATCCCTGACCTATACTCTCAGATCAGATATCCCTGACCTATACTCTCAGATCAGATACCCTGACCTATACTCTCAGATCAGATATCCCTGACCTATACTCTCAGATCAGATATCCCTGACCTATACTCTCAGATCAGATACCCCTGACCTATACTCTCAGATCAGATATCCCTGACCTATACTCTCAGATCAGATATCCCTGACCTATACTCTCAGATCAGATATCCCTGACCTATACTCTCAGATCAGATATCCCTGACCTATACTCTCAGATCAGATATCCCTGACCTATACTCTCAGATCAGATATCCCTGACCTATACTCTCAGATCAGATATCCCTGACCTATACTCTCAGATCAGATACCCTGACCTATACTCTCAGATCAGATATCCCTGACCTATACTCTCAGATCAGATATCCCTGACCTATACTCTCAGATCAGATATCCCTGACCTATACTCTCAGATCAGATACCCTGACCTATACTCTCAGATCAGATATCCCTGACCTATACTCTCAGATCAGATATCCCTGACCTATACTCTCAGATCAGATACCCCTGACCTATACTCTCAGATCAGATATCCCTGACCTATACTCTCAGATCAGATACCCTGACCTATACTCTCAGATCAGATATCCCTGACCTATACTCTCAGATCAGATACCCCTGACCTATACTCTCAGATCAGATATCCCTGACCTATACTCTCAGATCAGATATCCCTGACCTATACTCTCAGATCAGATATCCCTGACCTATACTCTCAGATCAGATATCCCTGACCTATACTCTCAGATCAGATATCCCTGACCTATACTCTCAGATCAGATATCCCTGACCTATACTCTCAGATCAGATACCCCTGACCTATACTCTCAGATCAGATATCCCTGACCTATACTCTCAGATCAGATACCCCTGACCTATACTCTCAGATCAGATATCCCTGACCTATACTCTCAGATCAGATACCCCTGACCTATACTCTCAGATCAGATATCCCTGACCTATACTCTCAGATCAGATATCCCTGACCTATACTCTCAGATCAGATATCCCTGACCTATACTCTCAGATCAGATATCCCTGACCTATACTCTCAGATCAGATACCCCTGACCTATACTCTCAGATCAGATATCCCTGACCTATACTCTCAGATCAGATATCCCTGACCTATACTCTCAGATCAGATACCCCTGACCTATACTCTCAGATCAGATATCCCTGACCTATACTCTCAGATCAGATATCCCTGACCTATACTCTCAGATCAGATACCCCTGACCTATACTCTCAGATCAGATATCCCTGACCTATACTCTCAGATCAGATATCCCTGACCTATACTCTCAGATCAGATATCCCTGACCTATACTCTCAGATCAGATATCCCTGACCTATACTCTCAGATCAGATATCCCTGACCTATACTCTCAGATCAGATATCCCTGACCTATACTCTCAGATCAGATATCCCTGACCTATACTCTCAGATCAGATATCCCTGACCTATACTCTCAGATCAGATATCCCTGACCTATACTCTCAGATCAGATACCCTGACCTATACTCTCAGATCAGATATCCCTGACCTATACTCTCAGATCAGATATCCCTGACCTATACTCTCAGATCAGATACCCCTGACCTATACTCTCAGATCAGATATCCCTGACCTATACTCTCAGATCAGATATCCCTGACCTATACTCTCAGATCAGATATCCCTGACCTATACTCTCAGATCAGATATCCCTGACCTATACTCTCAGATCAGATACCCTGACCTATACTCTCAGATCAGATATCCCTGACCTATACTCTCAGATCAGATACCCTGACCTATACTCTCAGATCAGATACCCCTGACCTATACTCTCAGATCAGATATCCCTGACCTATACTCTCAGATCAGATATCCCTGACCTATACTCTCAGATCAGATATCCCTGACCTATACTCTCAGATCAGATATCCCTGACCTATACTCTCAGATCAGATACCCCTGACCTATACTCTCAGATCAGATACCCCTGACCTATACTCTCAGATCAGATATCCCTGACCTATACTCTCAGATCAGATATCCCTGACCTATACTCTCAGATCAGATATCCCTGACCTATACTCTCAGATCAGATATCCCTGACCTATACTCTCAGATCAGATATCCCTGACCTATACTCTCAGATCAGATATCCCTGACCTATACTCTCAGATCAGATACCCCTGACCTATACTCTCAGATCAGATACCCCTGACCTATACTCTCAGATCAGATATCCCTGACCTATACTCTCAGATCAGATATCCCTGACCTATACTCTCAGATCAGATACCCCTGACCTATACTCTCAGATCAGATATCCCTGACCTATACTCTCAGATCAGATATCCCTGACCTATACTCTCAGATCAGATATCCCTGACCTATACTCTCAGATCAGATACCCCTGACCTATACTCTCAGATCAGATATCCCTGACCTATACTCTCAGATCAGATATCCCTGACCTATACTCTCAGATCAGATATCCCTGACCTATACTCTCAGATCAGATATCCCTGACCTATACTCTCAGATCAGATATCCCTGACCTATACTCTCAGATCAGATACCCCTGACCTATACTCTCAGATCAGATATCCCTGACCTATACTCTCAGATCAGATACCCTGACCTATACTCTCAGATCAGATATCCCTGACCTATACTCTCAGATCAGATATCCCTGACCTATACTCTCAGATCAGATACCCTGACCTATACTCTCAGATCAGATATCCCTGACCTATACTCTCAGATCAGATATCCCTGACCTATACTCTCAGATCAGATATCCCTGACCTATACTCTCAGATCAGATATCCCTGACCTATACTCTCAGATCAGATATCCCTGACCTATACTCTCAGATCAGATATCCCTGACCTATACTCTCAGATCAGATATCCCTGACCTATACTCTCAGATCAGATATCCCTGACCTATACTCTCAGATCAGATATCCCTGACCTATACTCTCAGATCAGATATCCCTGACCTATACTCTCAGATCAGATACCCCTGACCTATACTCTCAGATCAGATATCCCTGACCTATACTCTCAGATCAGATACCCCTGACCTATACTCTCAGATCAGATATCCCTGACCTATACTCTCAGATCAGATATCCCTGACCTATACTCTCAGATCAGATATCCCTGACCTATACTCTCAGATCAGATATCCCTGACCTATACTCTCAGATCAGATACCCCTGACCTATACTCTCAGATCAGATATCCCTGACCTATACTCTCAGATCAGATATCCCTGACCTATACTCTCAGATCAGATACCCCTGACCTATACTCTCAGATCAGATATCCCTGACCTATACTCTCAGATCAGATATCCCTGACCTATACTCTCAGATCAGATATCCCTGACCTATACTCTCAGATCAGATATCCCTGACCTATACTCTCAGATCAGATATCCCTGACCTATACTCTCAGATCAGATATCCCTGACCTATACTCTCAGATCAGATACCCTGACCTATACTCTCAGATCAGATATCCCTGACCTATACTCTCAGATCAGATATCCCTGACCTATACTCTCAGATCAGATATCCCTGACCTATACTCTCAGATCAGATATCCCTGACCTATACTCTCAGATCAGATATCCCTGACCTATACTCTCAGATCAGATACCCCTGACCTATACTCTCAGATCAGATATCCCTGACCTATACTCTCAGATCAGATATCCCTGACCTATACTCTCAGATCAGATATCCCTGACCTATACTCTCAGATCAGATATCCCTGACCTATACTCTCAGATCAGATATCCCTGACCTATACTCTCAGATCAGATATCCCTGACCTATACTCTCAGATCAGATATCCCTGACCTATACTCTCAGATCAGATATCCCTGACCTATACTCTCAGATCAGATATCCCTGACCTATACTCTCAGATCAGATACCCTGACCTATACTCTCAGATCAGATATCCCTGACCTATACTCTCAGATCAGATATCCCTGACCTATACTCTCAGATCAGATACCCTGACCTATACTCTCAGATCAGATATCCCTGACCTATACTCTCAGATCAGATACCCCTGACCTATACTCTCAGATCAGATATCCCTGACCTATACTCTCAGATCAGATATCCCTGACCTATACTCTCAGATCAGATATCCCTGACCTATACTCTCAGATCAGATATCCCTGACCTATACTCTCAGATCAGATATCCCTGACCTATACTCTCAGATCAGATATCCCTGACCTATACTCTCAGATCAGATATCCCTGACCTATACTCTCAGATCAGATACCCTGACCTATACTCTCAGATCAGATACCCCTGACCTATACTCTCAGATCAGATATCCCTGACCTATACTCTCAGATCAGATATCCCTGACCTATACTCTCAGATCAGATATCCCTGACCTATACTCTCAGATCAGATATCCCTGACCTATACTCTCAGATCAGATACCCCTGACCTATACTCTCAGATCAGATATCCCTGACCTATACTCTCAGATCAGATATCCCTGACCTATACTCTCAGATCAGATATCCCTGACCTATACTCTCAGATCAGATATCCCTGACCTATACTCTCAGATCAGATATCCCTGACCTATACTCTCAGATCAGATATCCCTGACCTATACTCTCAGATCAGATATCCCTGACCTATACTCTCAGATCAGATATCCCTGACCTATACTCTCAGATCAGATATCCCTGACCTATACTCTCAGATCAGATATCCCTGACCTATACTCTCAGATCAGATATCCCTGACCTATACTCTCAGATCAGATATCCCTGACCTATACTCTCAGATCAGATATCCCTGACCTATACTCTCAGATCAGATACCCCTGACCTATACTCTCAGATCAGATATCCCTGACCTATACTCTCAGATCAGATACCCCTGACCTATACTCTCAGATCAGATATCCCTGACCTATACTCTCAGATCAGATATCCCTGACCTATACTCTCAGATCAGATACCCTGACCTATACTCTCAGATCAGATATCCCTGACCTATACTCTCAGATCAGATACCCTGACCTATACTCTCAGATCAGATATCCCTGACCTATACTCTCAGATCAGATATCCCTGACCTATACTCTCAGATCAGATACCCCTGACCTATACTCTCAGATCAGATATCCCTGACCTATACTCTCAGATCAGATACCCCTGACCTATACTCTCAGATCAGATACCCCTGACCTATACTCTCAGATCAGATATCCCTGACCTATACTCTCAGATCAGATATCCCTGACCTATACTCTCAGATCAGATACCCTGACCTATACTCTCAGATCAGATATCCCTGACCTATACTCTCAGATCAGATATCCCTGACCTATACTCTCAGATCAGATATCCCTGACCTATACTCTCAGATCAGATATCCCTGACCTATACTCTCAGATCAGATACCCCTGACCTATACTCTCAGATCAGATACCCTGACCTATACTCTCAGATCAGATATCCCTGACCTATACTCTCAGATCAGATATCCCTGACCTATACTCTCAGATCAGATACCCTGACCTATACTCTCAGATCAGATATCCCTGACCTATACTCTCAGATCAGATATCCCTGACCTATACTCTCAGATCAGATATCCCTGACCTATACTCTCAGATCAGATACCCCTGACCTATACTCTCAGATCAGATACCCCTGACCTATACTCTCAGATCAGATATCCCTGACCTATACTCTCAGATCAGATATCCCTGACCTATACTCTCAGATCAGATACCCCTGACCTATACTCTCAGATCAGATATCCCTGACCTATACTCTCAGATCAGATATCCCTGACCTATACTCTCAGATCAGATATCCCTGACCTATACTCTCAGATCAGATATCCCTGACCTATACTCTCAGATCAGATACCCCTGACCTATACTCTCAGATCAGATATCCCTGACCTATACTCTCAGATCAGATATCCCTGACCTATACTCTCAGATCAGATACCCCTGACCTATACTCTCAGATCAGATATCCCTGACCTATACTCTCAGATCAGATACCCCTGACCTATACTCTCAGATCAGATATCCCTGACCTATACTCTCAGATCAGATATCCCTGACCTATACTCTCAGATCAGATATCCCTGACCTATACTCTCAGATCAGATATCCCTGACCTATACTCTCAGATCAGATACCCTGACCTATACTCTCAGATCAGATACCCCTGACCTATACTCTCAGATCAGATATCCCTGACCTATACTCTCAGATCAGATATCCCTGACCTATACTCTCAGATCAGATATCCCTGACCTATACTCTCAGATCAGATACCCCTGACCTATACTCTCAGATCAGATATCCCTGACCTATACTCTCAGATCAGATATCCCTGACCTATACTCTCAGATCAGATATCCCTGACCTATACTCTCAGATCAGATATCCCTGACCTATACTCTCAGATCAGATATCCCTGACCTATACTCTCAGATCAGATACCCCTGACCTATACCCATAGACAGATCCCTACCTATACCTCATCAGTATCCCTGACTATACCTCTCAGATCAGATACCCCTGACCTATACTCTCAGATCAGATATCCCTGACCTATACTCTCAGATCAGATATCCCTGACCTACTACTCTCAGATCAGATACCCCTGACCTATACTCTCAGATCAGATATCCCTGACCTATACTCTCAGATCAGATACCCAACTGACCTATACTCTCAGATCAGATAGCCCTGACCTATACTCTCAATCAGATATCCCTGAACCTATACTCTCAGATCAGATAGCCCTGACCTATACCCTCAGATCAGATATCCCTGACTCTATACTCTCAGATCAGATAGCCCTGACCTATACTCTCAGATCAGATATCCCTGACCTATACTCTCAGATCAGATACCCTGACCTATACTCTCAGATCAGATATCCCTGACCTATACTCTCAGATCATATAGCCCTGACCTATACTCTCAGATCAGATATCCCTGACCTATACTCTCAGATCAGATACCCCTGACCTATACTCTCCAGATCAGATAGCCCTGACCTATACTCTCAGATCAGATATCCCTGACCTATACCCTCAGATCAGATATCCCTGACCTATACTCTCAGATCAGATATCCCTGACCTATACTCTCAGATCAGATATCCCTGACCTATACTCTCAGATCAGATATCCCTGACCTATACCCTCAGATCAGATATCCCTGACCTATACTCTCAGATCAGATACCCCTGACCTATACCCTCAGATCAGATATCCATGACCTATACTCTCAGATCAGATACCCCTGACCTATACCCTCAGATCAGCGATCCCTGACCTATACTCTCAGATCAAATACCCCTGACCTATACTCTCAGATCAGATATCCCTGACCTATACTCTCAGATCAGATATCCCTGACCTATACCCTCAGATCAGATATCCCTGACCTATACCCTCAGATCAGATATCCCTGACCTATACTCTCAGATCAGATACCCCTGACCTATACCCTCAGATCAGATATCCCTGACCTATACTCTCAGATCAGATATCCCTGACCTATACTCTCAGATCAGATAGCCCTGACCTATACCCTCAGATCAGATATCCCTGACCTATACTCTCAGATCAGATATCCCTGACCTATACCCTCAGATCAGATATCCCTGACCTATACTCTCAGATCAGATACCCCTGACCTATACCCTCAGATCAGATATCCATGACCTATACTCTCAGATCAGATACCCCTGACATATACCCTCAGATCAGATACCCCTGACCTATACTCTCAGATCAGATACCCCTGACCTATACTCTCAGATCAGATATCCCTGACCTATACTCTCAGATCAGATAGCCCTGACCTATACCCTCAGATCAGATATCCCTGACCTATACCCTCAGATCAGATAGCCCTGACCTATACCCTCAGATCAGATACCCCTGACCTATACTCTCAGATCAGATATCCCTGACCTATACTCTCAGATCAGATATCCCTGACCTATACTCTCAGATCAGATATCCCTGACCTATACTCTCAGATCAGATATCCCTGACCTATACTCTCAGATCAGATATCCCTGACCTATACTCTCAGATCAGATACCCCTGACCTATACTCTCAGATCAGATATCCCTGACCTATACTCTCAGATCAAATATCCCTGACCTATACCCTCAGATCAGATATCCCTGACCTATACTCTCAGATCAGATACCCCTGACCTATACTCTCAGATCAGATATCCCTGACCTATACTCTCAGATCAGATATCCCTGACCTATACTCTCAGATCAGATACCCCTGACCTATACCCTCAGATCAGATATCCCTGACCTATACTCTCAGATCAGATACCCCTGACCTATACCCTCAGATCAGATATCCCTGACCTATACTCTCAGATCAGATAGCCCTGACCTATACTCTCAGATCAGATATCCCTGACCTATACTCTCAGATCAGATAGCCCTGACCTATACTCTCAGATCAGATATCCCTGACCTATACTCTCAGATCAGATATCCCTGACCTATACTCTCAGATCAGATATCCCTGACCTATACTCTCAGATCAGATACCCCTGACCTATACTCTCAGATCAGATATCCCTGACCTATACTCTCAGATCAGATACCCCTGACCTATACTCTCAGATCAGATATCCCTGACCTATACTCTCAGATCAGATATCCCTGACCTATACTCTCAGATCAGATATCCCTGACCTATACTCTCAGATCAGATATCCCTGACCTATACCCTCAGATCAGATATCCCTGACCTATACTCTCAGATCAGATACCCCTGACCTATACTCTCAGATCAGATATCCCTGACCTATACTCTCAGATCAGATATCCCTGACCTATACTCTCAGATCAGATACCCCTGACCTATACTCTCAGATCAGATACCCCTGACCTATACTCTCAGATAAGATATCCCTGACCTATACTCTCAGATCAGATATCCCTGACCTATACTCTCAGATCAGATATCCCTGACCTATACTCTCAGATCAGATACCCCTGACCTATACTCTCAGATCAGATGTCCCTGACCTATACCCTACCCTCAGATCAGATATCCCTGACCTATACCTCAGATCAGATATCCCTGACCTATACCCTCAGATCAGATATCCCTGACCTATACCCTCAGGATATCCCTGGACCTATACTCTCAGATCAGATACCCCTGACCTATACCCTCAGATCAGATATCCCTGACCTATACTCTCAGATCAGATACCCCTGACCTATACTCTCAGATCAGATATCCCTGACCTATACTCTCAGATCAGATATCCCTGACCTATACTCTCAGATCAGATACCCCTGACCTATACTCTCAGATCAGATATCCCTGACCTATACTCTCAGATCAGATACCCCTGACCTATACTCTCAGATCAGATATCCCTGACCTATACTCTCAGATTCAGTTAGCCCTGACCTATACTCTCAGATCAGATATCCCTGACCTAGACTCTCAGATCAGATATCCTGACCTATACTCTCAGATCAGATAGCCCTGACCTATACTCTCAGATCAGATACCCCTGACCTATACTCTCAGATCAGATAGCCCTGACCTATACCCTCAGATCAGATACCCCTGACCTATACTCTCAGATCAGATAGCCCTGACCTATACTCTCAGATCAGATACCCCTGACCTATACTCTCAGATCAGATAGCCCTGACCTATACCCTCAGATCAGATACCCCTGACCTATACTCTCAGATCAGATAGCCCTGACCTATACCCTCAGATCAGATACCCCTGACCTATACTCTCAGATCAGATACCCCTGACCTATACTCTCAGATCAGATACCCTTGACCTATACTCTCAGATCAGATAGCCCTGACCTATACCCTCAGATCAGATACCCCTGACCTATACTCTCAGATCAGATATCCCTGACCTATACTCTCAGATCAGATATCCCTGACCTATACTCTCAGATCAGATACCCCTGACCTATACTCTCAGATCAGATGTCCCTGACCTATACCCTCAGATCAGATATCCCTGACCTATACTCTCAGATCAGATATCCCTGACCTATACTCTCAGATCAGATATCCCTGACCTATACTCTCAGATCAGATAGCCCTGACCTATACCCTCAGATCAGATATCCCTGACCTATACTCTCAGATCAGATAGCCCTGACCTATACTCTCAGATCAGATATCCCTGACCTATACTCTCAGATCAGATACCCCTGACCTATACTCTCAGATCAGATATCCCTGACCTATACTCTCAGATCAGATACCCCTGACCTATACTCTCAGATCAGATATCCCTGACCTATACTCTCAGATCAGATACCCCTGACCTATACTCTCAGATCAGATAGCCCTGACCTATACTCTCAGATCAGATATCCCTGACCTATACTCTCAGATCAGATAGCCCTGACCTATACCCTCAGATCAGATATCCCTGACCTATACTCTCAGATCAGATAGCCCTGACCTATACTCTCAGATCAGATATCCCTGACCTATACTCTCAGATTAGATAGCCCTGACCTATACCCTCAGATCAGATATCCCTGACCTATACTCTCAGATCAGATACCCCTGACCTATACCCTCAGATCAGATATCCCTGACCTATACTCTCAGATCAGATACCCCTGACCTATACCCTCAGATCAGATACCCCTGACCTATACTCTCAGATCAGATATCCCTGACCTATACTCTCAGATCAGATATCCCTGACCTATACTCCCAGATCAGATATCCCTGACCTATACCCTCAGATCAGATATCCCTGACCTATACTCTCAGATCAGATACCCCTGACCTATACTCTCAGATCAGATACCCCTGACCTATACTCTCAGATCAGATATCCCTGACCTATACTCTCAGATCAGATACCCCTGACCTATACTCTCAGATCAGATACCCCTGACCTATACTCTCAGATAAGATATCCCTGACCTATACTCTCAGATCAGATATCCCTGACCTATACTCTCAGATCAGATATCCCTGACCTATACTCTCAGATCAGATACCCCTGACCTATACTCTCAGATCAGATGTCCCTGACCTATACCCTCAGATCAGATATCCCTGACCTATACTCTCAGATCAGATATCCCTGACCTATACCCTCAGATCAGATATCCCTGACCTATACCCTCAGATCAGATATCCCTGACCTATACTCTCAGATCAGATACCCCTGACCTATACCCTCAGATCAGATATCCCTGACCTATACTCTCAGATCAGATACCCCTGACCTATACTCTCAGATCAGATATCCCTGACCTATACTCTCAGATCAGATATCCCTGACCTATACTCTCAGATCAGATACCCCTGACCTATACTCTCAGATCAGATATCCCTGACCTATACTCTCAGATCAGATACCCCTGACCTATACTCTCAGATCAGATATCCCTGACCTATACTCTCAGATCAGTTAGCCCTGACCTATACTCTCAGATCAGATATCCCTGACCTAGACTCTCAGATCAGATATCCCTGACCTATACTCTCAGATCAGATAGCCCTGACCTATACTCTCAGATCAGATACCCCTGACCTATACTCTCAGATCAGATAGCCCTGACCTATACCCTCAGATCAGATACCCCTGACCTATACTCTCAGATCAGATAGCCCTGACCTATACCCTCAGATCAGATACCCCTGACCTATACTCTCAGATCAGATACCCCTGACCTATACTCTCAGATCAGATACCCTTGACCTATACTCTCAGATCAGATAGCCCTGACCTATACCCTCAGATCAGATACCCCTGACCTATACTCTCAGATCAGATACCCCTGACCTATACTCTCAGCTCAGATACCCCTGACCTATACTCTCAGATCAGATATCCCTGACCTATACTCTCAGATCAGAGAGCCCTGACCTATACCCTCAGATCAGATACCCCTGACCTATACTCTCAGATCAGATATCCCTGACCTATACTCTCAGATCAGATACCCCTGACCTATACTCTCAGATCAGATATCCCTGACCTATACTCTCAGATCAGTTAGCCCTGACCTATACTCTCAGATCAGATATCCCTGACCTAGACTCTCAGATCAGATATCCCTGACCTATACTCTCAGATCAGATAGCCCTGACCTATACTCTCAGATCAGATACCCCTGACCTATACTCTCAGATCAGATAGCCCTGACCTATACCCTCAGATCAGATACCCCTGACCTATACTCTCAGATCAGATAGCCCTGACCTATACCCTCAGATCAGATACCCCTGACCTATACTCTCAGATCAGATACCCCTGACCTATACTCTCAGATCAGATACCCTTGACCTATACTCTCAGATCAGATAGCCCTGACCTATACCCTCAGATCAGATACCCCTGACCTATACTCTCAGATCAGATACCCCTGACCTATACTCTCAGCTCAGATACCCCTGACCTATACTCTCAGATCAGATATCCCTGACCTATACTCTCAGATCAGATAGCCCTGACCTATACCCTCAGATCAGATACCCCTGACCTATACTCTCAGATCAGATATCCCTGACCTATACTCTCAGATCAGATAGCCCTGACCTATACCCTCAGATCAGATAGCCCTGACCTATACCCTCAGATCAGATAGCCCTCACCTATACTCTCAGATCAGATAACCCTGACCTATACTCTCAGATCAGATACCCCTGACCTATACTGTCAGATCAGATAGCCCTGACCTATACTCTCAGATCAGATACCCCTGACCTATACTCTCAGATCAGATATCCCTGACCTATACTGTCAGATCAGATAGCCCTGACCTATACTCTCAATCAGATAGCCCTGACCTATACTCTCAGATCTGAGGTTCAACTGTTTTCTGTTCCCTATGCAGCCACTACCACAGCATGGATATCTTCACCCACTATGACCTGCTGTCGTCCAACGGGACCAAGGTGGCTGAGGGACACAAGGCCTCCTTCTGTCTGGAGGACACTGAGTGTCACGAAGGTGAGTCTGGGAGGGAAACTAGAACAGAGTCTACTGGAGGTCCAGCCAGAGTAGACTACTGGAGGTCCAGCCAATCAAAACATACTCCACTAGAGGGCCAGCCAATCAAACCGTCTTTATTTGGGTGTTAAGATCAGGGATATCTTATCCAACATTCAAAGTGGAACATTCTGTATCCTGTTTCGGAGGATGTGTAATTGTTGGTGGTAGAAGTCTAATTGGTGTAATCTGTGTTCTCCGGGTATCTCTAAGAGGTATGAGTGTTCTGTGTTCTCCAGGTATCTCTAAGAGGTATGAGGGTTCTGTGTTCTCCAGGTATCTCTAAGAGGTATGAGTGTTCTGTGTTCTCCAGGTATCTCTAAGAGGTATGAGGGTTCTGTGTTCTCCAGGTATCTCTAAGAGGTATGAGGGTTCTGTGTTCTCCAGGTATCTCTAAGAGGTATGAGGGTTCTGTGTTTTCCAGGTATGTCTAAGAGGTATGAGGGTTCTGTGTTCTCCAGGTATCTCTAAGAGGTATGAGGGTTCTGTGTTCTCCAGGTATCTCTAAGAGGTATGAGGGTTCTGTGTTCTCCAGGTATCTCTAAGAGGTATGAGTGTGCTAACTTCGGAGAGCAGGGCATCACCGTGGGGTGTTGGGACCTGTATCGCCATGACATCGACTGCCAGTGGATCGACATCACCGACATCAAACCAGGAAACTACATCTTACAGGTGAACAACCTTGTCTTCTATTGCTGTTAAAACATCGTGGGGAGGCCCTGAATCAGACTAAACATCGTGGGGAGGCCCTGAATCAGACTAAACATCGTGGGGAGGCCCTGAATCAGACTAAACATCGTGGGGAGGCCCTGAATCAGACTAAACATCGTGGGGAGGCCCTGAATCAGACTAAACATCGTGGGGAAGCCCTGAATCAGACTAAACATCGTGGGGAGGCCCTGAATCAGACTAAACATCGTGGGGAGGCCCTGAATCAGACTAAACATTGTGGGGAAGGCCCTGAATCAGACTAAACATAAAAAAAACTGGAAACTGCGTGAGGTTATAAATATGAGTTGTCAAATAGTGCTTCCCCAAAATCAACCTTGTGCTGCCGATATTCTGTCTGCATTTAATTGGACCCTTTGAAAAGTCAGACTAAGTGCAGACTACGGAGTGACAGAAGAACAGTGGCTTAATGATGTGAACTCAATATTATTTACAAATTGTGTTTGATGTTCCATCATTTCAGATTGTGATCAATCCAAACTTTGAAGTGGCAGAGAGTGACTTCACCAACAATGCCATGAAATGCAATTGCAAATACGACGGACACCGGATCTGGCTTCACAATTGCCATATGGGTGAGAAGCTCTACCTCTATATTTGTCATGGAAAACTGACCTGGGTCTATAAGGGCAGCCTGTTATTGACCTGGGTCTATAAGGGCATCGTGTTACTGACCTGGGTCTATAAGGGCATCGTGTTACTGACCTGGGTCTGTAAGGGCATCCTGTTACTGACCTGGGTCTATAAGGACAGCCTGATACTGACCTGGGTCTATATGGGCAGCCTGTTACTGACCTGGGTCTATAAGGGCAGCATGTTATTGACCTGGGTCTATAAGGGCAGCCTGTTATTGACCTGGGTCTATAAGGGCATCGTGTTACTGACCTGGGTCTGTAAGGGCATCCTGTTACTGACCTGGGTCTATAAGGGCATCCTGTTACTGACCTGGGTCTATAAGGACAGCCTGATACTGACCTGGGTCTATATGGGCAGCCTGTTACTGACCTGGGTCTATAAGGGCAGCCTGTTATTAACCTGGGTCTATAAGGGCATCGTGTTACTGACCTGGGTCTGTAAGGGCATCCTGTTACTGACCTGGGTCTATAAGGGCATCCTGTTACTGACCTGGGTCTATAAGGGCATCCTGTTACTGACCTGGGTCTATATGGGCATCCTGTTACTGACCTGGGTCTATAAGGGCATCCTGTTACTGACCTGGGTCTATAAGGGCATCCTGTTACTGACCTGGGTCTATATGGGCATCCTGTTACTGACCTGGGTCTATAAGGGCATCCTGTTACTGACTTGGGTCTATAAGGGCATCCTGTTACTGGCCGGGGTCTGTAAGGGCACCCTGTTACTGACCTGGGTCTATAAGGGCATCCTGTTACTGACCTGGGTCTATAAGGGCAGCCTGTTACTGACCTGGGTCTATATGGGCATCCTGTTACTGACCTGGGTCTATAAGGGCATCCTGTTACTGACCTGGGTCTATAAGGGCATCCTGTTACTGACCTGGGTCTATATGGGCAGCCTGTTACTGACCTGGGTCTATAAGGGCATCCTGTTACTGACCTGGGTCTATAAGGGCAGCCTGATACTGACCTGGGTCTATAAGGGCATCCTGTTACTGACCTGGGTCTATAAGGACAGCCTGATACTGACCTGGGTCTATAAGGGCAGCCTGTTACTGACCTGGGTCTATATGGGCAGCCTGTTACTGACCTGGGTCTATAAGGGCATCCTGTTACTGACCTGGGTCTATAAGGGCATCCTGATACTGACCTGGGTCTATAAGGGCAGCCTGTTTCTGACCTGGGTCTATAAGGGCATCCTGTTACTGACCTGGGTCTATAAGGGCAGCCTGTTACTGACCTGGGTCTATATGGGCAGCCTGTTACTGACCTGGGTCTATATGGGCAGCCTATTACTGACCTGGGTCTATAAGGGCATCCTGATACTGACCTGGGTCTATAAGGGCATCCTGTTACTGACCTGGGTCTATAAGGGCAGCCTGTTACTGACCTGGGTCTATAAGGGCATCCTGTTACTGACCTGGGTCTATAAGGGCAGCCTGTTACTGACCTGGGTCTATATGGGCAGCCTGTTACTGACCTGCGTCTATAAGGGCATCCTGTTACTGACCTGGGTCTATAAGGGCATCCTGTTACTGACCTGGGTCTATAAGGACAGCCTGATACTGACCTGGGTCTATATGGGCAGCCTGTTACTGACCTGGGTCTATAAGGGCAGCCTGTTATTGACCTGGGTCTATAAGGGCATCGTGTTACTGACCTGGGTCTGTAAGGGCATCCTGTTACTGACCTGGGTCTATAAGGGCATCCTGTTACTGACCTGGGTCTATAAGGGCATCCTGTTACTGACCTGGGTCTATATGGGCATCCTGTTACTGACCTGGGTCTATAAGGGCATCCTGTTACTGACCTGGGTCTATAAGGGCATCCTGTTACTGACCTGGGTCTATATGGGCATCCTGTTACTGACCTGGGTCTATAAGGGCATCCTGTTACTGACCTGGGTCTATAAGGGCATCCTGTTACTGACCTGGGTCTGTAAGGGCATCCTGTTACTGACCTGGGTCTATAAGGGCATCCTGTTACTGACCTGGGTCTATAAGGGCAGCCTGTTACTGACCTGGGTCTATATGGGCATCCTGTTACTGACCTGGGTCTATAAGGGCATCCTGTTACTGACCTGGGTCTATAAGGGCATCCTGTTACTGACCTGGGTCTATATGGGCAGCCTGTTACTGACCTGGGTCTATAAGGGCATCCTGTTACTGACCTGGGTCTATAAGGGCAGCCTGATACTGACCTGGGTCTATAAGGGCATCCTGTTACTGACCTGGGTCTATAAGGACAGCCTGATACTGACCTGGGTCTATAAGGGCAGCCTGTTACTGACCTGGGTCTATATGGGCAGCCTGTTACTGACCTGGGTCTATAAGGGCATCCTGTTACTGACCTGGGTCTATAAGGGCATCCTGATACTGACCTGGGTCTATAAGGGCAGCCTGTTTCTGACCTGGGTCTATAAGGGCATCCTGTTACTGACCTGGGTCTATAAGGGCAGCCTGTTACTGACCTGGGTCTATATGGGCAGCCTGTTACTGACCTGGGTCTATATGGGCAGCCTATTACTGACCTGGGTCTATAAGGGCATCCTGATACTGACCTGGGTCTATAAGGGCATCCTGTTACTGACCTGGGTCTATAAGGGCAGCCTGTTACTGACCTGGGTCTATAAGGGCATCCTGTTACTGACCTGGGTCTATAAGGGCAGCCTGTTACTGACCTGGGTCTATATGGGCAGCCTGTTACTGACCTGCGTCTATAAGGGCATCCTGTTACTGACCTGGGTCTATAAGGGCATCCTGTTACTGACCTGGGTCTATAAGGACAGCCTGATACTGACCTGGGTCTATATGGGCAGCCTGTTACTGACCTGGGTCTATAAGGGCAGCCTGTTATTGACCTGGGTCTATAAGGGCATCGTGTTACTGACCTGGGTCTGTAAGGGCATCCTGTTACTGACCTGGGTCTATAAGGGCATCCTGTTACTGACCTGGGTCTATAAGGGCATCCTGTTACTGACCTGGGTCTATATGGGCATCCTGTTACTGACCTGGGTCTATAAGGGCATCCTGTTACTGACCTGGGTCTATATGGGCATCCTGTTACTGACCTGGGTCTATAAGGGCATCCTGTTACTGACCTGGGTCTATAAGGGCATCCTGTTACTGACCTGGGTCTGTAAGGGCATCCTGTTACTGACCTGGGTCTATAAGGGCATCCTGTTACTGACCTGGGTCTATAAGGGCAGCCTGTTACTGACCTGGGTCTATATGGGCATCCTGTTACTGACCTGGGTCTATAAGGGCATCCTGTTACTGACCTGGGTCTATAAGGGCATCCTGTTACTGACCTGGGTCTATATGGGCAGCCTGTTACTGACCTGGGTCTATAAGGGCATCCTGTTACTGACCTGGGTCTATAAGGGCAGCCTGATACTGACCTGGGTCTATAAGGGCATCCTGTTACTGACCTGGGTCTATAAGGACAGCCTGATACTGACCTGGGTCTATAAGGGCAGCCTGTTACTGACCTGGGTCTATATGGGCAGCCTGTTACTGACCTGGGTCTATAAGGGCATCCTGTTACTGACCTGGGTCTATAAGGGCATCCTGATACTGACCTGGGTCTATAAGGGCAGCCTGTTACTGCCTTGGGTCTATAAGGGCATCCTGTTACTGACCGGGGTCTATAAGGGCAGCCTGTTACTGACCTGGGTCTATATGGGCAGCCTGTTACTGACCTGGGTCTATATGGGCAGCCTGTTACTGACCTGGGTCTATAAGGGCATCCTGATACTGACCTGGGTCTATAAGGGCATCCTGTTACTGACATGGGTCTATAAGGGCAGCCTGTTACTGACCTGGGTCTTTAAGGGCATCCTGTTACTGACCTGGGTCTATAAGGGCAGCCTGTTACTGACCTGGGTCTATATGGGCAGCCTGTTACTGACCTGGGTCTATAAGGGCATCCTGATACTGACCTGGGTCTATAAGGGCATCCTGATACTGACCTGGGTCTATAAGGGCATCCTGTTACTGACCTGGGTCTATAAGGGCAGCCTGTTACTGACCTGGGTCTATAAGGGCATCCTGTTACTGACCTGGGTCTATAAGGGCAGCCTGTTACTGACCTGGGTCTATATGGGCAGCCTGTTACTGACCTGGGTCTATAAGGGCATCCTGATACTGACCTGGGTCTATAAGGGCATCCTGTTACCCTCTCCTCCAATACCCCCAGCCAGTCCTAAACTCTCCTCCAATTCCCCCAGCCTGTCCTAACCTCTCCTCCAGTACCCCCAGCCTGTCCTAACCTCTCCTCCAATACCCCCGGCCTGTCCTAACCTCTCCTCCAGTACCCCCAGCCTATCCTAACCTCTCCTCCAGTACCCCCAGCCAGTCCACTTCTTTGATCATTCCAGAACTAGCACCACTGATTCAAATGGTCACTGAATCATCAAGCCCCTCATTAGTTAAATCAGCTAGTTTCACATATGTGGACTGGCTGGGGGGAACTTGACGGGTTTGGGAAACACTTCCCTAGTTTGTTCCAGACTCTTCCATTACCTTTTGTCTCTTGTTCCAAACTCTTCCATTGCTTTCTGTTTCTTGTTCCAGACTCTTCCATTGCTTTCTGTCTCTTGTTCCAAACTCTTCCATTGCTTTCTGTTTCTTGTTCCAGACTCTTCCATTGCTTTCTGTTTCTTGTTCCAGACTCTTCCATTGCTTTCTGTCTCTTGTTCCAGACTCTTCCATTGCCTTTTGTCTCTTGTTCCAGACTCTTCCATTGCCTTTTGTCTCTTGTTCCAGACTCTTCCATTACCTTTTGTCTCTTGTTCCAGACTCTTCCATTACCTTTTGTCTCTTGTTCCAGACTCTTCCATTGCCTTTTGTCTCTTGTTCCAGACTCTTCCATTGCCTTTTGTCTCTTGTTCCAGACTCTTCCATTACCTTTTGTCTCTTGTTCCAGACTCTTCCATTGCCTTTTGTCTCTTGTTCCAGACTCTTCCATTGCCTTTTGTCTCTTGTTCCAGACTCTTCCATTACCTTTTGTCTCTTGTTCCAGACTCTTCCATTACCTTTTGTCTCTTGTTCCAGACTCTTCCATTGCCTTTTGTCTCTTGTTCCAGACTCTTCCATTGCCTTTTGTCTCTTGTTCCAGACTCTTCCATTACCTTTTGTCTCTTGTTCCAGACTCTTCCATTACCTTTTGTCTCTTGTTCCAGACTCTTCCATTGCCTTTTGTCTCTTGTTCCAAACTCTTCCATTGCTTTCTGTCTCTTGTTCGACTCTTCCATTGCTTTCTGTCTCTTGTTCCAGACTCTTCCATTGCTTTCTGTCTCTTGTTCCAGACTCTTCCATTACCTTTTGTCTCTTGTTCCAGACTCTTCCATTGCCTTTTGTCTCTTGTTCCAGACTCTTCCATTGCTTTCTGTCTCTTGTTCCAGGCTCTTCCATTGCCTTTTGTCTCTTGTACCAGACTCTTCCATTGCTTTCTGTCTCTTGTTCCAGACTCTTCCATTGCCTTTTGTCTCTTGTACCAGACTCTTCCATTGCTTTCTGTCTCTGACTATTGTGTTCTGTTGTGTCATTGCCCCGACAGGTGATGCCTTCAGTGAGGAGGCAGAGAGGAGGTTTGAGAAGTACCCAGGGCAGTTCAACAATCAGATCTCATAATCCTCCTGGCAACACACCAATCTGTTCCAGACCCATGTACAAACCAAAGAGGAGGGCTGATGCCTTTCATCATGTTAAACAATGGGACAACCAATCACCCTTCATCACCTAGCTACCTATCAGAACCAACCATTCATCAGATCACAAAGCAACCAACCAATCACACGCCTAAATTCCACAAGGCAGCAGTCTGATCTGAAGGATCTATGCCAAAGTCATGTTGTATTGTGAATGTGTTGGTGTGTGTCTCAGTTAGTATTATTGTTATATTATACTGGAATACTCAGTGCTTTGTTTTCAAAAACAAACTTACTTTAGATGTTTTGTGAGTATATAATGTTACATTGCGTGACAGAAGAACAATTCATAAGCTTTCATACAACTAGTCTTAATGTATGATTTATTGATATGCAACCTTTTTCATTAATGTTTTGTTTAAGTTCTGCATGAAGTTTTATTTTTATAGCCAGTCTAGTTTTGAAAGGTGCTCCAGGAGAAGACCTCATTGTTCTAACAGCATGAGGCATCAGTCAGAGAACCATTCTACTGCCTCTCCTCATAGACTTAGATAGACAGCTCTAAAGCCCTAAAGCCCTAAAGCCCTAAAGCACAGCAGCGCCATTGAGGACTTTCACCATACTGAAGTAGTCAACTGGGTGGGACTTCCTATTGGTTAAGGAATGATCACATGATTCCGCCCAGGTCATCAGGAGGGATCAGCCAATGAATTATACTCCTGAGCAAACATTCCGTAACTCCAGGGGGCAGTAAATCCCCAACCATGTCTTTATACCTGTTCAGACAACACACTGGGGGCAGTAAATCCCCAACCTTGTCTTTATACCTGTACAGACACAGCCTCCAGGGGGCAGTAAATCCCCAAACTTGTCTTTATACCTGTTCAGACAACACCCTGGGGGCAGTAAATCCCCAACCTTGTCTTTATACCTGTACAGACACAGCCTCCAGGGGGCAGTATGCATGTTTGTTAACCAACTCATAGAAGTCATAGAGAATGTCTTTAATGGTGCCGCCCATGCTGTCACAAAAGCTATTATGGCTCAGATGTAAAGACACCTCCTTTATCAACCTCTTTGATCTCCATGCAGTTCTGCTATAGATCATAGTCAAGATCTAATTCTTAAGTGTTAAACCATCCACCCCTGTCAAGTGTTAAACCATCCACCCCTAGTCAGGTGTTAAACCATCCACCCCTAGTCAAGTGTTAAACCATCCACCCCTAGTCAGGTGTTAAACCATCCACCCCTAGTCAGGTGTTAAACCATCCACCCCTAGTCAAGTGTTAAACCATCCACCCCTAGTCAGGTGTTAAACCATCCACCCCTAGTCAAGTGTTAAACCATCCACCCCTAGTCAGGTGTTAAACCATCCACCCCTAGTCAGGTGTTAAACCATCCACCCCTAGTCAGGTGTTAAACCATCCACCCCTAGTCAGTGTGTCATTGTGCCTGATTGTACCATCAGGTGTTTTAACGCGGTGCTCAGACCTAGTGGGACCTAGTGGTCTCTTATGGTTTCAGCTGGTTGTGGAGTTCCTATGGGGATATAGTTTAGATTTGCTTTTACGCAAAGGGGACGATTCCGATGTAGGAATTTACACCTTCCCACGCAGGCCTTTCCTACACACTTCTCAGTATTTGGTATTCAGACTTTGCTCATTCAGTCTCGTAATGCGCTCTGCAGGCGTGGTTCCCTTGCGCTCTGCAGGCGTGGTTCCCTTCCGCTCCGCAGGCGTGGTTCCCTTGCGCTCTGAATAAACGTCATTCAACCGAGGAAAACCCTCCCACTTGCTGCCCAACAGATGTTCTCATGGAGTTTTTATTCAATAGGGTTTTCAGTAGATTTATCTGAGGCCACCCCTTTAAATACTGTGGACCTTTTAATGTTGTCGACAGACTAGACTACATGGAGACAACGGGTTCTGGGATCAATTTAAATACTGTGTACCTTTTAATGTTGTCGACAGACTAGACTACATGGAGACAACGGGTTCTGGGATCAATTTAAATACTGTGTACCTTTTAATGTTGTCGACAGACTAGACTACATGGAGACAACGGGTTCTGGGATCAATTTAAATACTGTGTACCTTTTAATGTTGTCGACAGACTAGACTACATGGAGACAACGGGTTCTGGGATCAATTTAAATACGGTGTACCTTTTAATGTTGTCGACAGACTAGACTACATGGAGACAACGGGTTCTGGGATCAATTTAAATACGGTGTACCTTTTAATGTTGTTTGACAGACTAGACTACATTGAGACAACGGGTTCTGGGATCAATTAAAAAAAAATATATATATATATATATACAACAAAATTAAAAGGTACACTGTATTTAAAGGGATGGCTTCAGATAAATATATATATATATTTTGATGGTTTTCTCTCATGTAAAGGGGGTGGAATTATGAGGGAATTATGTCAATGTTAGAATACAGCGTATCTGTAGACACATCTCATGTCTTAGCTTTCCAACCCAAACGAATAGCGTTGATATTCTCATGCTGATGTTCAAGGTCAGAATACACAGACAGGGTGCTATTCTCATGCTGATGTTCAAGGTCAGAATACACAGACAGGGTGCTATTCTCATGCTGATGTTCAAGGTCAGAATACACAGACAGGGTGCTATTCTCATGCTGATGTTCAAGGTCAGAATACACAGACAGGGTGCTATTCTCATGCTGATGTTCAAGGTCAGAATACGCAGACAGGGTGCTATTCTCATGCTGATGTTCAAGGTCAGAATACACAGACAGGGTGCTATTCTCATGCTGAAGTTCAAGGTCAGAATACACAGACAGGGTGCTATTCTCATGCTGATGTTCAAGGTCAGAATACACAGACAGGGTGCTATTCTCATGCTGATGTTCAAGGTCAGAATACACAGACAGGGTGCTATTCTCATACTGATGTTCAAGGTCAGAATACACAGACAGGGTGCTATTCTCATGCTGATGTTCAAGGTCAGAATACACAGACAGGGTACATGAAAAGGGAATAACGTTCCATTTACGAGCTCTTACCTCGGGTCGGATTCGGCCTGATACAGCACAGACCTGAAAGTGAATCATATTTGTGAATGTATTTATTGTCCAGTGTTTCCAGGTGCTAAAGGATTATTATGCCAGACTGAGAAAAGGGATATTCATTAGGCTACTATACATTAAACAACAGGCTGACTGACTGACTGTGTTGTGTGTCTGTATACCTTAGGATACATTACCTTTAAAACAATGCAGGAACCTAATACATTGCCTTTAAAACAATGCAGGAACCTAATACATTGCCTTTAAAACAATGCAGGAACCTAATACATTGCCTTTAAAACAATGCAGGAACCTAATACATTGCCTTTAAAACAACGCAGGAACCTAATGCATTACCTTTAAAACAACGCAGGAACCTAATACATTACCTTTAAAACAACACAGGAACCTGATACATTAGCTTTAAAACAACACAGGAGCCTAATGCATTACCTTTAAAACAACACAGGAACCTAATACATTACCTTTAAAATAAAACAGGAATCTTTATACAGTACCTTTAAAACAACACAGAAACCTAATACATTGCCAAGACGCTAACATACTACCTGCATTACCAAATAAGCCAATCAGTCAAGAACAATGAAACGTGTGTTGATGTACTGTCATTTCTTGTGGATAGAAAGTAACATACCAGAGATTTTATGTTCTGGGGTGCCAAGAATACCAGAGATTTTATGTTCTGGGGTGCCAAGAATACCAGAGAGTTTATGTTCTGGGATGCCAAGAATACCAGAGATTTTATGTTCTGGGGTGCCAAGAATACCAGAGATTTTATGTTCTGGGGTGCCAAGAATACCAGATAGTTTATGTTCTGGGATGCCAAGAATACCAGATAGTTTATGTTCTGGGGTGCCAAGAATACCAGATAGTTTATGTTCTGGGGTGCCAAGAATACCAGAGATTTTATGTTCTGGGGTGCCAAGAATACCAGAGATTTTATGTTCTGTGGTGCCAAGAATAACAGATAGTTTATGTTCTGGGGTGCCAAGAATACCAGATAGTTTATGTTCTGGGGTGCCAAGAATACCAGAGAGTTTATGTTCTGGGGTGCCAAGAATACCAGATAGTTTCTGTTCTGGGGTGCCAAGAATACCAGATAGTTTATGTTCTGGGGTGCCAAGAATACCAGATAGTTTATGTTCTGGGGTGCCAAGAATACCAGATAGTTTATGTTCTGGGATGCCAAGAATACCAGATAGTTTATGTTCTGGGATGCCAAGAATACCAGATAGTTTATGTTCTGGGGTGCCAAGAATACCAGATAGTTTATGTTCTGGGGTGCCAAGAATACCAGATAGTTTATGTTCTGGGGTGCCAAGAATACCAGAGATTTTATGTTCTGGGGTGCCAAGAATACCAGATAGTTTATGTTCTGGGGTGCCAAGAATACCAGAGATTTTATGTTCTGGGGTGCCAAGAATACCAGATAGTTTATGTTCTGGGGTGCCAAGAATACCAGAGAGTTTATGTTCTGGGGTGCCAAGAATACCAGATAGTTTATGTTCTGGGGTGCCAAGAATACCAGATAGTTTATGTTCTGGGGTGCCAAGAATACCAGATAGTTTATGTTCTGGGATGCCAAGAATACCAGATAGTTTATGTTCTGGGATGCCAAGAATACCAGATAGTTTATGTTCTGGGGTGCCAAGAATACCAGATAGTTTATGTTCTGGGGTGCCAAGAATACCAGATAGTTTATGTTCTGGGGTGCCAAGAATACCAGAGAGTTTCTGTTCTAGGGTGCCAAGAATAGTAGAATAGTATATCTGTATCTGACTTTAAGAGTTGGAAACGTCAACATCTTCAAAAAGCCTGTTGTGAAGTCAGCGTAGAAATCTTCAGCTCACAACTGATACATTATCTTATAGTGAAAAGCTTTGTTTCCTTGGATTTAATCTGATCAGGCATGTAGATCATGCAGCTTTAAGGCAATGTTACCGTGTTCGGGATGACACATTTCAGATGTCGGCTCAATCAGAAAGAAATTACCGAGAGTCTAAGCCGCATTGAATAACAGATTCATACATGGAAAGACACATAGTCAACAAAATAAATAAATCAAGTTTGTTTTGAAATGTCTTTCCTATACAGTGCATTCTGAAAGAAGTTTGGAACCACCAAGCCTCTTCCTAGAGCTGGGCGTCCTGCCAAACTGAGCAATTCGGGGAGAAGGGCCTTGGTCAGGGAGGTGACCAAGAACCCGATGGTCACTCTGACAGAGCTCCAGAGTTCCTCTGTGGAGAAGGGAGAACCTTCCAGAAGGACAACCATCCCTGCAGGGCTCCACCAATCAGGCCTTTATGGTAGAGTGGCCAGACGGAAGCCACTCCTCAGTGGTTAGGGTTAGAATAGTTTCAGACAACAGCCATTCAAAGGAAAGGTCTATACTGTACACTAGGCTGGGGATAGCTGCTTATACATGTATATTTAGAAACACACCAACATCTATAAAATAAACATGATGAAGCAGAAGTGTTTCAAAAAGAGGGAATATAGTCACCTTTATTTAACCAGGTAGGCTAGTTGAGAACAAGTTCTCATTTGCAACTGCGACCTGGCCAAGATAAAGCGTAGCAATTCGACACATACAACAACACAGAGTTACACATGGAATAAACAAAACATAGTCAATAATACAGTAGAACAAAAGAAAACAAAAAGTCTATATACAGTGAGTGGAAATTAGGTAAGATAAGGCAATAAATAGGCCATGGTGGCGAAGTAATTACAATATAGCAATTAAACACTGGAATGGTAGATCGGCAGAAGATGAATGTGCAACTAGAGATACTGGGGTGTAAAGGAGCAAAATAAATAAATACAGTATGGGGATGAGGTAGGTAGATAGATGGGCTGTTTACAGATGGGCTATGTACAGGTGCAGTGATCTGTAAACTGCTCTGACAGCTGGTGCTTAAAGCTAGTGAGGGAGATGTGAGTCTCCAGCTTCAGAGATTTTTGCAATTCGTTCCAGTCATGGGCAGCAGAGAACTGGAAAGGAAAGACGACCAAAGGAGGAATTGGCTTTGGGGGTGACCAGTGAGATATACCTGCTGGAGCGCGTGCTACGAGTGGGTGCTGCTATGGTGACCAGTGAGCTGAGATAAGGCGGGGCTTTACCTAGCAAAGGTTTGTAGATGACCTGGAGCCAATGGTTTTGGCGACGGACATGTAGCGAGGGCCAGCCAACGAGAGCATACGAGAGCATACAGGTCGCAGTGGTGGGTAGTATATGGGGCTTTGATGACAAAACGGATGGCACTGTGATAGACTACATCCAATTTGCTGAGTAGAGTGTTGGAGGCTATTTTGTAAATGACATCGCCGAAGTCAAGGATCGGTAGGATAGTCAGTTTCACGAGGTTATCTTTGGCAGCATGAGAGGAGGCTTTGTTTGCGAAATAGGAAGCCGATTCTAGATTTAATTTTGGATTGGAGATGTTTAATGTGAGTCTGGAAGGAGAGTTTACAGTTCAACCAGACACCTAGGTATTTATAGTTGTCCACGTGTTCTAAGTCAGAGCCGTCTAGAGTAGTGATGCTGGACGGGCGGGCGGGTGTGGGTAACGATCTGTTATCTTGACGGAAAATGTTGTAGTTGGGGACGGAAATGTCATAATTTTTGGTGGAACTCCTAAGTCAGGATTCAGACAAGGCTCAGACATCAGGGTTGGCGGAGTGTGCTGAAGCAGTGAATGAAACAAACTTAGGGAGGAGGCTTCTGATGTTAACATGCATGAAACCAATGCTTTTACTGTTACTGAAGTCAACAAATGAGAGTGCCTGGGGAATAGGTGTTAGGGGTTAACCTCTACATCACCAGAGGAACAGAGGAGTATGCTAAAGCAGTGAGTAAAACAAACTTAGGGAGTTGGCATGAAACCAAGGCTTTTACGGTTACAGAAGTCAACAAATGAGAGCACCTGGGGAATAGGAGTGGAGCTGGGCACTGCAGGGCCTGGATTAACCTCTACATCACCAGGAGGAACCAAGGAGGAGTAGGATAAGTGTACAGCTAAAGGCTATAAGAACTGGTCGTCTAGTGCATTGGGATCAGAAAATAAGAGGGGCAGATTTCTGGGCGTGGTAGAATAGATTCAGGGCATAACGTACAGACAAGGGTATGGTACGATGTGAGTACAGTGGAGATAAACCTAGGCATTGAATGACGATGAGAGAGGTTGCATCTCTGGAGGCACCAGTTAAGCCAGGTGCAAAAGATCTATCTAAGGCATGTTGAGCGGGACTGGGGGATCTACAGTGAAATAAAACAATTGTAAATAACCAACACAGCAGTAGACAAGGCATATTGACATTAGAGATAGGTGTAAAGCAATCATGGGGTGTTGGTCGGGAGAGCTAAGACGACAACGAGTAAATGGTGATGAATGGGCAGAGAGGGTCAGTTAGGTACACACAGGACCTGGGTTCGAGGCTGGGGCCGACAGATTAACAAAATCAGGTGCAGTGTTAATGAACAGGCCAGCAGGCATCAGCTGTGTAGTCGAGTGATCATAGAGTCCAATGAGCAGCAATAGGTGAGTCCAGTAGTCACTAATATGCTAGGCGAGCGGAAGTCGCAGCATTCGGAAAGCTAGCGGGCCGGGGATAGCAGATGGGTCTTCGGTGACATCGCAATGGAAAAGCCTGTTGAAACCACACCGGAAGATTATGTCGGCAGACCAGTCATGATGGATCAGCGAGGCTCCATGTCGACAATAAAGGGTCAAAGCCAATTGGGAAAAGAGGTATTGTAGCCCATGAATTAGCGGGTATACCTCTTCGGCTAGCCGGGAGATGGGCCTAGCTCGAGGCTAGCTCAAGGCTAACTGGTGCTTGCGTCGGGACTGAGACGGTAGCCACTTGGTTTCAGCTAGCTAGCTGCGATGATCCGGTGTAATGGTCCAAAGCTTGCGGCAGGAATGGTGGGTTAGACTAAGCAGGTTAGGGTTACTGGTGGGTTAGACTAAGCATGTTAGGGTTACTGGTGGGTTAGACTAAGCATGTTAGGGTTACTGGTGGGTTAGACTAAGCAGGTTAGGGTTACTGGTGGGTTAGACAGGTTAGGGTTACTAGTGGGTTAGACAGGTTAGGGTTACTAGTGGGTTAGACAGGTTAGGGTTACTGGTGAGTTAGACTAAGCAGGTTAGGGTTACTGGTGGGTTATACTAAGCAGGTTAGGGTTACTGGTGGGTTAGACTAAGCAGGTTAGGGTTACTGGTGGGTTAGACTAAGCAGGTTAGGGTTTCTGGTGGGTTAGACTAAGCAGGTTAGGGTTACTGGTGGGTTAGACAGGTTAGGGTTACTAGTGGGTTAGACAGGTTAGGGTTACTGGTGAGTTAGACTAAGCAGGTTAGGGTTACTGGTGGGTTATACTAAGCAGGTTAGGGTTACTGGTGGGTTAGACTAAGCAGGTTAGGGTTTCTGGTGGGTTAGACTAAGCAGGTTAGGGTTACTGGTGGGTTAGACAGGTTAGGGTTACTAGTGGGTTAGACTAAGCAGGTTAGGGTTACTGGTGGGTTAGACTATGCAGGTTAGGTTTTATATTCGGTAAGGTTAAAGTAAACAGTTTAGTTCCTGTGTGCCCTTTCAATGTCTGAATAAAATGTGTTCTTAACATGCAGTACCTTTAATATGTCGCTAGGTGGCGGAATAGGATCATAAATAAAATCAAGATGGTACTGCGTATTAAAAGCAGCAGGCCAGTCCTCTGGAGGGCTGAATTTTCAGGTAAGTCATAAACAAATGCATGCTCTCTAAAATCAATAAGCCTGTTGGTAAAAGGTCCTAAAAACAATAAATTCCAAGACAGAAACTCTGTGACATCACGGATGTCATGTCATCGTTTTTACCAGAGGTCCCAGCTGTCTTAAAAGCATCACTAGATCATGACCCGGGAAGTATGCCCTCGGGCCTGGGCCTCACGACTGCGCTGTTGGCTTCAACTTTCACGGGGGCAGCACTCCAGGGGGCAGTAAATCATCAACCTTGTCTTTAAACCTGTTCAGACAACACCCTCCAGGGGGCAGTAAATCCCCAAACTTGTCTTTAAACCTGTTCAGACAACACCCTCCAGGGGGCAGTAAATCACCAACCTTGTCTTTAAACCTGTTCAGACAACACCCTCCAGGGGGCAGTAAATCACCAACCTTGTCTTTAAACCTGTTCAGACAACACCCTCCAGGGGGCAGTAAATCACCAACCTTGTCTTTAAACCTGTAAGGACAACACCCTCCAGAGGGCAGTGTGCACCCTTTCAGTTTATTTGCCAACTCATATAAGTAGTTCAAGAAGAAAATGTACTACTTCAAAATGGAGCTGGTCTCAATGGATCTGCCCTAGCTGCTTTTAGCAATGAGGGTGTATTTACACTACCGTAACTCCCTATTGTATTGGGTTGTACAAAAACAGTTTATGGTTGGTCTTTATGACAGGGGGAATTTTAGACAAAATATATAAAGAAACATACAGTATATATTCAAATGTATGTGGACAAATTAGTAGATTTGGCTATTTCAGCCACACCTGTTGCTAACAGGTGTATAAAATTGAGCACACAGTCATGCAATCTCCATAGACAAACACGGGCTTTACTGAAGAGTTCAGTGAGTTTCAACGTGGCACCGTCATAGGATGCCCCCTTTTCAAAAAGTGGTGGGCTACACAGGCTCACAGAACGGGACCGCCGAGTGCTGAAGCACGTAAAACTCATCTGTCTTCGGTTGCAACACTCAGTAAAGAGTTCCAAACTGCTTCTGGAAGCAACTTCAGCACAAGTACTGTTCGCCGGGAGCTTCATGAAATGGGATTCCATGGCCGAGCAGCCGCACACAATTCTAAGATCACCATGCGCAATGCCAAGCGTCGGCTGGTGTGGTATAAAGCTCGCCGCCATTGGACTCTGAAGCAGTGGAAACACGTTCTCTGGAGTGATGATTCATGCTTCACCATCTGGCAGTCTTAATGGTTTCCTGAGGACGTGACGCTTGGCAGTCAGGCCAAAGAGTTCAATCTTGGTTTCATCAGACCAGAGACACTTGTTTCTCATGGTCTGAGAGTCTTTAGGTGCCTTTTGGCAAACTCCAAGTGGGCGGTCATGTGCCTTTTACTGAGGAGTGGCTTCCGTCTGGTCACTCTATCATCAAGGGCTGATTGGTGGAGTGCTGCAGAGATGGTTGTCCTTTTGGAAGGTTCTCCCATCACCACAGAGGAAATCTTGAGCTCTGTCAGAGTGACCATCAGGTTCTTGGTCACCTCCCTGACCAAGGCCCTTCTCACCCGACTGCTCAGTTTGGCTGGGCGGCCAGTTCTAGGAAGAGGCTTGGTGGTTCCAAACTTCTTCCATTTAAGAATGATGGAGGCTTCTGTGTTCTTGAACCTTCAATGCTGCAGAAATGTTTTGGTACTCTTCCCCAGATCTCTGCCTCAACACAACCCTGGACAATTGTTTCGACCTCATGGCTTTGGTTTTTGCTCTGACATGCACTGTCAACTGTGGGACCTTATATAGACAGGTGTGTGCCTCTCCAAATCATGTCCAATCAATTGAATTTACCACAGGTGGACTCCAAGGAAGTTGTAGAAACATCTCAAGGATGATCAATGGAAACAGGATGCATCTGAGCTCAATTTCGAGTCTCATAGCAAAAGGTCTGAATACTTATGTAAATAAGGTCTTTGTTTTTTATTTTGAGTACATTTACAAACATTTCTAAACACCTGCTTATTGCTTTGTCATTAATGAGTATTGTGTGTAGATTGCTGAGGATTTGTATTTATATAATCCATTTTAAAATAAGGCTGTAACAAAACAAAATGTGGAAACAGTCAAGGTATCTGAATACTTTCAGAAGGGCCCTTCGTAATTATTGGAACAGTAAAACATGTTTGTTGTTTTGGCTCTGTACTCCAGCACTTTGGATTTTAAATTGTACAATGACTATGAGGTTAAAGTGCCGACTGTCTGCTTTAATTTGAGGGTTGCAACACTCACTAAAGAGTTTCAAACTGCCTCTGGAACCAACGTCAGCACAAGAACTGTTCATCGGGAAGCTTCATGAAATGGGTTTCCATGGCCGAGCAGCCGCACACAAGCCTAACATCACCATGCGCAATGCCAAGCGTCGGCTGGAGTGGTGTAAAGCTCGCCGCCATTGGACTCTGGAGCAGGCCGACAGACGAATCTGAGATTGGCAGCTGCCAGGAGAACACTACCTGCCCGAATGCATAGTGCCAACTGTAAAGTTTGGTGGAAGAGGAATAATGATCTGGGGCTGTTTTTCCTAGTTTGGGCTAGGCCCCTTAGTTCCAGTGAAGATAAATCTTAACTCTACAGCATACAATGAAATTGTAGACAATTCTGTGCTTCCTACTTTGTGGCAACAGTTTGGGGAAGGCCCTTTCCTGTTCCAACATGACAATGCCTCGGTGCACAAAGTGAGATCCATTCAGAAATGGTTTGTTGAGATATATGTGGAAGAACTTGACTGGCCTGTACAGAGCCCTGACCTCAACCCCAGCAAACACCTTTGGGATGAATTGGAACGCTGACTGCCAGCCAGGCCTAATAGCCCATCATCAGTGCCAGACCTCACTATTGCTCGTGGCTGAATGGATGCAAGTCCCTGCAGCAATGTTCCAACATCTAGTGGAAAGCCTTCCCAGAAGAGTGGAGGCTGTTATAGCAGCAATGTTCCAACATCTAGTGGAAAGCCTTCCCAGAAGAGTGGGGGCTGTTATAGCAGCAAAGGGGGGACCAACTCCATATTAATGGCCATGATTTTGGAAAGAGATGTTTGATGAGCAGGTGTCCATATATGTTTGGTCATATAGTGTATGTAGTGTATCATAGTCAAGCCACACTTTGTTTTACCCCTTGCACTCGTGGGAATTGGCCTGTATGAATTGGGATAAATTGGTCTATATCAATAGGGCTAAATTGGCCTATATGGATAGGGGGCTAAATTGGCCTATATGGATAGGGGGCTAAATTGGCCTATATGGATAGGGGGCTAAATTGGCCTATATCGATAGGGGGCTAAATTGGCCTATATGGGGGGGGGGGGGGCAGCGGTGAGGCTGCCTCTCATCTGACTCACCGTCCCCCCTATCTCCCAACCCTCCCTCCCTCCCTCCGATGAGAAAAGGGGACCATCTTTCCAGCTGATGGCGAAACTCAAGTAGCACTGCATTATTTCTGCCTTATGCATCAATTCATGTTGTTACTCCTGTAACCAGAGAAGGTGAAATATTCCTCGATATTAAATAATAATTACAAGCTTATTGTAAACCCTGTCCTATTCTCATTCATTTCTACTGCAGTCCTTTTTGTAGTGTCAGTGGAAGTAGGGAGAATGTGCATTTTATGGCTTATAAAAGTGTTGACAGTGCAGAATAACAACTTAAACATGAACTTACTCAGAAAAACAACAGCTCTGTCCTGTATTCGTTCAGTCTCTCTCTAGTCACGGTTTAAAAAGTTTTGGAATCTCACAGTTTCAACTTTGCTGTGTACTAGAGGCTTCTTATTACAGCCTATGGTTCGAGGAAACTGTGCAGACACGGTGATTTGAGCTATCTGATCGACCAGTGTTAGGCCATAGGTGCACTTGATTTTCTCTCTGGGCAGAATTCTACACTCAGACACATGAAATGGTTCATGTGTCTGTCCCGGCACTAGGGATGTTAAATCAAGTGCATCTACCCCTAACAGTATACTACCTCAATCAGCCTGACTAACCGGTGTCTGTCTGTTACTTTTATAGCGTAAAATAGTTTTTTTTTGGGGGGGGGGGGGTCAGAGTGGCAGGTGTGTTGCTACCTACCCTCACCACCTGGGGGCGGCCCATCAGGAAGTCCAGGATCCAGTTGCAGAGGGAGGTGTTTTGTCCCAGGGTCCTTAGCTTAGTGATGAGCTTTGAGGGCACTATGGTGTTGAACGCTGAGCTGTAGTCAATGAACAGCAATCTCATATAGGTGTTCCTTTTGTCCGGGTGGGAAAGGGCAGTGCGGAGTGCAATAGAGATTGCATCATCTGTGGATCTGTTGGGGCGGTATGCGAATTGGAGTGGGTCTAGGATTTTCGGGAGGATGCCGTTGATGTGAGCCATGACCAGCCTTTCAAAGCACTTCATGGCTATTGACGTGAGTGCTACGGGTCGGGAATCATTTAGGCAGATTGCCTTTGTCTTGGGCACAGGGACTATGGTGGTCTGCTTGAAACATGTTGGTATTACAGACTCAATCAGGGACATGTTGAAAATGTCAGTGAAGACACCTGCCAGTTGGTTAGCACATGCCTGGAGCACACGTCCTGGTAATCCGTCTGGCCCCGCGGCCTTGTGAATGTTGACCTGTTTAAAGGTCTTACTCACGTCAGCTACGGAGAGTGTGATCACACAGTCATCCGGAACAGCTGATGCTCTCATGCATGCCTCAGTGTTGCTTGCCTCGAAGCGAGCATAGAAGTGATTTAGCTCGTCTGGTTGGCTTGTCACTGGGCAGCTCGCGGCTGTGCTTCCCTTTGTAGTCTGTAATAGTTTGCAAGCCCTGCCACATCCGACGAGCGTCGGAGCCGGTGTAGTACGATTCAGTCTTAGCCCTGTGTTGACGCTTTGCCTGTTTGATGGTTCGTCGCAGGGCATAGCGGGATTTCTTGTAAGCTTACGGGTTTGAGTTCCACACCTTGAAAGCAGTAGCTCTACCCTTTAGCTCAGTGTGGATGTTGCCTGTAATCCATGGCTTCTGGTTGGGGTATGTACGTACAGTCACTGTGGGGACGACGTCCTCAATGAACTTATTGATAAAGCCAGTGACTGATGTGGTGTACTCCTCAATGCCATCGGAAGAATCCCAGAACATGTTCCAGTCTGTGATAGCAAAATAGTCCTGTAGTTTAGCATCTGCTTCATCAGACCACTTTTCTATAGACCGAGTCACTGGTGCTTCCTGCTTTAGTTTTTGCTTGTAAGCAGGAATCAGGAGGATAGAGTTGTGGTCGGAGCGTTTTATGCGTCTCTGTTTGTGGAGTACAGGTGGTCTAGAATTGTTTCCCTCTAGTTGCACATTTAACATGTTGATAGAAATGAGGATTGTGGATTGTTCTCCATCCACCCTCGATTCAGAATAGACTCTTTTCACAGCCATGGCATGCTATATAGCTATATAGAAAACCAAATATCCAGAAAATATGAAATATAAAACTAATTTGACCTTGGTAGATGTTTCCATAAACGTACTGGCAAACGATGCATATTAACTTTAGAGCAAGCTCAGGGCTCTTAACAAAACTCCCCAGGCCAGAAGATCCTCAGCAGGCAAAACTCCCCAGGACAGAAGATCCTCAGCAGGCAAACTCCCCAGGACAGAAGATCCTCAGCAGGCAAAACTCCCCAGGACAGAAGATCCTCAGCAGGCAAAACTCCCCAGGCCAGAAGATACTGTAGCGACCCGTGTTATGTGTTAGGCTAGTAGGTGGTTGTGTTGTACTTACCAGTTCCCAGTGTTCGCGGGGTGCGACATGCCAATCAACCTGCTATTTGCCAATCACGGGAATGCCTGGGATGTTCTGATGCCGGGCACCCTGGTGGTTGGCGGAGTGGCGTGGAGGGGGGTTGGGCAGGGGGATGGAGCATCGGAAGTTAAGACCAGGTTTAGCTTTGTTCTCTCTCCTACGTCTGGGCTTCACAAGAGAAGGTCACGATTTGCTTGTGGGGTATCTTTCATTTATTTGGCGTGGGCTACGGCCAAACAGTAGCCTGTGTAAAGTTGGTTTAATTAACCGTCAATTCATTAATTCAATCCTCTGTCTGGACAATTGTCCCTTTATGATCTAGTCAGGTACTTACAATACTATCCTCAGCAGGCACTAAAGGTTGGGGTGTGAACATTTAAACGTTAAAACGAAGTTGGGATCCTTAACGTTAAGAAAAATTCACTGAATTAAAAATCACAATGCAGTTATCACGAAACATATTATTTTATGTGTAATAGTCACTACATTACTGTAGCTGTGTTCTGTCTGTAAAGGGTTGTGGTAGATATCACGACATTACTGTAGCTGTGTTCTATCTATAAAGGGTTGTGGTAGATATCACTACATTACTGTAGCTGTGTTCTATCTATAAAGGGTTGTGGTAGATATCACTACATTACTGTAGCTGTGTTCTGTCTGTAAAGGGTTGTGGTAGATATCACTACATTACTGTAGCTGTGTTCTATCTATAAAGGGTTGTGGTAGATATCACTACATTACTGTAGCTGTGTTCTGTCTGTAAAGGGTTGTGGTAGATATCACTACATTACTGTAGCTGTGTTCTGTCTGTAAAGGGTTGTGGTAGATATCACTACATTACTGTAGCTGTGTTCTGTCTGTAAAGGGTTGTGGTAGATATCACTACATTACTGTAGCTGTGTTCTGTCTGTAAAGGGTTGTGGTAGATATCACTACATTACTGTAGCTGTGTTCTGTCTGTAAAGGGTTGTGGTAGATATCACTACATTACTGTAGCTGTGTTCTGTCTGTAAAGGGTTGTGGTAGATATCACTACATTACTGTAGCTGTGTTCTGTCTGTAAAGGGTTGTGGTAGATATCACGACATTACTGTAGCTGTGTTCTATCTATAAAGGGTTGTGGTAGATATCACTACATTACTGTAGCTGTGTTCTATCTATAAAGGGTTGTGGTAGATATCACTACATTACTGTAGCTGTGTTCTGTCTGTAAAGGGTTGTGGTAGATATCACTACATTACTGTAGCTGTGTTCTATCTATAAAGGGTTGTGGTAGATATCACTACATTACTGTAGCTGTGTTCTGTCTGTAAAGGGTTGTGGTAGATATCACTACATTACTGTAGCTGTGTTCTATCTATAAAGGGTTGTGGTAGATATCACTACATTACTGTAGCTGTGTTCTGTAAAGGGTTGTGGTAGATATCACGACATTACTGTAGCTGTGTTCTGTCTGTAAAGGGTTGTGGTAGATATCACTACATTACTGTAGCTGTGTTCTATCTATAAAGGGTTGTGGTAGATATCACTACATTACTGTAGCTGTGTTCTGTCTGTAAAGGGTTGTGGTAGATATCACTACATTACTGTAGCTGTGTTCTGTCTGTAAAGGGTTGTGGTAGATATCACTACATTACTGTAGCTGTGTTCTATCTATAAAGGGTTGTGGTAGATATCACTACATTACTGTAGCTGTGTTCTGTCTGTAAAGGGTTGTGGTAGATATCACTACATTACTGTAGCTGTGTTCTGTCTGTAAAGGGTTGTGGTAGATATCACTACATTACTGTAGCTGTGTTCTATCTATAAAGGGTTGTGGTAGATATCACTACATTACTGTAGCTGTGTTCTGTAAAGGGTTGTGGTAGATATCACGACATTACTGTAGCTGTGTTCTGTCTGTAAAGGGTTGTGGTAGATATCACTACATTACTGTAGCTGTGTTCTATAAAGGGTTGTGGTAGATATCACTACATTACTGTAGCTGCGTTCTGTAAAGGGTTGTGGTAGATATCACTACATTACTGTAGCTGTGTTCTGTAAAGGGTTGTGGTAGATATCACTACATTACTGTAGCTGTGTTCTGTCTGTAAAGGGTTGTGGTAGATATCACTACATTACTGTAGCTGTGTTCTGTAAAGGGTTGTGGTAGATATCACTACATTACTGTAGCTGTGTTCTGTAAAGGGTTGTGGTAGATATCACTACATTACTGTAGCTGTGTTCTGTGACCTGCTGTGACCATTATTCAGCACTGTACATTAATATGGTATTGAACGTTTTTCTGTTATTGTTTTAACAGAACACTGGATAAAAATGTCAGCTTTGCAATGTAGTCCATTTGTCACATCCCTCGCTAAAGGTAGTCAGAGTCTATGAATGGGGTACATTACCTTATCGCCCTCTTGATCAGGTCATACCCTGAGGACCACTGTCTCAATCGGATCTACGGGAGTTGGTGTTTTGATGTACCCCTCTCTGGACTTAGCCTTCGGGTCGGTGCGGGACTTCCTCCCCCTGACAGACGCGACCAGTACGCCTCCACGGAGGGCAAGAAGCCGGATTCCCGGGGTCCTTCTGGGAATAACTTGATACATTTGTCTAAAACATAGTAATTTGAAACATTTCTATACAATCACATTGTGTCTCTCTACACTATGCGTGGGAATACGTAAGAAAATATTTCTTAAATAAAAATCACGTGGAGCTGATTTCCTGGTGTTTTTTTACAGTATTTTATGGCCAACAATAAAACTTTGGCACAAAAACATTGTTATATTTTGCACAGAAAACTCGGGGGCCCAAATAAAACCACTCCCGGGCCAAATTCAGCCACCAGTTGGGGAACCCTGACTTACAGATTCATGATATTGGCTAAACTATTTTTTAACTTATCTAGATTTTGTTTGTCAACACATATAGCCTCTGTCTGTCTGTCTGTCTGTCTGTCTGTCTGTCTGTCTGTCTGTCTGTCTGTCTGTCTGTCTGTCTGTCTGTCTGTCTGTCTGTCTGTCTGTCTGTCTGTCTGGTCTGTCTGTCTGTCTCTCTCTCTCTCTCTCTCTCTCTGTCTCTCTCTCTCTCTCTCTCTCTCTCTCTCTCTCTCTCTCTCTCTCTCTCTCTCTCTCTCTCTCTCCCTGTCTCTCTCTCCCTGTCTCTCTCCCTCTCTCTCTCTCTCTCTCTGTCTCTCTCTCTCCCTCTCTCTCTCTGTCTCTCTCCTCTCTCTCTCTCTCTCTGTCTCTCTCTCTCTCTCTCTCTCTCTCTCTCTCTCTCCTCTCTCTCTCTCTCTCTCTCTCTTGCAGCAAATGTAAAAACATGCCCTTCCACATCTCCTCTGCATCATAGTGCTGAGTGTGAGACAGAATACCAATCTCCCTGGGATCTCACTGCAGCACTTTCCTATTGGTCGTTGTGGTGCTGACATTCCTGATGCATCACACACACAGACACTGGTGGGGGGGGGGGGGGGGAAGGAGGGGGCTGGCTGGCTGTATATAAACGAGGGCTCTGCAGCGTCGCTGAGCTGGTGCAGTGCAAGACACTCGCTCATCCTCACCGATGGTCTGCAGAACAAGGGGGACTTTAAAAAAAAATAAACATCTGAAACAAAAAAACATCCTACATTAACTAAAAAAATCTTGAAAAAATAACAAAACAACAAAAAATCCATCATGAGCTACGATCCTTATATCTCCTACCGCCGCACTTGGGACAGCTACCGAGGCTCTTCTCGACCTTCCACCACCAAATCCTTCATGTACTCCCCTCTCTACTCTTCCTCTTCCTCCCGAGCCCTGGGCCTGGCGGCTGGGAAGCAGCGTCCACCCGCCTCTTCCTCACTGCCGGATGCGTCTGCACGGATGGACCTGGCCGAGGCCTCCAGCCTCAACACAGAGCTGCTGGGGCTCCGCAGTCAGGAGAAGGAGCAGCTGGTGGGCCTCAACGACCGCTTCGCCACCTACATCGACAAGGTGAGGCGCCTGGAGCAGCAGAACCGGGCCCTTCTGGCAGAGCTGGAGGCTCTCAGGCGGAGGCAGAGGGACCCGTCTCGTCTTCAGGGCCTCTACGAGGGTGAAGCCCGGAGCCTCAGGGCTGCAATCGACCAGAAGACAGGAGATAAGATGCGCATGGAGGCAGAGAGGGACTACCTGAAGGACGTGTACGGGCAGCTGAAGGAGCGCTATGAGGAGGAGGCGCAGTGCCGTGCGGATGCAGAGGAGGCCCTGCAGAGGGCCCGGGAAGAAGTGGGGCGGGCCATGCTGTCTAACTGCGATGCAGAGGCCAGTGTTGACTCCCTGGCCGAGGAGATGGGCTTCCTGAAGAAGGTGTTTGTGGAGGAGCAGGCGGAGCTGCAGGCCCAGGTTGTGGCGGCTAACGTGTGTGTTGACATGAAGGTGAGCAGGCCAGACCTGTCTGCGGCACTCAAGGAGATCCGGGCGCAGTACGAGCGGCTGGCCAATAAGAACATGCAGGCGGCCGAGGACTGGTACCGGGGGAAGTTTGAGTCCGTGGCGGAGATGGCATCGAAGAACAACGAGGCGGTGCGCTCCATCCGGGAGGAGACCATGGAATACCGCCGGCTGCTCCAATCACGCTCCTCTGAGATCGAGGCCCTGCGGAACGTCATCGAGTCGCTGAACAAACAGCTGGAGGAGCTGGAAGAGCACCAGGGGGAAGAGGTCACGAAGTATCAGGTACAGAACCACTCAATCAATCAGAACCAGGGGGAAGAGGTCACGAAGTATCAGGTACAGAACCACTCAATCAATCAGAACCAGTGGGAAGAGGTCACAAAGTATCAGGTACAGAACCACTCAATCAATCAGAACCAGGGGGAAGAAGTACAGAACCCCTCAATCAATCAGAACCAGGGGGAAGAGGTATAGAACCAGAGGGAAGAGGTATAGAACCAGGGGGGAGAGGTATAGAACCAGGGGGGAGAGGTATAGAACCAGGGGGAAGAGGTATATATAGCACCAGTGGGGAGAGGTATAGAACCAGGGGGGAGAGGTATAGCACCAGGGGGGAGAGGTATAGAACCAGGGGGGAGAGGTATAGAACCAGGGGGGAGAGGTATAGCACCAGGGGGGAGAGGTATAGAACCAGGGGGGAGAGGTATAGAACCAGGGGGGAGAGGTAAAGCACCAGGGGGGAGAGGTATAGAACCAGGGGGGAGAGGTATAGAACCAGGGGGAGAGGTATAGCACCAGGGGGGAGAGGTATAGAACCAGGGGGGAGAGGTAAAGCACCAGGGGGGAGAGGTATAGAACCAGGGGGGAGAGGTATAGAACCAGGGGGGAGAGGTATAGAACCAGAGGGAAGAGGTATAGAACCAGGGGGAAGAGGTATAGAACCAGGGGGGAGTGGTACATGGTCTGAGAGGGAGATAAGGTACACAGTGACAAAGGTATAGATGTCATAATGTGACCATTTCAAACTGGGGTAAGAACATAGCCAAAAACTCTTGTAGATATAGATGTGATCATGTGAAAGAGCAGTAGCAGGCTGCTAGCAGCTCACGGGGTAGCTTACTCTGATGCTGCTGTGACTCTGATTTGGTCCCTACTCTATATGGAGAGTGTTTCACTGCACCAGCTTTCCCCAACCCCCTTCTCTCCTCTCCAACCCCCACCTCTCCTCTCCTACCCCCAACCCCCTTCTCTCCTCTCCTACCTCCACCTCTCCTCTCCTACCCCCAACCCCCTTCTCTCCTCTCCTACCCCCACCTCTCCTCTCCTACCCCCACCTCTCCTCTCCTACCCCCAACCCCCTCCTCTCCTCTCCAACCCCCACCTCTCCTCCCCAACCCCCACCTCACCTCTCCTACCCCCACCTCACCTCTCCTCCCCAACCCCCACCTCACTTCTCCTACCCCCACCTCACCTCTCCTCCCCAACCCCCTACCCCTCCTCTCCAACCCCAAGCCCTCCTCTCCAACCCCAACCTCTCCTATCCCCACCTCTCCTCTCCTACCCCCACCTCTACTCTCCAACCCCCACCTCTCTTCAACCAACCCCCACCTCTCCTCCTCCTCCCCCCCACCTCTCCTCTCCTACGTCCACCCCCCCCACATCACCTCCCCCCATCTCTCCACTCCACTCCTCCCCACCTGCTCCTCTCTCTCCTCTCCTCCCCTCCCGCACATCTCCTCCTCCCCCCACCTCTCCCCACCTATCCATTCCACTCCTCCCCACCTGCTCCTCTCTCTCCTCCCCTCCCCCACATCTCCTCCACCCCCCCCCCCCCCCCCCCACTTCTCCTCCTCCCCCCACCTATCCACTCCACTCCTCCCCACCTCCTCCTCTCTCTCCTCAGTAGTAATAGATCAGTCTGTGCAGGGAGTCGTCGTGGTCATTGTGTAGAGGTGTAGGTCTCCAAGGTTTGTCAGTATTCATGGACACCTCCATAAGGAGACAAAATGACAGAGCAAGGTCACACCAAAGCTGTTATTCAGCTGAATATGTCCTTCCACTGTTTCTATATTTAGAATAATAAAGATCTGGTCTGAGACCTGGGCTGCATCTCAATACCACCTAATTTCCCATATAGTGTACTACACAGGGCTCTGGTCCAGGGTAATGTATTACATAGGGAACAGTTAGGGTGTCATTTGGAACACAGGCCCTTGCTGTTTAATGGACCAGATTTTTTTTCAAAGTGATATTGTTTCAGGTGAGGATAAATGGTCTGTTGTTTCAGGATAAATGGTCTGTTGTTTCAGGTGATGATAAATGGTCTGTTGTTTTAGGTGATGATAAATGGTCTGTTGTTTCAGGTGAGGATAAATGGTCTGTTGTTTCAGGATAAATGGTCTGTTGTTTCAGGTGAGGATAAATGGTCTGTTGTTTCAGGTGAGGATAAATGGTCTGTTGTTTCAGTTGAGGATAAATGGTCTGTTTGTTTCAGGTGAGGATAAATGGTCTGTTGTTTCAGGTGAGGAGAAATGGTCTGTTGTTTCAGTTGAGGATAAATGGTCTGTTGTTTCAGGTGAGGATAAATGGTCTGTTGTTTCAGGATAAATGGTCTGTTGTTTCAGGTGAGGATAAATGGTCTGTTGTTTCAGGTGAGGATAAATGGTCTGTTGTTTCAGTTGAGGATAAATGGTCTGTTTGTTTCAGGTGAGGATAAATGGTCTGTTGTTTCAGGTGAGGAGAAATGGTCTGTTGTTTCAGTTGAGGATAAATGGTCTGTTGTTTCAGGTGAGGATAAATGGTCTGTTGTTTCAGTTGAGGATAAATGGTCTGTTGTTTCAGGTGAGGATAAATGGTCTGTTGTTTCAGTTGAGGATAAATGGTCTGTTGTTTCAGGTGAGGATAAACGATCTGGAGTGCGACATCAACGAGGCAAAGCAGGAGATGTCTCGCTACCTCAGAGAGTACCAGGACCTTCTCAATGTTAAAATGGCTCTGGACATTGAGATCGCGGCATACAGGTAACCTTGGTCAGCCACTATCAGCCACTGTCAGCCACTCTCAGCCACTATCAGCCAGTATCAAATTACATCAAGGTTAATTTGTCATACGCACAGTATGCAGCAAGAAATACACAACACAACGAAATGCTTTACTGTCAAACATGTCAACCTGGATCTACAACAACTTGTGTTTGATACGGCCAACACATTGATACGACCAACACAATGATACGACCAACACAATGATACGACCAACACAATGATACGACCAACACATTGATACGACCAACACAATGATACGACCAACACATTGATACGACCAACACAATGATACGACCAACACAATGATACGACCAACACATTGATACGACCAACACAATGATACGACCAACACAATGATACGACCAACACAATGATACGACCAACACAATGATACGACCAACACAATGATACGACCAACACAATGATACGACCAACACAATGATACGACCAACACAATGATACGACCAACACATTGATACGACCAACACAATGATACGACCAACACAATGATACGACCAACACAATGATACGACCAACACAATGATACGACCAACACAATGATATGACCAACACAATGATACGACCAACACAATGATACGACCAACACAATGATACGACCAACACAATGATACGACCAACACAATGATACGACCAACACAATGATACGACTAACACAATGATACGACCAACACAATGATACGACCAACACAATGATACGACCAACACAATGATACGACCAACACATTGATACGACCAACACAATGATACGACCAACACAATGATATGACCAACACAATGATACGACAAACACAATGATACGACTAACACAATGATACGACCAACACAATGATACGACCAACACAATGATACGACCAACACAATGATACGACCAACACAATGATACGACCAACACATTGATACGACCAACACATTGATAAGACCAACACAATGATACGACCAACACAATGATACAACCAACACATTGATACGACCAACACAATGACACGACCAACACATTGATACGACCAACACATTGATACGACCAACACAATGATACGACCAACACATTGATACGACCAACACAATGATACGACCAACACATTGATACGACCAACACATTGATACGACCAACACATTGATACGACCAACACAATGATACGACCAACACAATGATACGACCAACACAATGATACGACCAACACAATGATACGACCAACACAATGATACGACCAACACAATGATACGACCAACACAATGATACGACCAACACAATGATACGACCAACACATTGATACGACCAACACAATGATACGAACAACACAATGATACGACCAACACAATGATACGACCAACACAATGATACGACCAACACAATGATATGACCAACACTTTGATACGACCAACACTTTAATATATATTTTCTTCACAGGAAACTGCTGGAGGGAGAAGAGTTCAGGCTGACCTTCTCTGCCCTGAACTAAATCCTCTTCACACTGAACCCCAATAACTCCGAACCCCAATATCTCAATAGCCTATACCCTAACCTAAACCATACTCTTTAGTCTTATAGCCCTACCATTGGTCCTCCTTCCACCCTTACCTAAACCCCATACTACCCCACCCTTACCTATACCCCGTACTACCCCATCCTTACCTAAACCCCATACCTTCCTCCCCATAACTCATCCCCACTGTACCACCCTAATCTAGTACCACCCTAATTTAGTACCACCCTAATCTTGAACAAACCCCCCTAAGCGTCCTGAACGTCACCCTTCCGAAGACAGATGTGCCCTTGTTCTACACAAGAGGTCCACGATGAAGAGGTCCCCCTTCTTCTCCACACTGATGTTGTGACATCATACATCAACAAAATGGCCGCCAGGCAGAAGACTGCAGAGATACGCTGCACTGCATTAGCTCATACAGCTCAGCCTGTGAGCAATATCCTCCTGCTAGAGTTCCCCATCTCCGTTAGCCTGGTCCCAGATCAGTTTGTGCTGCCATGTCATCGGCTTATGGTCTCTGTCACACCAGCAGAAACAGATCTGGGCTACATCGCCATGATATCCAAGCATCAGGCTCAGTATTTCATTTGACTATCCCCTCCCCCATTGTGCAAACATTTGACCAATTGTTTGTAAAGGAGGACTTTATTAAAATGTCATTTAGCTTTGGATGCTTGGATTGTATCTGTGTGTTGTTCTCATGCTGATAGAAAGCTGTTGTGGGCGTATTGATTAGGAATATATTGATGTGGAGCTCTATCAACAGGATATTGATCCTGAACTGATCAGCACCCCTGGTTCTGTAACCGGTGGAACAGTAACCTTAAAGTTTATTTACCTTCTCTGTTACTCTTTCATGATATTTCCATCCTCTTATCAAATTTACACAAGCTTCAGTCAGGCGAAGATAAGACAATAATTGGTTTTGGCATGTTGTTCATGAAACATAAATACTAAGCCAAGCGGTCTCTTGCCGTATGAATGACAAGCTGTGTGTCAGGAAATGTTATGTAAGACTGCATTATTAAGAGCTTAGTTACTGGTTTCTCCCTGTGATCTTAGAGAAATAACTCTGTTATCTTCTGTTAGCCCTTTTCTGTTCTGTAAGACCTTCCGAACCTAGCCTGGGTACCAGTCTGTTTGTGCTAACATTCCGCTCCTTGCCGCCCCTTGTCATACCAAACATGTTTGTCATATGACACGGAGTACAAGGGGTGGAATGGTAGCACAAAACACGTCTGGATTTCAGACTGGTCTGAACCTACAAGCTACAAGTAAATAGTTAAACAACTGAAGAACAACTTAGCCTGGTAACAGAAGTATCCAGCCTGGTATCTCAAGCTCTTTGCTGTGCATATGTACGCCGACTGATCCTAGATCTGAAACTATCCCAAGTCTGCACCTTATACTGTATGCGTGGTATACCTGTAAGGGCCAGCAAACTTGCTGAATAAAATTACATTACTGAACTGCAAATGATTGAGTAAAATTGTTTTATATTTTTATATAATGTGATTGAATTATTCTAGCGTCGGGTCAAACAAAAGAATGTCTTGTAGGCTTTGGTGACCTCTTTATTACTAAAGTAGAACAGCTTCTTCCTGCCTTCATCTGATATAGTGACCCATCCATCCAGGGTGATGTAATGTGTAGACTATAGATAACAGTACAGGTGACCTAGTAAAGAGATGTTCTTAACCAGAATAATAAGTCTCCCAGTGATCTGGGGTTATATATGTATATGTGTTGTTTGTGGGTATAGATCATATGTTAATTACAGTGTATATATATACAGAGCACACACCTTACATATAGGTCAGACACTGAGCAGCACTGCAGCATATCCCACAAACCCCTGTTCCTGGCAGGCAGCCGTGTGAAAATGCAATGTGTTGGCGGCTTGGTGCTGCATTGTTGTATCAGCACGATTCTATCCAGGCAGCGGGATGCAGCATATCCTTAACATACTGCACCCAATGGGGGGGGGGGGGCACAGAGAGAGTAAAACATACTGCACCCAATGGGGGGGGGGCACAGAGAGAGTAAAACATACTGCACCCAATGGGGGGGGGGCACACAGAGAGAGTAAAACATACTGCACCCAATGGGGGGGGGCACACAGAGAGAGTAAAACATACTGCACCCACTGGGGGGGGGAGACACAGAGAGAGAAAATATCTCCAACTCCAAATCAGACACAACCCAGCACAGGTCGTTGTATAACGGGCAGATTGTGGTTGTTTTTGAAAGGTTTTTAAGAGTTATTTTTTTAGACATCAATACGACGTCTTCTAGACTTCTAAAGACAAATTTAAAAATATATATTCAACAAGGAATACGACCTGCCTAAGAGACGTCTTTTTTCTGGTGTCTCTCGTAACTCATATCCAAACAAAAAATATGACCTGTTTATTTACGACCTCCCAATATTACAAATGAAACGCTGTGCTCATACATCTGACAGCAGCCATGTTCACTGCAACCCATATGTATAGTACATCACACCACTACAACCAGCTCCTATGACAACGGTGAGATCTTCTGTAAAGAGGAAATAGGCTTTTTAAAATAGCAAACACATCCTAAGGTCACATTCACAATCACTGTTGAACATGTATTTTGTACCAGCATATAATTAAGCAATAAGGCCTGAGGGGCTGTGGTAAATGGCCAATATACCACGGCTAAGGGCTGTTCTTAGGCACGACGCAACACCGTGCCTGGACACAGCCCGTAGCCGTGGTAAATTGGCCATATAACACAAATCCCCGAGGTTCCTTATTTCTATTATTTTGTTTACCAACAAAATTAGAGCAGTAAAAAATAACTGTTTTGTCATACCCATCGTCAGCCAATCAGCATTCAGGGCTCGAACCACCCAGTTTATAATTTTGATTAGACAGATATTTATCTTGGAATAACAAAACCCCATCAGTAAGGAAAATACATCTCTAGGTCAAATAACGTCTTTATTAACTGACATGTATAAAATCAACAGATACCATTAATAAGAAGGGGCTAGAAGCGTATTATATGGTGAGCTACCAAGTGGCTAGGACAGGCAAGCCCCATACTATTGTAGATGACTTAATTATTCCTGCTGCCACGGATATGGCTGGGACAATGCTGGGAGAAAAAGGCAAAAATAACTATACAGAAAATGCCTTGATCAATCAACACTGTTTCACGACGCATCAGTGACATGGCAGGAGATGTTTTGAAAGAATTACTGCTTCACATACAAACCAGTGAATTATATGCGTTACAGCTGGATGAGTCAACAGACGTGGGCTCCTGGTATATGTCTGCTACATTTTTTTTTGGGGGGGGGGGGGGTCAATTAAGGAAGACATCCTCTACTGCAAACCACTGAAAACCAGGACAACAGGAGAGGAAGTACTGGACAGCTTTGGGACATCCAATGGACTTTGGTGGTCAAGATGTGTTTGTATCTGTACTGATGGAGCAAAAGCCATGACAGGGAGACATAGTGGAGTGGTAACACACGTGCAAGCAGTTGCTCCCGACGCCACTTGGGTCACTGCAGAATCCACCTAGAGGCTCTTGGGTACACTGCAGCATCCACCGAGAGGCTCTTGGGTACACTGCAGCATCCACCGAGAGGCTCTTGGGTACACTGCAGCATCCACCTAGAGGCTCTTGGGTACACTGCAGCATCCACCTAGAGGCTCTTGGGTACACTGCAGCATCCACCTAGAGGCTCTTGGGTACACTGCAGCATCCACCTAGAGGCTCTTGGGTACACTGCAGCATCCACCTAGAGGCTCTTGGGTACACTGCAGCATCCACCTAGAGGCTCTTGGGTACACTGCAGCATCCACCTAGAGGCTCTTGGGTACACTGTAGCATCCACCGAGAGGCTCTTGGGTACACTGCAGCATCCACCGAGAGGCTCTTGGGTACACTGCAGCATCCACCTAGAGGCTCTTGGGTACACTGCAGCATCCACCCAGAGGCTCTTGGGTACACTGCAGCATCCACCCAGAGGCTCTTGGGTACACTGTAGCATCCACCCAGAGGCTCTTGGGTACACTGCAGCATCCACCCAGAGGCTCTTGGGTACACTGTAGCATCCACCCAGAGGCTCTTGGGTACACTGCAGCATCCACCCAGAGGCTCTTGGGTACACTGTAGCATCCACCCAGAGGCTCTTGGGTACACTGCAGCATCCACCGAGAGGCTCTTGGGTACACTGCAGCATCCACCGAGAGGCTCTTGGGTACACTGCAGCATCCACCGAGAGGCTCTTGGGTACACTGCAGCATCCACCGAGAGGCTCTTGGGTACACTGCAGCATCCACCTAGAGGCTCTTGGGTACACTGTAGCATCCACCTAGAGGCTCTTGGGTACACTGTAGCATCCACCTAGAGGCTCTTGGGTACACTGTAGCATCCACCTAGAGGCTCTTGGGTACACTGCAGCATCCACCTAGAGGCTCTTGGGTACACTGCAGCATCCACAGAGAGACTCTTGCTGCCAAGGGAATGCTTGACAGCTTGAAAGACGTTTTGGACACTACAGTGAAAATGGTTAACTTTGTTAAAGACAAGGCCCCTGAACTCTCATGTATTTTCTGCATTATGCAATGATATGGGCAGCGACCATGTAACGCTTTTACAACATACAAAAGTGTGCTGGTTATCAAGGGGCAAAGTATTGGTGCGGCAGGTAGCCTAGTGGTTAGAGTGTTAGACTAGTAACCGAAAGGTTGCAAGATCAAATCCCCGAGCTGACAAGGTAAAAATCTGTTGTTCTGCCCCTGAACAAGGCAGTTAACCTACTGTTCCCCTGAACAAGGCAGTTAACCTACTGTTCCCCTGAACAAGGCAGTTAACCTACTGTTCCCCTGAACAAGGCAGTTAACCTACTGTTCCCCTGAACAAGGCAGTTAACCTACTGTTCCCCTGAACAAGGCAGTTAACCTACTGTTCCCCTGAACAAGGCAGTTAACCTACTGTTCCCCTGAACAAGGCAGTTAACCCACTGTTCCCCTGAACAAGGCAGTTAACCTACTGTTCCTAGGACGTCATTGTAAATAAGAATTTGTTACTAACTAGCCTAGTTAAATAAAGGTCAAATTGACAGATTTTTTTTAAATTGAGAGACGAGCTTAAATGTTCTATACTGACCATCATTTTCACTTGTCTGACCGCTTGCATGATGACGAGTTTCTCACACGACTGGCCTGTCTGGGTGATGTTTTTTTCTCGCCTGAATGATCTGAATCTAGGATTACAGGGACTCTCCACAACTATATTCAATGTGCAGGACAAAATTGAGGCAACGATTAATAAGTTGGACCTCTGTCTGTATTAACAAGGACAACACACAGGTCTTCCCATCATTGTATGAGTTTGTGTGCAAATGAACTCAAGCTTACAGACAACGTCAAATGTGATATAGCGAAGTACCTGAGGGAGTTGGGTGCGCAATTACGCAGGGAATTTCCCAAATGGATGACACAAACAACTGTATTCGTTATCCCTTTCATGCCCTGCCTCCAGTCCCCTTACCAATATCTGAACAAGAGAGCCTCATTAAGATTGCAACAAGTGGTTCTGCGAAAATGTAATTTAATCAGAAGCCACTGCCAGATTTCTGGATAGGGCTGCGCTCAGAGCATTCTGCCTTGGCAAATTGCGCTGTTAAGACACTGATGCCCTTTGCAACCACGTACCTATGTGAGAGTGGATTCTCAGCCCTCACTAGCATGAAAACTAAATACAGGCACAGACTGTGTGTGGAAAATGATTTAAGACTGAGACTCTCCAATACAACCCAACATTGCAGAGTTATGTGCAGCCTTTCAAGCCCCACACCCTTCTCATTAACCTGTGGTGAGTTATGCACCATTTTCTATGAACAAACAAGGTTTTACATGTAAGATGACTAAATAAAGAGTTGAACGTTTTATTATTGATTATTGTTATTTTAGTATTCGTGCCCTGGTCCTATAACAGCTCTTTGTCACTTCAAACTCATTCTTATGTTTAATAAATGTATAGTGTGTGTGTGTGTGGCATGTTTACAATGTCAAAAAACAACATTTGAGAGAGTGGGCTGACCCTGGTGACCCTGGGGGTACGCAGCTGGAGGTTGAATGTTTGAAGGGGTACGGGACTATAACAAGTTTGGGAATCACTGATCTGGAGGACTCTTCAGTTTTCTTCCCAGAGCGACCTTGGCCGGAGAGAAGCCTGTGCTCTCATGGTAGGACAGAACTCTACCAGCCACAGATCTCAGTTCTGGTGATTAACCTTGACGTAAGAGGCTAACATCGTCTTTAGGGTCTGGTTAACCCTCACCGTCAAGTTAGTTTGTGGATGGTATCTGGTGGTAAGTTTCTGAATGGTTGCAGAGCTCCTTCAGCAACTGACTTGTGAACTGCGGCCCAAATGTATATAGGAGGAACTATGGGGTACCCCATCGAAGGAAGATCTCCTGCCTGAGTATGTTGACTATCTTGTGAGTCTTAGCATCCCGCAGTGGGAAGCGTTTAACTCACTTTGAACCGTAGTCAACAATGACGAGCAGGAAGTGGTCACCCTTTTTGATTCTTGGGAAGGGTCCCATCAGATCCCAGCATCTCATCCGGGTCCCTCGCGGCAGTGAACTGGGGGAGTCCGGCTGGTTTCCAGCACATGGGCTTGTACTGCTGGCAGAAAGTTGTGTGTATGACCTCGTTTCTGACTTTGGTACTGTAGCTAACTGGCTCTGTCAAAAGTTTGGACACACCTACTCATTCAATGGGTTTTTCTTTATTTTTACTATTTTCTACATTGTAGAATAATAGTGACGACATCAAAACTATGATTACTACATGATTCAATATTATGGAATCATGTAGTAACCAAAAAAAGGTGCTAAACAAATCAAATATATTTTACATTTTTTCAAAGTAGCCACCCTTTGCCTTGATGACAGCTTTGCACACTACTGGCATTCTCTCAACCAGCTTTACCTGGAATGCTTTTCCAACAGTCTTGAAGGAGTTCTTTAGTTGTGGGTTCTTTGCAGCAATTTGAACATGAAGGCCTGATTCACGCAGTCTCCACTGAACAGTTGATGTTGAGATGTGTCTGTTACTTGAACTCTGTGAAGCATTTCTTTGGGCTGCAATCGGAGGTGTAGTGAACTCTAATGGTGGTCTGGTCTGCCTGAGACGGCATTTACCCAGTTCTAGTGGGTGGTCTGGTCTGCCTGAGACGGCATTTACCCAGTTCTAGTGGGTGGTCTGGTCTGCCTGAGACGGCATTCACCCAGTTCTAGTGGGTGGTCTGGTCTGCCTGAGACGGCATTTACCCAGTTCTAGTGGGTGGTCTGGTCTGCCTGAGACGGCATTTACCCAGTTCTAGTGGGTGGTCTGGTCTGCCTGAGACGGCATTTACCCAGTTCTAGTGGGTGGTCTGCTCTGCCTGAGACGGCATTTACCCAGTTCTAGTGGGTGGTCTGGTCTGCCTGAGACGGCATTCACCCAGTTCTAGTGGGTGGTCTGGCCTGCCTGAGACGGCATTCACCCAGTTCTAGTGGGTGGTCTGGCCTGCCTGAGACGGCATTTACCCAGTTCTAGTGGGTGGTCTGGTCTGCCTGAGACGGCATTTACCCAGTTCTAGTGGGTGGTCTGGTCTGCCTGAGACGGCATTTACCCAGTTCTAGTGGGTGGTCTGGCCTGCCTGAGACGGCATTCACCCAGTTCTAGTGGGTGGTCTGGCCTGCCTGAGACGGCATTCACCAAGTTCTAGTGGGTGGTCTGGCCTGCATGACAAGTCAGTCCCAAGCCGCACCAGCTCATCAACTGTGGGCTGCCCTTCTGAGACTGCTGGACTATTTCGGGTTACAATTTCCAAGTATGAGAATGCCCATTTCCTTTTTCAGCGGGACCAGGCTTCCAGCACGTACACACAACTCTGCACTGGCAAGCAAAGTCTTGGATGCTCTTTTTGGCCTTGAATCCTCTTCGCCCCGTCCCCTCAGTCTTCAGAGAGAAATGACCAGAGGAATGCAGTCTTCAATTTGCCCCAGGTATTAACCTGCGACCTTTCAACTCACCACCAGTCTATGGCTGTGACCTGTAGCACAGTAGTCACCAACAGCTCACACACACTATAGACACACACACACATCAAATAAAATTTGATTTGACACTATAGACACCTATTTCAGTTGGGAGGTCTTGTCTTCTGTCAATCATACCCACTAATATTAATATTTCATAACAGAACCCCCCACCTTACAATAACACAGAACCCCCCACCTTACATTAACACAGAACCCCCCCCCCCCCCCCCCCTACACCCCGCCACCTTACAGTAACACAGAACCTGCGGCATTACAGCTGAGGAAATCTGTGAGCTGATATCTACATATACTATATCTACTCCAACCGGGGAACCGTGTTAAAGAAGAGGATTAGTCATGACGGAGTAATTAGACATGAGGTCTGAACTGAAATGTATATTTCTTACATGTCAGTGTGAAAACGGTAACCTGTTCATATTACACCACTAATTAAACACCACACACAAAATAAATCCGAAAGTATAATCTGAAAGATCATTTTAATGATTCATGAAATGTGTCTGTAACCAAAAGATTTGAAACACAGAAACAAGTCAAGCAATGACATGATGCCATTCAGATCAAAGTAGGTAAAGTCAGGTCAACAGATAGCAAATTAAGTGTTCAGAAAATCTATTTTGCAGGTAGCCATGGTAGAACAGGAGACCGAGGTTGAACTGCTAAACATTGCCATCTGGTGGACAATAGCAGTACTAGCAGTATTGAAATGACAGTCTCAACAGAACAAATGAAAAACAGACATACCTGGTCTAAATCACTGTGTATTATGGCGTTCAGCTAGTTTAGTTGTGTTCCCATCGTCCATCCAGTTCTACCTTTGGCGTATTCTCTTGATTCTACATTAATACACTTCTTTAAGTCGCAAAATTAAGTCTTTAAAATAAAAGTGGTGCACTTTGATATGAAAACAGACACTATAAACACAACACAATTTAACAACGCTCCTCTCAAATTCTTTAACACGTTGAACTAACGAAAAACACCAAAGACCATTCCTGATAACACTACATCAAGGAAACCTGTTGTTTCATCCATATGTGTAACAAGGTTTCCATCCAATCTTTTCACGAGTGTAAAGCTTATGGCGCTTAAACAAATAAAGTCACAACAGGTCTGATGCAAACAAACATTTTCAGGAAACTTTCCAAAAGTCGACGAAACATGAAACCAACCAGACTTAATGAAGCAAATATTGATATAATAACCATAATTTCTAAGTTAACTTGGAGTCACAGTTGTGTGGTCCTCCCACTACGACTCAATGGGAACAAGTACAGTTTATTAAACTAATAAAATAAGTTATGAACTTCAGGGTGGTGAATGTCCACGGTGATGAGCTTGATGCTTCTTTCCAATAAATATCGAGGGTCTTAATCTGCTGATATGATGATCTATGCTTGACTGCTGTTTGACAAATACAATGATTCTCTTTTGTCCATAATAGTAACACATCTCATGTAGGCTATAGGTGCGCTCCAGCCAGCGGCCCTGTATCTGCACACTGCCAGCTGTTGGCTAGAACGAATGTATCAATACCAGAGGGGGTACACACTTTATAACCAAAACCTTTTTTATGGAAAAAAACCCCAGTCAAATCGCAAAAAAGTTTTCATGTGCACTATGTAATCACGCACAGCCCGTTATCTACAACTAGTCAATTTGATGGAAACACAGCCCGTTATCTACAACTAGTCAATTTGATGGAAACACAGCCCGTTATCTACAACTAGTCAATTTGATGGAAACACAGCCCGTTATCTACAACTAGTCAATTTGATGGAAACATCAGCCCGTTATCTACAACTAGTCAATTTGATGGAAACACAGCCCGTTATCTACAACTAGTCAATTTGATGGAAACACAGCCCGTTATCTACAACTAGTCAATTTGATGGAAACACAGCCCGTTATCTACAACTAGTCAATTTGATGGAAACATCAGCCCGTTATCTACAACTAGTCAATTTGATGGAAACACAGCCCGTTATCTACAACTAGTCAATTTGATGGAAACACAGCCCGTTATCTACAACTAGTCAATTTGATGGAAACACAGCCCGTTATCTACAACTAGTCAATTTGATGGAAACATCAGCCCGTTATCTACAACTAGTCAATTTGATGGAAACACAGCCCGTTATCTACAACTAGTCAATTTGATGGAAACACAGCCCGTTATCTACAACTAGTCAATTTGATGGAAACATCAGCCCGTTATCTACAACTAGTCAATTTGATGGAAACACAGCCCGTTATCTACAACTAGTCAATTTGATGGAAACACAGCCCGTTATCTACAACTAGTCAATTTGATGGAAACACAGCCCGTTATCTACAACTAGTCAATTTGATGGAAACACAGCCAGTTATCTACAACTAGTCAATTTGATGGAAACACAGCCCGTTATCTACAACTAGTCAATTTGATGGAAACACAGCCCGTTATCTACAACTAGTCAATTTGATGGAAACATCAGCCCGTTATCTACAACTAGTCAATTTGATGGAAACATCAGCCCGTTATCTACAACTAGTCAATTTGATGGAAACACAGCCCGTTATCTACAACTAGTCAATTTGATGGAAACACAGCCCGTTATCTACAACTAGTCAATTTGATGGAAACACAGCCCGTTATCTACAACTAGTCAATTTGATGGAAACATCAGCCCGTTATCTACAACTAGTCAATTTGATGGAAACACAGCCCGTTATCTACAACTAGTCAATTTGATGGAAACACAGCCCGTTATCTACAACTAGTCAATTTGATGGAAACACAGCCCGTTATCTACAACTAGTCAATTTGATGGAAACACAGCCCGTTATCTACAACTAGTCAATTTGATGGAAACATAGCCCGTTATCTACAACTAGTCAATTTGATGGAAACAAAGCCCGTTATCTACAACTAGTCAATTTGATGGAAACACAGCCCATCATCTACAACTAGTCAATTTGATGGAAACACAGCCCGTTATCTACAACTAGTCAATTTGATGGAAACACAGCCCGTTATCTACAACTAGTCAATTTGATGGAAACATCAGCCCGTTATCTACAACTAGTCAATTTGATGGAAACATCAGCCCGTTATCTACAACTAGTCAATTTGATGGAAACATCAGCCCGTTATCTACAACTAGTCAATTTGATGGAAACACAGCCCGTTATCTACAACTAGTCAATTTGATGGAAACATCAGCCCGTTATCTACAACTAGTCAATTTGATGGAAACACAGCCCGTTATCTACAACTAGTCAATTTGATGGAAACACATCTCTGGTTGGAAAATGCGTGTTTTATTTTTGTGCAGATTTTAGAATTAAAATCCTGTCACCAACTGGATGGAAATCTAGCGTGGGGAAAAAAAAGAATAAGAAAAACAAACTCCTCCGTCTTCCATAACGAATATCTACATAACTCCCTGTGTGGCCCTGATGAGGACTTATGTCGTGGAGAGAGACATGTCGTTTGACAATAGAATCCATACAGGCAACAGACAATCAATATATCAAGGCTTTTCTCCAATATAAAGTGAATGAGAACATAGCAGGGAACATGTCAGTACAGGGAACATGTCAGTACAGGGAACATGTCAGTACAGGGAACATGTCAGTACAGGGAACATGTCAGTACAGGGAACATGTCAGTACAGGGAACATGTCAGTACAGGGAACATGTCAGTACAGGGAACATGTCAGTAGAAGCCGTGATTCTTTCCCAGCGGTCCATTCCAAAAAACAGGATTAGCAAATTAGCCAGCTAACTTTGAAAAACAACAGCGACATATAACTACATTTCCTAGTTGATTAAACAAACAAAAAAATGTGTTTATTGGTTGTTGAGTCAATTATAGCTTATCGAAGTTTAAGTCTACTTATATAACCTTTTAATTGTATAAAAAGCATATTTGAAAAGTAAGCCTGGGGGGGGGGGGGGAGACCTCTGATCCAGCTTCCAGGACCAGGTTATTGGTGTGTGGTTGCCTGTTGTTCACTTGTTGACCTTGTCCCTGTCGATGCCCTTGTGTTGTGGCACGTGTCTGAAGATGCAGGTGTTGTGTCGGACACAGCCTGTGGTTCTCCAGAAGTAACACTCCTGACTCTTCTCTCTGTAACACACGGACAAGAGCTTTCAGAATACACAGACTGAAATGTTACCTAGTGACAGCTGCCGATGTCAAAAAGGGCTTTATAAATTAACATCGGGGTTTTCAGAAACTCAGGGGGGTCCGTTAGAATAGTAAAATACACAAGGTGCAATTTTGAAATGTCGTTGTGCATCAGCAGTTCCTCTTGTTATGTCAGTCACTGACAATCAGTCAATTAGCCATGTCAGCTAACATGGTTTCACATTGGTAAATTAGCCTAGCCGGCTATCTAAGCATGGTCGAACTACCGACCGGAGGGCCCTCATTGATTTTGATAGTCACATCACTAAAAACTGCAAACATTTCCTCTAAAGTCAAAATGTATAGAATTGCATGACATTTGGTAAAATGCTGAATTTTCTCTCCACCCCATGGTAAAATGCTGAATCTTCTCTCCACCCCATGGTAAAATGCTGAATCTTCTCTCCACCCCATGGTAAAATGCTGAATCTTCTCAGCATCCCATGGTAAAATGCTGAATCTTCTCTCCACCCCATGGTAAAATGCTGAATCTTCTCTCCACCCCATGGTAAAATGCTGAATCTTCTCTCCACCCCATGGTAAAATGCTGAATCTTCTCTCCACCCCATGGTAAAATGTTGAATCTTCTCTCCACCCCATGGTAAAATGCTGAATCTTCTCTCCACCCCATGGTAAAATGCTGAATCTTCTCTCCACCCCATGGTAAAATGCTGAATCTTCTCTCCACCCCATGGTAAAATGCTGAATCTTCTCTCCACCCCATGGTAAAATGCTGAATCTTCTCTCCACCCCATGGTAAAATGCTGAATCTTCTCTCCACCCCATGGTAAAATGCTGAATCTTCTCTCCACCCCATGGTAAAATGCTGAATCTTCTCTCCACCCCATGGTAAAATGCTGAATCTTCTCTCCACCCCATGGTAAAATGCTGAATCTTCTCTCCACCCCATGGTAAAATGCTGAATCTTCTCTCCACCCCATGGTAAAATGCTGAATCTTCTCTCCACCCCATGGTAAAATGCTGAATCTTCTCTCCACCCCATGGTAAAATGCTGAATCTTCTCTCCACCCCATAGTAAAATGTTGAATCTTCTCTCCACCCCATGGTAAAATGCTGAATCTTCTCTCCACCCCATGGTAAAATGCTGAATCTTCTCTCCACCCCATGGTAAAATGCTGAATCTTCTCTCCACCCCATGGTAAAATGCTGAATCTTCTCTCCACCCCATGGTAAAATGCTGAATCTTCTCTCCACCCCATGGTAAAATGCTGAATCTTCTCTCCACCCCATGGTAAAATGCTGAATCTTCTCTCCACCCCATGGTAAAATGCTGAATCTTCTCTCCACCCCATGGTACAATGCTGAATCTTCTCTCCACCCCATGGTAAAATGCTGAATCTTCTCTCCACCCCATGGTAAAATGCTGAATCTTCTCTCCACCCCATGGTAAAATGCTGAATCTTCTCTCCACCCCATGGTAAAATGCTGAATCTTCTCTCCACCCCATGGTAAAATGCTGAATCTTCTCTCCACCCCATGGTAAAATGCTGAATCTTCTCTCCACCCCATGGTAAAATGCTGAATCTTCTCTCCACCCCATGGTAAAATGCTGAATCTTCTCTCCACCCCATGGTAAAATGCTGAATCTTCTCTCCACCCCATGGTAAAATGCTGAATCTTCTCTCCACCCCATGGTAAAATGCTGAATCTTCTCTCCACCCCATGGTAAAATGCTGAATCTTCTCTCTACCCCATGGTAAAATGCAGAATCTTCTCTCCACCCCATGGTAAAATGCAGAATCTTCTCTCCACCCCATGGTAAAATGCAGAATCTTCTCTCCACCCCATGGTAAAATGCAGAATCTTCTCTCCACCCCATGGTAAAATGCAGAATCTTCTCTCCACCCCATGGTAAAATGCAGAATCTTCTCTCCACCCCATGGTAAAATGCTGAATCTTCTCTCCACCCCATGGTAAAATGCTGAATCTTCTCTCCACCCCATGGTAAAATGCTGAATCTTCTCTCCACCCCATGGTAAAATGCTGAATCTTCTCTCCACCCCATGGTAAAATGCTGAATCTTCTCTCCACCCCATGGTAAAATGCTGAATCTTCTCTCCACCCCATGGTAAAATGCTGAATCTTCTCTCCACCCCATGGTAAAATGCTGAATCTTCTCTCCACCCCATGGTAAAATGCTGAATCTTCTCTCCACCCCATGGTAAAATGCTGAATCTTCTCTCCACCCCATGGTAAAATGCTGAATCTTCTCTCCACCCCATGGTAAAATGTGTAGAAATGAACTCTAAAAATAAAATAATAATCTCTCCACTGTCAAGAGGTGGGCTGCTAAAATGTTTTGCTCCAAATGTGATGGGGTCTGCACAACTGTGGCCCCTCATGATGAGTTCAGACTTTGTATGAGTCTCTATGTGAATCAGATTTTGGAGCTCTGACCGCGTCAGATGCCAACCCCCCCCAGATTGTCCTGGGGAATGTTGTCAGAAGTTCTCTCAGAAAAGCTCACTTGACATTTACGCGCCATGGCTGACCATTATTGCAGAGAGATTACTGGCCGGGGAAGAAGCTGAGGCGTCAGAACTGGGACTGCTGCTAGGCCTCCACAATATAAATACAGTCACGACTTTCCTTCCTGGTTGAGGATCAAACAGAGAACCCCCCCCCCCAACCAGAGAGGAAGGAGTGGGGGGGGGTCTTATGACTAACGACCGGTCGTAAACTCTCTCTGGACCTGCAGAAACAAAGAAATCTGATGTGTGTGTAGAGAAGAGAACTTGCCGCCAAAACTCCAACATCCAAAAGTGGATAATGAAACAATATTTCTAACATAAAGAATGTGGGAAATGGTTGGTGGGAATGGAAACAATAATTATGTCATATCATTTAGCATGCTGTGATGTCATAACAACATCTAAATGTTGTAAAACTTATATGATTAAATATGAAACTACGCGAAAAGAATGTGAATTTAGCCTTCTAGAATGAGATAATTGTTATCATATACAGGTTTTCCCTGTCAGTAACCACACCCACGTGAACACAGACATTATGCCAAAAAGGATGGAACGCCCCCTTTTTAAAGAGTGCATAAAAGGACTGCTAATGAAATTTACACCAGACTGTGTGGAGCAGTGGCTACATATTGAAATGGTTTAAAACTACCAGAACAGAAAATGGTCAAACTCAAAACTCTTGAGTGAAGAAGATAGACTACATCGGAACATTCAGTCTGCAGCTGTCTAAGTACTTTAGTCTAGTAAACTCGGCTGAGAACCACCGAGGGCGTACCACTGACGTATACAGTCTAACGAACTCAAGAGACAAAGAAGCCTACTACAACTGAGGACATTGTGAACTCTAGTGGACAACCAGAGACTTATGTCGACCTACTCTCCAGAGACGGACAAGTGGTTTCAACAGAGAGATGACAACGGCAAAGAAGTGGAAATATATGTGTCCCATTTCTTTTCGAATGAGCGGTCGTTCATGTGCAAACTATTCATTTTTCATGAGCATAGCTTCCACATGTATGTACCAGCCCACTTTGTCTCTCCCTCTCTCTTTATCTTACCATTGTGTAACAAGCCATCATATCGGGTTAATCCACTAGGGACTTTTCATTGCATTATGTTAGTAATCAATTCAACGTGTGTGTTTATGTATTTAAGCCAATTTGTGTATCGCTGAATCATCATTTAGACAAGGGTTCGTGCAGATATCCAATAATTTTGCGACGTTCCAAATGACTGATATGAGGTAATAATGATTAATAGATGACTGGTATGGTAATGATATATTCTGATATATTCTTGAGTTCATTCGGGAAACGGTAACTCATTAAACAAACTTTATCCGTGGTGCCCCAAGTTATTAATTTGTTAATTGTTACACGATTCATTTAATCCCGTAATAACTAAACATAGTTAGTTGATGTGATAAAATAGCCATCATCACATGAATGATAGACACGTCACGACAACAACAGGCTGGGTGTGTGTTTTCTACTCACGGTGCGTTGGTGAGGGCGAAAGCTAATTGGGACAAGCCCAGTTTCTTCTGCATCACTCTATCGGGGTGACGGACAGCCAGCATCACTCCGTTCAACACCTCACCCTGACAGACAAGACACAGAGACAGACTTTAAACAGCTGGAGACTCAGTGCAGGCTGATAGAACTTGGTTCTATCTCTGCAAATCTAGTGTTGACAGGCCGATATATGACAGAGAACAATATATATATATATATTAGAGGTCGACCGATTAATCGGAATCAATCATAATCACTAGTTATAACTACACAGGGTTGATGATATTACTCGTTTATCTACCGTGTCCTGCGTTGCATATAATCGATGCAACGCTGGGGGATGATTTAACAAAAGCGCATTTGCGAAAAAAGCACAATCGTTGGACGACTGTACCTAACCATAAACCTCAATGCCTTTCTTAAAATCAATACACAGAAGTATATCTTTTTAAACCTGCATATTTAGCTAAAATAAATCCAGGTTAGCAGGCAATATTAACCAGGTGAATGTGTCATTTCTCTTGCGTTGAGTCAGGGTATATGCAACAGTTTGGCCAGCCTGGCTCATTGCGAACTAATATTCCAGAATTTTACGTAATTATGACATAACATTGAAGGTTGTGCAATGTAACAAGAATATTTAGACTGATGGATGCCACCCGTTAGATAATATACCGAAATGTTCCGTATTTCACTGAAATAATAAACGTTTTGTTTTCGAAATGATATTTTCTGGATTCGACCATATTAAAGACCAAAGGCTCGTATTTCTGTGTGTGATGTTAGAATTGAGTCTATGATTTGATAGAGCAGTCTGACTGAGCGATGGTAGGCAGCAGCAGGCTCGTAAGCATTCATTCAAACAGCACTTTTGTGCGTTTTGCCAGCAGCTCTTCGCAAGCACAGCACTGTTTATGACTTCAAGCCTATCAGCCTAATGGCTGGTGTAACCAATGTGAAATGGCTAGCTAGTTAGCTGGGTGTGCGCTAATAGCGTTTCAAACGTCACTCGCTCTGAGACTTGGAGTAGTTATTCCCCTTGCTCTGCAAGGGCCGATGCTTTTGTGGAGCGATGGGTAACGCTGCTTCGAGTGTGGCTGTTGTCGATGTGTTCCTGGTTCGAGCCAAGGCATGGGCGAGGGGGGGACGGAAGCTATACTGTTACACTGGCAATGAAATAGTGCCTATAAGAACATCCAATAGTCAAAGGTATATGAAATACAAATGGTATAGAGAGAAATAGTCCTATAAATACTATATTAACTACAACCTAAAACCTCTTAACTTGGAATATTGAAGACTCATGTTAAAAGGAACCACCAGCTTTCATATGTTCTCATGTTCTGAGCAAGGAACTGAAACGTTAGCTTTCTTACATGACACATATTGCACTTTTACTTCTCCAAGACTTTGTTTTGCATTATTTAAACCAAATTGAACATGTTTCATTATTTATTTGAGGCTAAATAGATTTTTATTGATGTATTATATTGAGTTAAAATAAGTGTTAATTCAGTATTGTTGTAATTGTCATTATTACAAAAAAATATATATATATATATATTTTAAGAAACATCGGACGATTAATCGGTATCGGCGTTGAAAAATCATATTCGGTCGACCTCTAGTATATATGACAGACCGACAGTAACAGACACTGGCAGACGTACGGCGGCAACAGGCCGTAAAAGGAGTCCAGCCATAGGCAGACAGTAACTGACAGTAGCAGGCAGTAACAGACAGCAACAGACAGTAGCAGGTATCAACAGGCAGCAACAGGCGTACAGCAATAGACAGTAGCAGGCAGCTACAGACAGTAACAACAGGCAGAAACAGGCATCTTTGAGCAGTCTCAGATGTCCTGATATTTTCTAACAGGTTTGATTTTATCAGCACAAAATCTGCAAAGATCTTGAAGGTGGAGCTGAGCAGCGACACATTTTGAGAACGATGAATAGCAATAGCCAATGAGAGCTCGCCAGAGAAAAATCCAGTATCATCATTTTGTGGGTGACCCAGTCTCCACCACATCGTTTAGTGGGTGACCCAGTCTCTACCACATCGTTTAGTGGGTGACCCAGTCTCTACCACATCGTTTAGTGGGTGACCCAGTCTCATCGTTTAGTGGGTGACCCAGTCTCCACCACATCGTTTAGTGGGTGACCCAGTCTCTACCACATCGTTTAGTGGGTGACCCAGTCTCTACCACATCGTTTAGTGGGTGACCCAGTCTCTACCACATCGTTTAGTGGGTGACCCAGTCTCCACCACATCGTTTAGTGGGTGACCCAGTCTCTACCACATCGTTTAGTGGGTGACCCAGTCTCCACCACATTGTTTAGTGGGTGACCCAGTCTCCACCACATCGTTTAGTGGGTGACCCAGTCTCTACCACATCGTTTAGTGGGTGACCCAGTCTATACCACATCGTTTAGTGGGTGACCCAGTCTCTACCACATCGTTTAGTGGGTGGCCCAGTCTCATCGTTTAGTAGGTGACCCAGTCTCCACCACATCGTTTAGTGAGTGACTCAGTCTCATCGTTTAGTGGGTGACCCAGTCTCTACCAGATCGTTTAGTGGGTGACCCAGTCTATACCACATTGTTTACTGGGTGACCCAGTCTCCACCACATCGTTTAGTGGGTGACCCATTCTCTACCACATCGTTTAGTGAGTGACCCAGTCTCATCGTTTAGTAGGTTACCCAGTCTCCACCACATCGTTTAGTGAGTGACTCAGTCTCATCGTTTAGTGGGTGACCCAGTCTCTACCACATTGTTTAGTGGGTGACCCAGTCTATACCACATTGTTTACTGGGTGACCCAGTCTCCACCACATCGTTTAGTGGGTGACCCATTCTCTACCACATCGTTTAGTGAGTGACCCAGTCTCATCGTTTAGTGGGTGACCCAGTCTCCACCCCATCATTTAGTGGGTGACCCAGTCTCATCGTTTAGTGGGTGACCCAGTCTCTACCACATCGTTTAGTGGGTGACCCAGTCTCTACCACATCATTTAGTGGGTGACCCAGTCTCTACCACATCATTTAGTGGGTGACCCAGTCTCTACCACATCATTTAGTGGGTGACCCAGTCTCATCGTTTAGTGGGTGACCCATTCTCTACCACATCGTTTAGTGGGTGACCCAGTCTCTACCACATCGTTTAGTGGGTGACCCAGTCTCTACCACATCGTTTAGTGGGTGACCCAGTCTCTACCACATCGTTTAGTGGGTGACCCAGTCTCCACCACATCGTTTAGTGGGTGACCCAGTCTCCACCACATCGTTTAGTGAGTGACCCAGTCTCCACCACATCGTTTAGTGGGTGACCCAGTCTCATCGTTTAGTGGGTGACACAGTCTCTACCACATCGTTTAGTGGGTGACCCAGTCTCTACCACATCGTTTAGTGGGTGACCCAGTCTCTACCACATCGTTTAGTGGGTGACCCAGTCTCTACCACATCGTTTAGTGGGTGACCCAGTCTCCACCACATCGTTTAGTGGGTGACCCAGTCTCTACCACATCGTTTAGTGGGTGACCCAGTCTCCACCACATTGTTTAGTGGGTGACCCAGTCTCCACCACATCGTTTAGTGGGTGACCCAGTCTCCACCACATTGTTTAGTGGGTGACCCAGTCTCCACCACATCGTTTAGTGGGTGACCCAGTCTCATCGTTTAGTGGGTGACACAGTCTCATCCACATCGTTTAGTGGGTGACCCAGTCTCTACCACATCGTTTAGTGGGTGACCCAGTCTCATCCACATCATTTAGTGGGTGACCCAGTCTCTACCACATCGTTTAGTGGGTCACCCAGTCTCTACCACATCGTTTAGTGGGTGACCCAGTCTCCACCACATTGTTTAGTGGGTGACCCAGTCTCCACCACATTGTTTAGTGGGTGACCCAGTCTCATCGTTTAGTGGGTGACACAGTCTCATCCACATCGTTTAGTGGGTGACCCAGTCTCTACCACATCGTTTAGTGGGTGACCCAGTCTCATCCACATCGTTTAGTGGGTGACCCATTCTCTACCACATCGTTTAGTGAGTGACCCAGTCTCATCGTTTAGTGGGTGACCCAGTCTCCACCCCATCATTTAGTGGGTGACCCAGTCTCATCGTTTAGTGGGTGACCCAGTCTCTACCACATCGTTTAGTGGGTGACCCAGTCTCTACCACATCATTTAGTGGGTGACCCAGTCTCTACCACATCATATAGTGGGTGACCCAGTCTCTACCACATCATTTAGTGGGTGACCCAGTCTCATCGTTTAGTGGGTGACCCAGTCTCTACCACATCGTTTAGTGGGTGACCCAGTCTCTACCACATCGTTTAGTGGGTGACCCAGTCTCTACCACATCGTTTAGTGGGTGACCCAGTCTCCACCACATCGTTTAGTGGGTGACCCAGTCTCCACCACATTGTTTAGTGGGTGACCCAGTCTCCACCACATCGTTTAGTGGGTGACCCAGTCTCATCGTTTAGTGGGTGACACAGTCTCTACCACATCGTTTAGTGGGTGACCCAGTCTCTACCACATCGTTTAGTGGGTGACCCAGTCTCTACCACATCGTTTAGTGGGTGACCCAGTCTCTACCACATCGTTTAGTGGGTGACCCAGTCTCCACCACATCGTTTAGTGGGTGACCCAGTCTCTACCACATCGTTTAGTGGGTGACCCAGTCTCCACCACATTGTTTAGTGGGTGACCCAGTCTCCACCACATCGTTTAGTGGGTGACCCAGTCTCCACCACATCGTTTAGTGGGTGACCCAGTCTCCACCACATTGTTTAGTGGGTGACCCAGTCTCCACCACATCGTTTAGTGGGTGACCCAGTCTCATCGTTTAGTGGGTGACACAGTCTCATCCACATCGTTTAGTGGGTGACCCAGTCTCTACCACATCGTTTAGTGGGTGACCCAGTCTCATCCACATTGTTTAGTGGGTGACCCAGTCTCTACCACATCGTTTAGTGGGTGACCCAGTCTCCACCACATTGTTTAGTGGGTGACCCAGTCTCCACCACATTGTTTAGTGGGTGACCCAGTCTCATCCACATCGTTTAGTGGGTGACCCAGTCTCTACCACATCGTTTAGTGGGTGACCCAGTCTCTACCACATCGTTTAGTGGGTGACCCAGTCTCCACCACATCGTTTAGTGGGTGACCCAGTCTCTACCACCTCGTTTTGTGGGTGACCCAGTCTACCCAGTGCTTGCTAATTCGGCCTGCTAACTGCTACCTTGTTTAGCCCCGGCCTACTAACTGTTACCTTGTTAGCACAGGCCTGCTAACCGTCTGAATCGCCGCGTCCCAAACACTCACTGGACCCATATTTACTTTCTATCTCTTTCGATTTTTAATTTGTTTATAACCTTCCGGTTACCTGCCTCACCCAATGTGATACGGAATCGCTATTATTTTTTATTTTTAGAACACACTCAAGAACCTCCAGAAGCTAACCAGCTAACTAGCTACAAGCTATTTAGTCATTGTTTGTTTTTTTAACCTGGATAACACTCGCCAGTCCAGCTTCCATGCCCCATACACCGCTGCCCCCTGTACACTGATCACTTGGCTACATAGCTGATGCATGCTGGACTGTCCATTAATCACGGTACTCCATTCTGCTTGTTTATGTTTTATCTGTCGGCCCCAGCCGCACTCAGGCTCTGTGTGTAGTTAATCCGACTCTCCCTCTGCCTAGTTAACGCCATTTTACCTGCTGTTGTTGTGCTAGCTGATTAGCTGTTGTTGTCTCACCTACTGTTTTAGCTAGCTCTCCCAATTCAACACCTGTGATTACTGTATGCCTCGCTGTATGTCTCTCTCAAATGTCAATATGCCTTGTATACTGTTGTTCAGGTTACAGTGCCTTGCGAAAGTATTCGGCCCCCTTGAACTTTGCGACCTTTTGCCACATTTCAGGCTTCAAACATAAAGATATAAAACTGTATTTTTTTGTGAAGAATCAACAACAAGTGGGACACAATCCTGAAGTGGAACGACATTTATTGGATATTTCAAACAATCAAAAACTGAAAAATTGGGCGTGCAAAATTATTCAGCACCCTTAAGTTAATACTTTGTAGCGCCACCTTTTGCTGCGATTACAGCTGTAAGTCGCTTGGGGTATGTCTCTCAGTTTTGCACATCGAGAGACTGAAATTTTTTCCCATTCCTCCTTGCAAGACAGCTCGAGCTCAGTGAGGTTGGATGGAGAGCATTTGTGAACAGCAGTTTTCAGTTCTTTCCACAGATTTTCGATTGGATTCAGGTCTGGACTTTGACTTGGCCATTCTAACACCTGGATATGTTTATTTTTGAACCATTCCATTGTAGATTTTGCTTTATGTTTTCGATCATTGTCTTGTTGGAAGACAAATCTCCGTCCCAGTCTCAGGTCTTTTGCAGACTCCATCAGGTTTTCTTCCAGAATGGTCCTGTATTTGGCTCCATCCATCTTCCCATCAATTTTAACCATCTTCCCTGTCCCTGCTGAAGAAAAGCAGGCCCAAACCATGATGCTGCCACCACCATGTTTGACAGTGGGGATGGTGTGTTCAGGGTGATGAGCTGTGTTGCTTTTACGCCAAACATAACGTTTTGCATTGTTCAATTTTGGTTTCATCTGACCAGAGCACCTTCTTCCACATGTTTGGTGTGTCTCCCAGGTGGCTTGTTGCAAACTTTAAACGACACTTTTTATGGATATCTTTAAGAAATGGCTTTCTTCTTGCCACTATTCCATAAAGGCCAGATTTGTGCAATATACGACTGATTGTTGTCCTATGGACAGAGTCTCCCACCGCAGCTGTAGATCTCTGCAGTTCATCCAGAGTGATCATGGGCCTCTTGGCTGCATCTCTGATCAGTCTTCTCCTTGTATGAGCTGAAAGTTTAGAGGGACGGCCAGGTCTTGGTAGATTTGCAGTGGTCTGATACTCCTTCCATTTCAATATTATCGCTTGCACAGTGCTCCTTGGGATGTTTAAAGCTTGGGAAATCTTTTTGTATCCAAATCCGGCTTTAAACTTCTTCACAACAGTATCTCGGACCTGCCTGGTGTGTTCCTTGTTCTTCATGATGCTCTCTGCGCTTTTAACTGACCTCTGAGACTATCACAGTGCAGGTGCATTTATACGGAGACTTGATTACACACAGGTGGATTGTATTTATCATTAGTCATTTAGGTCGACATTGGATCATTCAGAGATCCTCACTGAACTTCTGGAGAGAGTTTGCTGCACTGAAAGTAAAGGGGCTGAATAATTTTGCACGCCCAATTTTTCAGTTTTTGATTTGTTAAAAAAGTTTGAAATATCCAATAAATGTCGTTCCACTTCATGATTGTGTCCCACTTGTTGTTGATTCTTCACAAAAAAATACAGTTTTATATCTTTATGTTTGAAGCCTGAAATGTGGCAAAAGGTCGCAAAGTTCAAGGGGGCCGAATACTTTCGCAAGGCACTGTAGTTATCATTGTTTTAGTTCACAACGGAGCCCCTAGTTCCACTCTTCATACCCCTGATACCTCCTTTGTCCCACCTCCCACACATGCGGACCTCACCCATTACAACCAGCATGTCCAGAGATACAACCTCTCCCATCATCACCCAGTGCCTGGGCTTACCTCCGCTGTACCCGCACCCCACCATACCCCTGTCTGCGCATTATGCCCTGAATATATTCTACCATGCCCAGAAACCTGCTCCTCTTATTCTCTGTCCCCAACGCTCTAGGCGACCAGTTTTGATAGCCTTTAGCCGCACCCTCATACTACTCCTTCTCTGTTCCGCAGGTGATGTGGAGGTAAACCCAGGCCCTGCATGTCCCCAGGCACCCTCATTTGTTGACTTCTGTGATCGAAAAAGCCTTGGTTTCATGCATGTCAACATCAGAAGCCTCCTCCCTAAGTTTGTTTTACTCACTGCTTTAGCACACTCTGCTAACCCTGATGTCCTTGCTGTGTCTGAATCCTGGCTCAGGAAGGCCACCAAAAATTCTGAGATTTCCATACCCAACTATAACATCTTCCGTCAAGATAGAACTGCCAAAGGGGGAGGAGTTGCAGTCTACTGCAGAGATAGCCTGCAATGTCATACTTTCCAGGTCCATACCCAAACAGTTCGAACTACTAATTTTGAAAATTACTCTCTCCAGAAATAAGTCTCTCACTGTTGCCGCCTGCTACCGACCCCCCTCAGCTCCCAGCTGTGCCCTGGACACCATTTGTGAATTGATCGCCCCCCATCTAGCTTCAGAGTTTGTTCTGTTAGGTGACCTAAACTGGGATATGCTTAACACCCCGGCAGTCATACAATCTAAGCTAGATGCCCTCAATCTCACACAAATCTTCAAGGAACCCACCAGGTACAACCCTAACTGTAAACAAGGGCACCCTCATAGACGTCATCCTGACCAACTGGCCCTCCAAATACACCTCCGCTGTCTTCAACCAGGATCTCAGCGATCACTGCCTCATTGCCTGTATCCGCTACGGAGCCGCAGTCAAACGACCACCCCTCATCACTGTCAAACGCTCCCTAAAACACTTCTGTAAGCAGGCCTTTCTAATCGACCTGGCCCGGGTATCCTGGAAGGTCATTGACCTCATCCCGTCAGTTGAGGATGCCTGGTCATTCTTTAAAAGTATCTCAGCGATCACTGCCTCATTGCCTGTATCCGCTACGGAGCCGCAGTCAAACGACCACCCCTCATCACTGTCAAACGCTCCCTAAAACACTTCTGTAAGCAGGCCTTTCTAATCGACCTGGCCCGGGTATCCTGGAAGGTCATTGACCTCATCCCGTCAGTTGAGGATGCCTGGTCATTCTTTAAAAGTAACTTCCTCACCATTTTAGATAAGCATGCTCCGTTCAAAAAATGCAGAACTAAGAACAGATACAGCCCTTGGTTCACTCCAGACCTGACTGCCCTCGACCAGCACAAAAACATCCTGTGGCGGACTGCAATAGCTTCGAATAGTCCCCGCGATATGCAACTGTTCAGGGAAGTCAGGAACCAATACACGCAGTCAGTCAGGAAAGCTAAGGCCAGCTTCTTCAGGCAGAAGTTTGCATCCTGTAGCTCCAACTCCAAAAAGTTCTGGGACACTGTGAAGTCCATGGAGAACAAGAGCACCTCCTCCCAGCTGCCCACTGCACTGAGGCTAGGTAACACGGTCACCACCGATAAATCCATGATTATCGAAAACTTCAACAAGCATTTCTCAGCTGGCCATGCCTTACGCCTGGCTACTCCAACCTCGGCCAACAGCTCCGCCCCCCCCGCAGCTCCCCGCCCAAGCCTCGCCAGGTTCTCCTTTACCCAATTCCAGATAGCAGATGTTCTAAAAGAGCTGCAAAACCTGGACCCGTACAAATCAGCTGGGCTTGACAATCTGGACCCTCTATTTCTGAAACTATCCGCCGCCATTGTCGCAACCCCTATTACCAGCCTGTTCAACCTCTCTTTCATATCGTCTGAGATCCCCAAGGATTGGAAAGCTGCCGCAGTCATCCCCCTCTTCAAAGGGGGAGACACCCTGGACCCAAACTGTTACAGACCTATATCCATCCTGCCCTGCCTATCTAAGGTCTTCGAAAGCCAAGTCAACAAACAGGTCACTGACCATCTCGAATCCCACCGTACCTTCTCCGCTGTGCAATCTGGTTTCCGAGCTGGTCACGGGTGCACCTCAGCCACGCTCAAGGTACTAAACGATATCATAACCGCCATCGATAAAAGACAGTACTGTGCAGCCGTCTTCATCGACCTTGCCAAGGCTTTCGACTCTGTCAATCACCATATTCTTATCGGCAGACTCAGGAGCCTCGGTTTTTCAGATGACTGCCTTGCCTGGTTCACCAATTACTTTGCAGACAGAGTTCAGTGTGTCAAATCGGAGGGCATGCTGTCCGGTCCTCTGGCAGTCTCTATGGGGGTGCCACAGGGTTCAATTCTCGGGTCGACTCTTTTCTCTGTATATATCAATGATGTTGCTCTTTCTGCGGGCGATTCCCTGATCCACCTCTACGCAGACGACACCATTCTATATACTTCCGGCCCGTCCTTGGACACTTTGCTATCTAACCTCCAAACGAGCTTCAATGCCATACAACACTCCTTCCGTGGCCTCCAACTGCTCTTAAACGCTAGTAAAACCAAATGCATGCTTTTCAACCGTTCGCTGCCTGCACCCGCACGCCTGACCAGCATCACCACCCTGGATGGTTCCGACCTTGAATATGTGGACATCTATAAGTACCTAGGTGTCTGGCTAGACTGTAAACTCTCCTTCCAGACTCATATCAAACATCTCCAATCGAAAATCAAATCAAGAGTCGGCTTTCTATTCCGCAACAAAGCCTCCTTCACTCACGCCGCCAAACTTACCCTAGTAAAACTGACTATCCTACCGATCCTTGACTTTGGCGATGTCATCTACAAAATTGCTTCCAACACTCTACTCAGCAAACTGGATGCAGTTTATCACAGTGCCATCCGTTTTGTCACTAAAGCACCTTATACCACCCACCACTGCGACTTGTATGCTCTAGTCGGCTGGCCCTCGCTACATATTCGTTGCCAGACCCACTGGCTCAAGGTCATCTACAAGTCCATGCTAGGTAAAGCTCCGCCTTATCTCAGTTCACTGGTCACGATGGCAACACCCATCCGTAGCACGCGCTCCAGCAGGTGTATCTCACTGATCATCCCTAAAGCCAACACCTCATTTGGCCGCCTTTCGTTCCAGTACTCTGCTGCCTGTGACTGGAACGAATTGCAAAAATCGCTGAAGTTGGAGACTTTTATCTCCCTCACCAACTTCAAACATCAGCTATCTGAGCAGCTAACCGATTGCTGCAGCTGTACATAGTCTATTGGTAAACAGCCCACCCATTTTCACCTACCATCCCCATACTGTTTTTATTTATTTACTTTTCTGCTCTTTTGCACAACAATATCTCTACCTGTACATGACCATCTGATCATTTATCACTCCAGTGTTAATCTGCAAAATTGTAATTATTCGCCTACCTCCTCATGCCTTTTGCACACAATGTATATAGACTCCCCTTTTTTTTCTACTGTGTTATTGACTTGTTAATTGTTTACTCCATGTGTAACTCTGTGTTGTCTGTTCACACTGCTATGCTTTATCTAGGCCAGGTCGCAGTTGCAAATGAGAACTTGTTCTCAACTAGCCTACCTGGTTAAATAAAGGTGTTCTCAACTAGCCTACCTGGTTAAATAAAGGTGTTCTCAACTAGCCTACCTGGTTAAATAAAGGTGTTCTCAACTAGCCTACCTGGTTAAATAAAGGTGTTCTCAACTAGCCTACCTGGTTAAATAAAGGTGTTCTCAACTAGCCTACCTGGTTAAATAAAGGTGTTCTCAACTGGCCTACCTGGTTAAATGAAGGTGTTCTCAACTAGCCTACCTGGTTAAATAAAGGTGTTCTCAACTAGCCTACCTGGTTAAATAAAGGTGTTCTCAACTGGCCTACCTGGTTAAATAAAGGTGAAATAAAATAAATAAAAATACCACATCGTTTAGTGGGTGACCCAGTCTCCACCACATCGTTTAGTGGGTGACCCAGTCTCCACCACATCGTTTAGTGGGTGACCCAGTCTCCACCACATCGTTTAGTGGGTGACCCAGTCTCTACCACATTGTTTAGTGGGTGACCCAGTCTCCACCACATCGTTTAGTGGGTGACCCAGTCTCCACCACATCGTTTAGTGGGTGACCCAGTCTCTACCACATCGTTTAGTGGGTGACCCAGTCTCCACCACATCGTTTAGTGGGTGACCCAGTCTCCACCACATCGTTTAGTGGGTGACCCAGTCTCCACCACATCGTTTAGTGGGTGACCCAGTCTCTACCACATCGTTTAGTGGGTGACCCAGTCTCCACCACATCGTTTAGTGGGTGACCCAGTCTCTACCACATCGTTTAGTGGGTGACCCAGTCTCCACCACATCGTTTAGTGGGTGACCCAGTCTCCACCACATCGTTTAGTGGGTGACCCAGTCTCCACCACATCGTTTAGTGGGTGACCCAGTCTCCACCACATCGTTTAGTGGGTGACCCAGTCTCCACCACATCGTTTAGTGGGTGACCCAGTCTCCACCACATCGTTTAGTGGGTGACCCAGTCTCCACCACATTGTTTAGTGGGTGACCCAGTCTCCACCACATCGTTTAGTGGGTGACCCAGTCTCCACCACATTGTTTAGTGGGTGACCCAGTCTCCACCACATCGTTTAGTGGGTGACCCAGTCTCCACCACATCGTTTAGTGGGTGACCCAGTCTCCACCACATCGTTTAGTGGGTGACCCAGTCTCCACCACATCGTTTAGTGGGTGACCCAGTCTCCACCACATCGTTTAGTGGGTGACCCAGTCTCCACCACACCGTTTAGTGGGTGACCCAGTCTCTACCACATCGTTTAGTGGGTGACCCAGTCTCTACCACATCGTTTAGTGGGTGACCCAGTCTCCACCACATCGTTTAGTGGGTGACCCAGTCTCTACCACATCGTTTAGTGGGTGACCCAGTCTATACCACATCGTTTAGTGGGTGACCCAGTCTCTACCACATCGTTTAGTGGGTGACCCAGTCTCCACCACATCGTTTAGTGGGTGACCCAGTCTCCACCACATCGTTTAGTGGGTGACCCAGTCTATACCACATCGTTTAGTGGGTGACCCAGTCTATACCACATCGTTTAGTGGGTGACCCAGTCTCCACCACATCGTTTAGTGGGTGACCCAGTCTATACCACATCGTTTAGTGGGTGACCCAGTCTATACCACATCGTTTAGTGGGTGACCCAGTCTCCACCACATCGTTTAGTGGGTGACCCAGTCTATACCACATCGTTTAGTGGGTGACCCAGTCTCCACCACATCGTTTAGTGGGTGACCCAGTCTCCACCACATCGTTTAGTGGGTGACCCAGTCTCCACCACATCGTTTAGTGGGTGACCCAGTCTATACCACATCGTTTAGTGGGTGACCCAGTCTCCACCACATCGTTTAGTGGGTGACCCAGTCTCCACCACATCGTTTAGTGGGTGACCCAGTCTCCACCACATCGTTTAGTGGGTGACCCAGTCTCCACCACATCGTTTAGTGGGTGACCCAGTCTCCACCACATCGTTTAGTGGGTGACCCAGTCTCCACCACATCGTTTAGTGGGTGACCCAGTCTCTACCACATCGTTTAGTGGGTGACCCAGTCTATACCACATCGTTTAGTGGGTGACCCAGTCTCCACCACATCGTTTAGTGGGTGACCCAGTCTCCACCACATCGTTTAGTGGGTGACCCAGTCTCCACCACATCGTTTAGTGGGTGACCCAGTCTCCACCACATCGTTTAGTGGGGGACCCAGTCTCCACCACATCGTTTAGTGGGTGACCCAGTCTCTACCAAATTGTTTAGTGGGGGACCCAGTCTCCACCACATCGTTTAGTGGGTGACCCAGTCTCCACCACATCGTTTAGTGGGTGACCCAGTCTCCACCACATCGTTTAGTGGGTGACCCAGTCTCCACCACATCGTTTAGTGGGTGACCCAGTCTCCACCACATTGTTTAGTGGGTGACCCAGTCTCCACCACATCGTTTAGTGGGTGACCCAGTCTCCACCACATTGTTTAGTGGGTGACCCAGTCTCCACCACATTGTTTAGTGGGTGACCCAGTCTCCACCACATTGTTTAGTGGGTGACCCAGTCTCCACCACATCGTTTAGTGGGTGACCCAGTCTCCACCACATCGTTTAGTGGGTGACCCAGTCTCCACCACATCGTTTAGTGGGTGACCCAGTCTCCACCACATCGTTTAGTGGGTGACCCAGTCTCCACCACATCGTTTAGTGGGTGACCCAGTCTCCACCACATCGTTTAGTGGGTGACCCAGTCTCCACCACATCGTTTAGTGGGTGACCCAGTCTCCACCACATCGTTTAGTGGGTGACCCAGTCTCCACCACATCGTTTAGTGGGTGACCCAGTCTATACCACATCGTTTAGTGGGTGACCCAGTCTCTACCACATCGTTTAGTGGGTGACCCAGTCTCTACCACATTGTTTAGTGGGTGACCCAGTCTCCACCACATTGTTTAGTGGGTGACCCAGTCTCCACCACATTGTTTAGTGGGTGACCCAGTCTCCACCACATTGTTTAGTGGGTGACCCAGTCTCATCGTTTAGTGGGTGACCCAGTCTCATCGTTTAGTGGGTGACCCAGTCTCATCGTTTAGTGGGTGACCCAGTCTCATCGTTTAGTGGGTGACCCAGTCTCTACCACATCGTTTAGTGGGTGACCCAGTCTCCACCACATCGTTTAGTGGGTGACCCAGTCTCCACCACATCGTTTAGTGGGTGACCCAGTCTCCACCACATCGTTTAGTGGGTGACCCAGTCTCTACCACATCGTTTAGTGGGTGACCCTGTTATTACGATTTTAAAAGTGGTGTAGTGTACAGACAGAGACATAAGGGCAGAGAGGTACAGGCAGAGGAGGTACAGGCAGAGACTTACATTTAGAGTCCTGATGGCTCTCTCACAGTGGTCCATGTTGGTGTAGTTGATAAATGCACAGTTGGAAGAGCGCAAGATTTTGATACTGTGGATCGTCCCAGCACTGACAGAGAGACAATACAACCCATTAACAGTCTTCTAGTCATCGTACTGTCTTAGAAAGAGAAACAGGAGAAGAACAGGAGGAGGAGACAGGAGAGGAGGTGGAGACAGGAGAATGTTCCTACCTGCTGAAGAGGCTGTGTAGCATTGGTTGTGTTGTGTTGGGCCCCAAACAGCCAACATATACAGGAAACAGACTGCTGTGGAGAGAGAAACATCTTCAGTGGCAGGAAGTCTGATGAAAAGTAATTCCAACAGTACCCAGCTATCAGACTCAATGCAACAGTACCCAGCTATCAGACTCAATGCTACAAATCAACAGTACCCAGCTATCAGACTCAATGCTACAAATCAACAGTACCCAGCTATCAGACTGAATGCTACAAATCAACAGTACCCAGCTATCAGACTCAATTCTACAAAACAACAGTACACATTATATTTGACAACAGTGTGCTATAACAGACAGCCCTAGACTCTTACTGTATGATAGCCATGCTAGGGCTCGACAGAGTAACCATTCAAACAGGGCTCGCCAACGTAACCATTCAAACAGGGCTCGACAGAGTAACCATTCAAACAGGGCTCGACAGAGTAACCATTCAAACAGGGCTCGACAGAGTAACCATTCAAACAGGGCTCGCCAACGTAACCATTCAAACAGGGCTCGCCAACGTAACCATTCAAACAGGGCTCAACAGAGTAACCATTCAAACAGGGCTCGCCAACGTAACCATTCAAACAGGGCTCGACAGAGTAACCATTCAAACAGGGCTCGACAGAGTAACCATTCAAACAGGGCTCGACAGAGTAACCATTCAAACAGGGCTCGACAGAGTAACCATTCAAACAGGGCTCGACAGAGTAACCATTCAAACAGGGCTGTTCAAGGTCACGTCTCCAGAGCGACACACAGAAGTAACCAGGGTCAACACCCTGCTCAAGGTCACGTCGACAGATTTCCCACCAACCCTCCCAAGACCCCCCCCCCACATTTCCCCAAGAGCTGCCCCTCAACCATCCAAGACCCCCCCACCCCCTGAGAAAATAATAATAAATAATAATAGTTCCACCCCCCCAATGCACCAACCAACAAAATTAACCAAAGACAAAGGAAAACAGAAAACAATGCAAAAAACCTAAAAACATCAAGGCCAACTAAAATCATAACATCAAGGCCAACTAAAATCATAACATCAAGGCCAACTAAAATCATAGCATCAAGGCCAACTAAAATCATAACATCAAGGCCAACTAAAATCATAACATCAAGGCCAACTAAAATCATAACATCAAGGCCAACTAAAATCATAACATCAAGGCCAACTAAAATCATAACATCAAGGCCAACTAAAATCATAACATCAAGGCCAACTAAAATCATAACATCAAGGCCAACTGAACATGTTTCAGTGCATCTATGGCACTATTTACCGTCTGTGTGTCCGCGTATGTGCATTTGAATGAGTGTGTGTGTGTACAAACACCTGCACGGCATCAACCTCAGACAAACCAGCATTAGCTGTAACACTGTCATTCAAATCTACTTTTTGTTATGTTTTTTTTTTTACTTTTAAAAATACTTTTATTCTTTGACCGTCACTCTATTCCCCACCCGTCTCCAACTCCACTCCCACCCGTCTCCAACTCCACTCCCACCCGTCTCCAACTCCACTCCCACCAGTCTCCAACTCCACTCCCACCCGTCTCCAACTCCACTCCCACCCGTCTCCAACTCCACTCCCACCCGTCTCCAACTCCACTCCCACCCGTCTCCAACTCCACTCCCACCCGTCTCCAACTCCACTCCCACCCGTCTCCAACTCCACTCCCACCCATCTCCAACTCCACTCCCACCCGTCTCCAACTCCACATCCCAACCCTCAGCCCATCCCATCTATCTCCAACTCCACATCCCAACCCTCAGCTTCCCTCAGCCCATCCCATCTATCTCCAACCTGTCTCCAACTCCACATCACAACACTCAGCCCATCCCATCTATGTCCACATCCCAACCCTCAGCTTCCCTCAGCCCATCCCATCTATCTCCAACTCCACATCTCAACCCTCAGCTTCACTCAGCCCATCCCATCTATCTCCAACTCCACATCCCAACCCTCTGCTTCCCTCAGCCCATCCCATCTATCTCCAACCTGTCTCCAACTCCACATCCCAACCCTCTGCTTCCCTCAGCCCATCCAATCTATCTCCAACTCCACATCCCAACCCTCTGCTTCCCTCAGCCCATCCAATCTATCTCCAACTCCACATCCCAACCCTCTGCTTCCCTCAGCCCATCCCATCTATCTCCAACCTGTCTCCAACTCCACATCCCAACCCTCTGCTTCCCTCAGCACAGCCCATCGCATCTATCTCTGCCACCCTCTTCGGATTTCTATGCACCATTAACAATGCTGTGATGTTTAACGTACAATTTCAATCTATCGAATAGAATCTACAGATTACCTGTTGAAGATAAATACTTTTACTAAGAGTATTAGTAGTTTAGTAATTGACTGACCTGGTCTCTCCAGATCTCCTAACAGCACTATTTCTTGGGTGAATTTTAGATCAATGCTATGCATTTTCAGCCATTCGTGAACATGAGACCAGAAACAGGCTACCTGAGGGGAATACCAAAATAAACAGTCTATTGATTCTGTATCCTCACAACAAAATCTGCAGCGCTTCGATGATTTTATGCCCCAAATATTCAACATTTTGTTGGTGGCAAGAATTCTATATAATAATTTTAGCTGAAAAGCACAAAACTCTCCACCATTCCAATTTACAATCATTTAATATCAAAATACCATTTTCAAACATCTTTCCCATAAATACAGGTATTTTATCAACCAGCACATTGAGTTCAGCCATATTTGTTCTCTCTTTTCAGGGGGATGAAATTAAAATTGTAACCAGCTCTGCAATGCTGGTAATAAAGAGAGATACTTTGAAAAAGGTTTAATTTTAAATTAATCGAAAATTAGACATGGCAATCTGCACAAAGGCAAAAAGGCTATTTTTAAACAATGGACGAGCTTTTCTTAGTAATCTACACGCTTTATTTTGTCTGCTTCAGCGTCCCAGATAAAGCAAAATATTTTTTTGCTCATATGATTTGAAAAACGAATCATCAGCTCCATAAGTGAGAAAACTGAGATATGACTAAGGAGTTAATCAGAACCATTTTTCCATAAATAGACAGGTATTTACCTCTCCATGGTTGCAGGATCTGGTCTATTTTCAGAAGATGATGTTCTATTATTTCTAGTTGTTGTCGTGCTATGCATATGTCAATAGTATTTTTGCATCACAACGTTGAAGTGTAAGGTGCCTCCAGTTTTTAGACCGGGTCTTTATATTTGCCATCTGGGTCTTGTTTTAATAATAGAGATATCAGACCTTCCTGCTGAGTACCTGACAGACTACCATTTCTATAGGAGTAGTTATAATAATCAAACAATGGAGCTTTTAATATCAATATATCAATATAGTATATCAATATACCTCTAGGTATGACCTTCATGTCTTAAAGTAATGGACTGTCATTTCTCTTTGTTTATTTCAGCTGTTCTTACCATAATACGGACTTGGTATTTTACCAAATGGGACTTTCTTCTGTATACCACCTCTACCTTGTCACAACACAACTGATTGGCTCAAATGCATTAACCTCTCTAGGGTAGGGGGCAGCATTCGGAATTTTGGATGAAAAGCATGCCCAAAATACACGGCCTGCTACTCGGGCCCAGAAGATATGATATGCATATAACTGGTAGATTTGGATAGAAAACACTCTAAAGTTTCCAAAACTGTTAAAATAGTGTCTGAGTATAACAGAACTGATTTAGCTGGCAAAAACCTGAGAAAAATCCATCCAGGAAGTAGTTTCTTAAATTTATTTATTTAGTTTTCTATTCAATACCATTACAGTATCCATTGACTTAGGACTCCATTTGCAGTTCCTGTGCCTTCCACTAGATGTCAACAGTCTTTAGAAATCGTTCCAGGCTTGTATTCTTATAAATGAGGGAGTAAGACCAGTCTGAAAAAATGGATTCGAACATGTCGAAAAGCTTTTTCAGGCGCATGTGCATTTCTTGTTTACCTTTTATATTGACAACGTATTGACAACGTTATTGTCCGGTTGAAGTATTATAGATCATTTAGGCTAAAAAACAACCTGAGGATTGAATATAAACATCGTTTGACATGTTTCTATGAACTTTACGGATACAATTTGGATTTTTTGTCTGATTGTTTTGACTGAGTTTGAGCCTGTGGATTACTGAAGAAAAGGCGCTAACAAAACAGAGGTTTTTGGATATAAAGAGACTTCATCAAACAAAAGGAACATTTATTGAGTAAATTAATGTCTTCTGAGTGCCACCATATGAAGATCATCAAAGGTAAGGGATTAATTTTATCTCTATTTCTGAGGTTTTGTAACGCTTCTGCTTGGCTGCTTACTGTTTGTAATAATTTGTCAACTGGGCTATGTTCTGGGCTAGGTATGTTCTGGGCTAGGTATGCTTTCGCCGAAAAGCATTTTATAAATATGACACTGTGGTTGGTTTAACAAGAAGTTAATCTTTAAACCTATGTAAAATATGTTTTGTTTTCTGAATTTTTATAATGAGCATTTCTGTAATTGAATTTGGCGCTCTGCAACCTCACTGGATGTTGGCCAGATGGGACGCTAGCGTCCTATGTACCCTAGAGAGGTTAAGGGGGAAAAAATCCACAAATTAACAAGGCATACCTGATATGCCTTGTTGGCATACCTGAAATGCATTCCAGGTGACTACCTCGTGAAGCTGGTTGAGAGAATGCCAAGAGTGTGTAAAGTTTTCATCAAGGTAAACGGTGGCTACTTTGAAAAATATATTTGGATTAATTTAACACTTTTTTGGTTACTACATGATTCCATATGTGTTCTTTCATAGTTGTGATGTCTTCACTATTATTCTACAATGTAGAAGATAGTCAAACATTAAGAAAACCCCTTGAATGAGTCGGTGTTCTAAAACCTTTGACTGGTACTGTATGTCACCTTGTGCTCCCTCCCGGTGCAACGTGGTATACAGGGCCTGGGGTAGTGGATCTGGGTTCAGGGCCTGGGGTAGTGGATCTGGGTTCAGGGCCTGGGGTAGTGGATCTGGGTTTAGGTCTGGTTTGGAGGAGAGGTTTAGGCCTGGGGCACACTCCCTCCCACGTCGCACTGTCCTCTGCTGAGGTGGCAGCCGCAGGAATGTCATTACTACCATATTCATCTACGGGGAGACACACACAGAGACAGAAGTCATAACACCACATATTCAAAACGTCTTTATGAATTGGAGGATATTAACAGTAGCCTGAGTCACAGCTCTGTTTGTGCCGTTGTGACAACGCATTGTCACTTGGCATATTTGGCAAGACAGCACAAACTGATGTGGGACTCAGGCTCCTGTCAAGTCTAGTTGTTTACCTTCAATACCAGACAGGACATTAACCGCCTTCTCAAAGTCTCCATGGACAATCAGCGCATTAGAGCTCTGCTCACGAGTAAATCCCATTTCCTAGGATAAAAAAACATCACACATTCAATCAGCACGTTAGAGAGAGAGAGAGATGTTATAACACTGATGCGTTAGGCAGACCGCACCACCCTCTGGAGAGGCCTCTGGAGAGGCCTGTGGTTGCAGGAGAGGCCTCTGGAGAGGCCTGTGGTTGCAGGAGAGGCCTCTGGAGAGGCCTGTGGTTGCAGTCATTCATTAGTCAACAAAGTAGGTACACAAGCGTGTGCACACACACACACACACACACACACACACACACACACCTATACAGGTGGACAGAGAGAGACAGAGATATTCTATCATACTTAATGACACCCTATGGTAGGTAATGGAAGAGATGCTGCACTACAGAAGGCATTATAAACTATCCTATAACCTGAACATGTGGCAGGTAGACTAGTGGTGAAAGTGTGGGGTCAATAACCGAAAGGTTGCTAGACCGAATCTCCAAGGTAAAAAAAATCTGTCGTTCTGCCCCTGAACAAGGCAGTTAACCCACTGTTCCCCAGGCGCCGAAGACGTGGATGTTGATTAAAGTCAGCCTCCCCCGCACCTCTCTGATTCAGAGGGGTTGGGTTTAACGTGGAAGACACACCTCTCTGATTCAGAGGGGTTGGGTTAAACGTGGAAGACACACCTCTGATTCAGAGGGGTTGGGTTAAACGTGGAAGACACACCTCTCTGATTCAGAGGGGTTGGGTTAAATGCAGAAGACATATTTTCAGTTGTACAACTGACTAGTTCTCTCTCTTTCCCAAAGCCACAAAAGAAAACATTCAAAGCGCTGAAGCAAGTCACAATTTATCTTCATTGAAAATTACCATCTAGCTCAATTTTATTTCATGATATTTTTTTCAAATGATGTTTGTATGTTCGTATATTAATGTTTTTCTTGTTTATACGCTACCCTGCCTGGGGACTATCATCCAGAAGGCAAGGTCAGTACAGGTGCTTCAAAGCTGGAACCGAGAGGCTGGAAAAACAGCTTCTATCTCAAGGCCATCAGTCTGTTAAATAGCCATCACTAGCCTGGCTACCACCCGGTTACTCAACCCTGCACCTTAAAGGCTGCTGCCCTATATACATAGACTTGAAATCACTGGCCACTTTAATAATGGAACACCAGTCACTTTAATAATGTTTACATATATTTTGCTTTACTCATCTCATCTGTATATACTGTATTCCATTCTACTGTATTTCATTCTACTGTATTTCATTCTACTGTATTCCATTCTACTGTATTCCATTCTACTGTATTCCATTCTACAGTATTCCATTCTACAGTATTCCATTCTACAGTATTCCATTCTACTGTATTCCATTCTACTGTATTTCATTCTACAGTATTCCATTCTACAGTATTCCATTCTACAGTATTCCATTCTACTGTATTCCATTCTACAGTATTCCATTCTACAGTATTCCATTCTACTGTATTCCATTCTACTGTATTCCATTCTACTGTATTCCATTCTACTGTATTTCATTCTACAGTATTCCATTCTACTGTATTCCATTCTACTGTATTCCATTCTACTGTATTTCATTCTACTGTATTTCATTCTACTGTATTCCATTCTACTGTATTCCATTCTACTGTATTTCATTCTACTGTATTTCATTCTACTGTATTCCATTCTACTGTATTCCATTCTACTGTATTCCATTCTACTGTATTCTAGTCTATGCCATTCTACTGTATTTCATTCTACTGTATTCTAGTCTATGCCATTCTACTGTATTCCATTCTACTGTATTTCATTCTACTGTATTCCATTCTACTGTATTTCATTCTACTGTATTCTAGTCTATGCCATTCTACTGTATTTCATTCTACTGTATTCCATTCTACTGTATTTCATTCTACTGTATTCTAGTCTATGCCATTCTACTGTATTTCATTCTACTGTATTCCATTCTACTGTATTTCATTCTACTGTATTCCATTCTACTGTATTCCATTCTACTGTATTCCATTCTACTGTATTTCATTCTACTGTATTCCATTCTACTGTATTCCATTCTACTGTATTCCATTCTACTGTATTCCATTCTACTGTATTTCATTCTACTGTATTTCATTCTACTGTATTTCATTCTACTGTATTCCATTCTACTGTATTTCATTCTACTGTATTTCATTCTACTGTATTCCATTCTACTGTATTCTAGTCTATGCCATTCTACTCATCCTAATATTTATATATTCCTGTACTCCATTATTTTACTTTTAGGTTGTATGTATATTGTTGTGAATTATTAGACACGACTACACTGTTGAAGCTAGAAACACATCTCTCTACACTTGCAATAACATCTGCATGTGACAAATTAAATTGGATTTGATTGCAGACAAAAAATAGCTGTTGTACAATACCAGTCAAAAGTTTGGACACTCCTACTCATTCAAGGGTTTCTTTATATTGTCGAATAATAGTGAAGACATCAAAACTATGAAATAACACATATGGAATCATGTAGTAACCAAAAAAAAGTGTTAAACAAAATCTCAAAATATGTTATATTTTAGATTCTTCAAAATTGAAGACATGAAGGTCAGTCAATAAAGGAACATCTAGAGAGCATAACGTGTCTTCAGTCGCAAAAACCATCCAGCACTATGATGAAACTGCCTCTCATGAGGACCGCCACAAGAATGGAAGACCCAGAGTTACCTCTGCTGCAGAGGATAAGTTCATTAGAGTTTACGGCACCTCAGATTGCAGCCCAAATAAATGCTTCAGAGTTCAAGTAACAGACATCTCAACATCAACTGTTCAGAGGAGACTCAGGCCTTCATGGTCAAATTGCTGCAAAGAAACAACTACTAAAGGACACCAATAAGAAGAGACTTGCTTGGGCCAAGAAACACAAGCAATGGACATTAGACTAGTGGAAATCTGTCCCTTGGGTCTGATGAGTCCAAATTGGAGATGTTTGGTTCCAACCGCCGTGTCTTTGAGACACAGAGTAGGTGAATGGATGATCTCCGTATGTGTGGTTCCCACCGTGAAGCATGGAGGAGGAGGTGCGATGGTGCTTTGCTGGTGACACTGTCAGTGATTAATTTAGAATTCAAGGCACACTTAACCAGCATGGCTACAACAGCATTGTGCAGTGATACACCATCTCATCTGGTTTGTGCTTAGTGGGACAATCATTTGTTTTTCAACAGGACAATGACCCAAAACACACCTCCAGGCTGTGTAAGGGCTATTTGACCAAGAAGAAGAGTGATGGAGTTCTGCATCAGATGACCTGGTCTCCACAATCACCCAACCTCAACCCAATTGAGATGGTTTGTGATGAGTTGGACCGCAGAGTGAAGGAAAAGCAGCCAACAAGTGCTCAGCATATGTGGGAACTTCAATACTTTTGTAAAAGCCTTCCAGGTGAAGCTGGTTGAGAGAATGGGGCGGCAGGGTAGACTAGTGGTTAGAGCTTTGGACTAGTAACCGGAAGGTTGCAAGTTCAAACCCCCGGGCTGACAAGGTACAAATCTGTCGTTCTGCCCCTGAACAGGCAGTTAACCCACTGTTCCTAGGGCAGTCATTGAAAATAAGAATTTGTTCATAACTGACTTGCCTATTACTATACAATGTAGAAAATAACAAACAAAAATTAACTTGAACGAGTAGGTGTCCAAACTTTGGACTGGTACTATATGTTATAATGTACGCTGGCCCTTTTCAAATAAACGTAATAATAGTAACGTAAGTGAAAAGAAATGTAGATTTTCTTTCAACCTACGTAGAATCTAAATTATTATAATATTACCGCATGTTATGTTAAAAGAGGCTTCCATACATACCATCAGCTGCATGATCTGAACTTTCATCAACTCCTGAGCAGCATCTGAACACAAACTGTCCTGCATTAATACCTCCTTATAGGTCTGGCATGCCTCAAAGTACCTCTGGACAGAGAGAGGGAGGGGGTGGACAGAGAGAGAGGGAGGACAGAGAGAGAGGACAGACAGAGAGAGAGAGGACAGACAGAGAGAGAGAGAGAGAGAGAGAGGACAGACAGAGAGAGAGAGAGGGAGGACAGACAGAGAGAGAGAGGGAGGACAGACAGAGAGAGAGAGGGAGGACAGACAGAGAGAGAGAGGGAGGACAGACAGAGAGAGAGAGGGAGGACAGAGAGAGAGAGAGAGGGAGGACAGAGAGAGAGGACAGCACATAGTGAGATTGACAAACATTATACAAAGAGATAGAAGATAAAATCCTGAAGTTGAAGTGCATAAAGTATTGTAATGTTGTGTACCTTGAGTCCAGACAGAGCCTTCCCCTTCCTATATAGTCCTTTAATCCAACCAGGCTCCATGGAGAGGGCCAGATCGGCATCACTCAAGGCCCGATCATACTGCTGCATCTTCTCATAACAAAAGGACCGGTTCCCAAACAGCCTACAACAGGACATCAGGGCTGTGTTCAGAAAACATCAGAGGGCCTAGCATTGGTAGGGGGGTTGTGAGCGCTGGTAGGGGGGGGGGATGTGAGCGCTGGTAGTGGGGGGTGTTTCAGAATAAGAGTTGTGTACTAGACAGGGAATAGGGTGCCATTTCAGAATAAGAGTTGTGTACTAGACAGGGAATAGGGTGCCATTTCAGAATAAGAGTTGTGTACTAGACGGGGAATAGGGTGCCATTTCAGAATAAGAGTTGTGCACTAGACGGGGAATAGGGTGCCATTTCAGAATAAGAGTTGTGCACTAGACAGGGAATAGGGTGCCATTATGAATGCATTTTACAGTTATTTACTCATATCATACATAAGCCGAGTGCCAACCAGTGTCATTGCCTTTCATACTCACTTAAATTCTGTAGGATTGTGTTTAATAGCGTCAGTGAAATACTTGACTGCCATTTCCAGCTGGCCACAGGCTGCGAACTGGTTTCCTATGACTGGGAGAGGAGAGAGACTTAAACACATGGCATTTGTAGTTTAAATACTGGAAATAAACCACCCAAGTGCTTTGATGTTTCAGATCAGTAAGAGCTTGGATGTGTCCCAAATGACCCTATTCCCTACATAGTATATTACTTTTGATCAAAGCTCTATGGGTCCTGGTGCACTGTATAGAGTAGAGCGTGGCATTTGGGACACACATTGTGATTGACATTACTGATATGAATGGAGTTAGGACTTACGGGCGAGCTCTGTGCTTCGTTTAAGAATATCATCAACATTGGCCTCCACCTTTTTCTATTGGGATGCATAGTGTCATAGTTAGTACGTCACAGTGCAGGAGGTCTACGGTGTGACACTACAGACAGACCGTACTAAACAGAAATAGTACATGCTTATGTTCAACATGATCAGAAAGCTACATTTTTTTTCAAAATCACCTCCTTTTTCCTGACAATAACCTCCTGCTGTTCCTTCTCCTGCTGCTGTTCCTTCTCCTGCTGCTGTTCCTTCTCCTGCTGCTGGATAATAATTTTCTTCTCTGGTTTGGGGTTCTGCTCTAGTTGTCGTTTAGCAATACAAGCAGCCGTAGAGACGAAGCAGCTACTCATATCCAACTCCTGTATGGGGACAGATCCAAGATGGAGGAGCAGTTACACACTAGAAGCAGCTACTCATATCCAACTCCTGTATGGGGACAGATCCAAGATGGAGGAGCAGTTACACACTAGAAGCAGCTACTCATATCCAACTCCTGTATGGGGACAGATCCAAGATGGAGGAGCAGTTACACACTAGAAGCAGCTACTCATATCCAACTCCTGTATGGGGACAGATCCAAGATGGAGGAGCAGTTACACACTAGAAGCAGCTACTCATATCCAACTCCTGTATGGGGACAGATCCAAGATGGAGGAGCAGTTACATACTAGAAGCAGCTACTCATATCCAACTCCTCTATGGGGACAGATCCAAGATGGAGGAACACTAACAGTTATCCACTAAACTTCACTCACTGGGTAGACAGAAGCTGTTCAAAAAAATGTCAGTAACTTACAGCGCTAAGGGGAATATGAATGGATTTGTATTTATTTGATGGAACTATTAGATGCAATTGTCTAAGTGAAATGAGTTACACAGAATTGTGAAGAATTGTATTTTACAAATATACAGAATGCGCAGGTTACTTCCTTCCAGTGACATTCTCTACATGAATCATTAAATAATGTCAATAATGAATATTACAGGGCTGCCGAATGGCGCAGTGGTCTAAGGCACTTCATCTTAGTGCTGGAGGCCTCACTACAGACCGTGGTTCGATTCCAGGCTGTATTACAACCGACACCAGCGCACAATTGGCCCAGCGCCGTCCAGGTTTGGCCGGGGTAGGCCATCATTGTAAATAATAATTTTTTCTTAAATAAAAAGTTAAATTACTAGTACACATATGCACAACATGCAATAATGACATAGCAGAGCGTTAACGACATAGCAGAGCGTTAACGACATAGCAGAGCGTTAACGACATAGCAGAGCGTTAACGACATAGCAGAGCGTTAACGACATAGCAGAGCGTTAACGACATAGCAGAGCGCTAACGACATAGCAGAGCGCTAACGACATAGCAGAGCGTTAACGACATAGCAGAGCGTTAACGACATAGCAGAGCGTTAATGACATAGCAGAGCGTTAATGACATAGCAGAGCGTTACAACATACGTTAATGACATAGCAGAGCGTTAATGACATAGCAGAGCGTTAATGACATAGCAGAGCGTTACAACATACGTTAATGACATAGCAGAGCGTTAATGACATAGCAGAGCGTTAATGACATAGCAGAGCGTTAATGACATAGCAGAGCGTTAATGACATAGCAGAGCGTTACAACATACGTTAATGACATAGCAGAGCGTTAATGACATAGCAGAGCGTTAATGACATAGCAGAGCGTTAATGACATAGCAGAGCGTTAATGACATAGCAGAGCGTTACAACATACGTTAATGACATAGCAGAGCTTTACAACATACGTTAACGACATAGCAGAGCGTTAACGACATAGCAGAACGTTAATGACATTGCAGAGCATTAATGACATAGCAGAGCTTTACAACATACGTTAATGACATAACAGAGCGTTAATGACATAGCAGAGCGTTAACGACATTGCAGAGCATTAATGACATAGCAGAGCTTTACAACATACGTTAACGACATAGCAGAGCGTTAACGACATAGCAGAGCTTTACAACATACGTTAATGACATATCAGAGCATTAATGACATAGCAGAGCGTTAATGACATAACAGAGCTTTACAACATACGTTAACGACATAGCAGAGCGTTAACGACATAGCAGAGCGTTAACGACATAGCAGAGCTTTACAACATACGTTAATGACATATCAGAGCATTAATGACATAGCAGAGCGTTAATGACATAACAGAGCTTTAATGACATAGCAGAGCGTTAACGACATAGCAGAGCATTATAACATGCGTTAATGACATATCAGAGCGTTATAACATGCGTTAATGACATATCAGAGCGTTATAACATGCGTTAATGACATATCAGAGCGTTATAACATGCGTTAATGGAGTTTCACCAGTAATACAGTACACTCCTCTTACAGTGATCACATCCGTGGAGGACAATTGAAACACTGTAAACAGTTGATTAGGGCTTGGAACCTCTTAGCCTAGCAATTTGACTGGTAAATTCAAGAGTACACTCCATAAAGCTGTCAGTCTAACCATTATGCCACCATTGACTTGAATGGGGAGGCCTGTAAGCAGGGTGCACTGTAGAATGAAAATGACACATACGGGAGCTAAAGGAACCAAAACAAACCTCTGGCTCCCTGGCTAAGCCCTCGTCTCCCACATCCTCCTGGTCCTCATTACTGCTACCACAGTTCTCCTCCAAAGGAGAATCCTGCGCCTCCTGCTGCCTGCTACAGGCTGCAGTACCACCAGGTCCCGGACCAAGACGCTCCTCTGTAAACTCCTTCTCCTCCTGCTGCTCTCGCTCAATGTTTAAATCTCCTCCCTGTTTCTCCGAGCGGCTGGGCCTCCTTGGCCCTTGATTCTCCTAGGAGGCATAAAAAAGGCAATTATGTTCCTTGTACAAACTCATATCCAAGATAGAAGGGAAGTGTAGTCAATGCAACAATATGTGCAAAAAGTCAAGGAGTCCACCAGTGGGGTGCAGTAGAGTGACTCTCCACCAGTGGGGTGCAGTAGAGTGACTCTCCACCAGTGGGGTGCAGTAGAGTGACTCTCCACCAGTGGGGTGCAGTAGAGTGACTCTCCACCAGTGGGGTGCAGTAGAGTGACTCTCCACCAGTGGGGTGCAGTAGAGTGAAAGTGGAACAGAAACATACTTACAGGCTCCTTTTCTTTTCCTGCACGTCTCCTCTCCTTCTGTCGCTGTGGGGGGTGAGAACAGAGAGAAATACCTGCATGAGAACAACAGGTGGTTCTCTGGAGGGTGAAGACCACTTGCATCCCACGACTGGCGGGACAGACAGACGGACACTACAGGCGGGACAGACAGACGGACACTACAGGCTGGACAGACAGACACTACAGGCGGTATTTAATTTAACTTTTACTAGGCAAGTCAGTTAAGTACAAATTATTTACAATGACGGCCAAACCCGGACAATGCTGGGCCAAATGTGCGCCGCCCTACAGGACTCCCGGCCGGTTGTGATACAGCCTGGATTCGAACCAAGGTGTCTGTAGTGACGCCTCTAGCACTGTGATGCAGTGCCTTAGATCGCTGCGCAACTCGGAGTATAATCAACTAGATTTTGGTAAATATAGGAGATATTCTGTCAGTCGTTGGAGGTTATCTGGCAAGTTTAGCAACTTTGGTAATTTGACTTTTGTTTGACAGCCGTTACAGATAAATTGTACAACGCTATACTCTATGCATTGTTGGGGTTTGTTCCTTGTCAATCATTGGCTCATTGGTGAAATTAGCATTCAGACAATAACTTCATTGGGATAAGAGGCAGTATTTTCATGTCAGGATGGGGAGGCAGGGTAGCCTAGTGGTTAGAGCGTTGGACTAGTAACCGAAAGGTTGCAAGTTCAATTCCCCGAGCTGACAAGGTACAAATCTGTCGTTCTGCCCCTGAACAGGCAGTTAACCCACAAGGCTGTCATTGAAAATAAGAATTTGTTCTTAACTGACTTGCCTGGTTAAATAAAAGGATGAAAAGCTTGTCCAAAGTAAACTGCCTGCTACTCAGGCCCAGAAACTAAGATATACATATTATTAGTAGATTTGGATAGAAAACACTCTGAAGTTTCTAAAACTGTTTGAATGATGTCTGTGAGTATAACAGAACTGATTCGGCAAACCATTCAGAATGTATTCTTTTTTGGGTTCTTTTCAATAAGTTTTCATTGGGATTCCAGATTTCTAATTGGCAGGATTGCAGTTCCTATCGCTTCCACTGAATGTCAACAGTCTTTAGAAATTGGTTGAGGTTTTTCCTTTGAGAAATGAAGAGGTAGCACTGATCAGAACGAGGCTTGAGGGAAGTGACCTCTTTGTTAGAGGCGCGTGACCTGAAAAGCACGCTCCACTTTGTTTTCCTCCGGTATTGAACGCTGTTTATTCCGTTTTTAATTTGATTGATTATTTACGGGAAAAAAATACCTTAAGTTGTATCAGGAAAGTTGTTTGAAATGTTTGGACGAAGATTACAGGTAACTTTTGAGATATTTTGTAGCCATGTCGCGCGTGTTAGAACCGGTGTTTTTCTGAATCAAACGCGCCAAATAAATTGACATTTGGATGTATATCAACGGAATTGATCAAACAAAAGGACCATTTATGATGTTTATGAGACATATTGGAGTGCCAACAGAGGAAGATCTTCAAAGGTAAGGCATGAATTATATCGATATTTCTACGTTTTGTGTCGCGCCTGGCGGGTTGAAGTACTATTGTCCATGTTTGTTTGCTGAGGTGCTATACTCCGATAATAGCATCGTATGATGAAATCTGACACGTTGGCTGGATTCACAACAAGTGTAGCTTTAATTTGGTGTATTGCATGTGTGATTTCATGAAAGTTCATAATTTTTGAATTTGGCGCTCTGCATTTCCACTGGAAGTTTGCCAGGACTCTACCATCCCACATATCCTAGAGAAGTTAAGGAAATCAATCAAAAACCTTTATTAATAATGCAATTGCAGACAGTGGTTGACAACAGGAACATAGCACACATGTTTCTGAGTAAGTTCTGCAAAATAGTAAAGGGTCCAAGTTGTTTTATAATGCCTGCAGTCATAGCTTAGTGATGTCACTGCCTAAGTCATTACCTTCTACTCATGAGACCAAACCCATGCCTACACAGCTTTTCAAACAATAGTTTGTGTTATCTGAAGACTCAGCAGTTAATGTCCACTCCCCAAGTTGATTTACAGTAGAATGTCTGACTAGTCTCTTCTCTTTCACTCCCCTGCAGAGTTCTGTCTCAGTCACACATCTCTCAGACCATTTCTTTATAAGAGGCAGAGACTAGAAAATAACTGTGGAACAATATTAAACCTTATAATGCATATATATAGTTAATCTGTAGTCCAGATCCATATACACGTAAGGGGGAGGGGTCTTATAACCCTTCCCCTTCTATTAATACAACATAAGCATAATAAATTATTATAATACATCAATCATTTGGTTCAGCCCCTATCATGACCCCAAGGAGAACCTGACAGCATCCTGAGCACGCTGTGTCCAAATGTGCAGCCTATTATTACTAAATATCAGTTTAATTTGCTGTGAAATCTTTACATAGTGGCACAGCCAAGCCAACAAGGTGACACAGCAACCCCTCTTATTTGGGGAGAACCCTGGCATAGTGACCAGATCTTTAACAGTTTACATATGAGATGTAGGTTTATACTGTACCATCTACTGCATCTTGTTTACATACCCTACATTACTCATCTCATATGTATATACTGTACTCTATACCATCTACTGCATCTTGCCTACGCTGTTCGGCCATCAATCATCCATATATTTATATGTACATATTCTTATTCATTCCTTTACACTTGTGTGTTTAAGGTAGTTGTGAAATTGTTAGGTTAGATTACTTGTTAAGATATTACTGCATGAACTAGAAGCACAAGCATTTCGCTGCACTCGCATTAACATCTGCTAACCATGTGTATGTGACAAATAAATGTTGATTTGATTTAGACAGACACTAGACAGGCAGAGACACCAGACACTACACAGACAGACACTACACAGACAGACACTACACAGACAGACACTACACAGAGACACTACACAGAGACACTACACAGACAGACACTACACAGACAGACACTACACAGACAGACAGACACTAGACACTACAGACAGACACTAGACACTACACAGACAGACAGACACTAGACACTACACAGACAGACACTAGACACTACACAGACAGACACTAGACACTACGCAGACAGACACTACGCAGACAGACACTACACAGACAGACAGATACTAGACACTACAGACAGATACTAGACACTACAGACAGATACTAGACACTACAGACAGACACTAGACACTACAGACAGATACTAGACACTACAGACAGACACTAGACACTACAGACAGACACTAGACACTACAGACAGACACTAGACACTACAGACAGACACTAGACACTACAGACAGACAGATACTAGACACTACAGACAGACACTAGACACTACACAGACAGACAGACACACACTAGACACTACAGACAGACACTAGACACTACACAGACAGACACTAGACACTACAGACAGACACTAGACACTACACAGACAGACAGACACTAGACACTACAGACAGACACTAGACACTACACAGACAGACACACTACACAGACAGACACACTACACAGACAGACACTAGACTACACAGACAGACAGACACTAGACACTACACAGACAGATACTAGACACTACAGACAGACACTAGACACTACAGACAGACACTACACAGACAGATACTAGACACTACAGACAGACACTACACAGACAGACACTAGACACTACAGACAGACACTAGACACTACACAGACAGATACTAGACACTACACAGACAGACACTAGACACTACACAGACAGACAGATACTAGACACTACAGACAGACACTAGACACTACACAGACAGACAGATACTAGACACTACAGACAGACACTAGACACTACACAGACAGACAGACAGATACTAGACACTACAGACAGACACTAGACACTACACAGACAGACAGATACTAGACACTACAGACAGACACTAGACACTACACAGACAGACACTACACAGACAGATACTAGACAGACACTAGACACTACACAGACAGACACTACACAGACAGACACTAGACACTACACAGACACTACACAGACAGATACTAGACAGACACTAGACACTACACAGACAGACAGATACTAGACACTACACAGACAGACAGATATTAGACACTACACAGACAGACACTAGACACTACACAGACAGACACTAGACACTACACAGACAGACACTAGACACTACACAGACAGACACTAGACACTACACAGACAGACACTAGACACTACACAGACAGACACTAGACACTACACAGACAGATACTAGACACTACACAGACAGATACTAGACACTACAGACAGATACTAGACACTACAGACAGACACTAGACACTACAGACACTACACAGACAGACAGATACTAGACACTACAGACAGACACTAGACACTACACAGACAGACACTACACAGACAGATACTAGACAGACACTACACAGACAGACAGATACTAGACACTACAGACAGACACTAGACACTACACAGACAGACACTACACAGACAGACAGATACTAGACACTACACAGACAGACAGATACTAGACACTACACAGACAGACACTACACAGACAGACACTACACAGACAGACAGATACTAGACACTACAGACAGATACTAGACACTACAGACAGATACTAGACACTACACAGACAGACAGACACTAGACACTACACAGACAGACACTAGACACTACACAGACAGACACTACACAGACAGACACTACACAGACAGACACTACACAGACAGACACTACACAGACAGATACTAACCTTCTTTTTAAGTCTTTTCTTTTCTGCCTTTTCTTTTAGTTTGCTCTCTTCTTCTATTAGTTCCCTGCCGTTTTTTTCAGCCTCCTAAAAAGGAAAGTTATTCTCAGTAAAAACATCCTCTATGTTGAATGTAATACATGATGTGATTGACTGAAAAAGTTGGCATCTTACCTCAGGAGTGAGTTGTCTTATACATGGGTGGGGGGTTAAGGGTAGCTTTGAGCTACTATGCCCTAAAAAATTGTGTGTAAAACCGCAATAGGCTTTTTTATCTTTGCGTTTTTTGTCATCATAATAGTCGTTGTCATCGTCGTATTCATCGTCAATATAGTCACCCACGAAGGGGTTGACAATATCAAGACCTGGAAATCAAATATGAGGTGAAATGCATGGCAATGGACAACAATAATTCATATCTGTTGATGAACTAAAGCAGTCTTTCCCAATCCTGGCCCTGGGGACCCAAAGGAGCAGTCCTGGCCCTGGGGACCCAAAGGAGCAATCCTGGCCCTGGGGACCCAAAGGAGCAATCCTGGCCCTGGGGACCCAAAGGAGCAATCCTGGCCCTGGGGACCCAAAGGAGCAATCCTGGCCCTGGGGACCCAAAGGAGCAATCCTGGCCCTGGGGACCCAAAGGAGCAATCCTGGCCCTGGGGACCCAAAGGAGCAATCCTGGCCCTGGGGACCCAAAGGAGCAATCCTGGCCCTGGGGACCCAAAGGAGCAATCCTGGCCCTGGGGACCCAAAGGAGCAATCCTGGCCCTGGGGACCCAAAGGAGCAATCCTGGCCCTGGGGACCCAAAGGAGTCCTTAGTAGCACTATACAGGGGATAAAAAATTGAATGTGTACTAACTGCGGTCCCCGGGACCAGGACTGGGAAATGCTTAACTAAATCAATAAATAGTATTGTGTAATGACAATTCACATTAGGTCTACATCTTTACAAGGCAGACAAGCCCAGACATGTAGGTCCCTCACCTGGCCTTTCATTGGGTCAACGTTCCAAATAACACTATTCTCAATGTAGTGCACTACATAGGGGACCAGGGTCCAAATGGCTCTTGTCTAAAGTAGTGCACTACATAGGGGACCAGGGTCCATATGGCTCTAGTCTAAAGTAGTGTACTACATAGGGGACCAGGGTCCACATGGCTCTAGTCTAAAGTAGTGTACTACATAGGGGACCAGGGTCCACATGGCTCTAGTCTAAAGTAGTGTACTACATAGGGGACCAGGGTCCATATGGCTCTAGTCTAAAGTAGTGCACTACATAGGGGACCAGGGTCAACATGGCTCTAGTCTAAAGTAGTGCACTACATAGAGAACAGGGTGCCGTTTAGGACACAGACTCTGAGTTGACCTGAACATGACCTTGCTATCAGCAACAGCATATGACTTTGAATCATTCAAAGATGTCTTAACAAAAATGTACTAGCTAAACAGTATTTCTTATCAATCTAGTCATTTATAGGGAACAGAGTACCACTCAGAACTGTATGTTCTTACCCAACAGGCCATAGTTAAAGGCGTCCATAAAGGTGTAATTAGTGGTTCTTCCATTTATCAGATCCACCATAGCTTCCTGTCGGTGAGAGAGATTCAAGTTGATTTTGGCCACAGTAGCTGGGAACCATGAGGCTATATAGCTAACTATATACAGTAGCTGGGAACCATGAGGCTATATAGCTAACTATATACAGTAGCTGGGAACCATGAGGCTATATAGCTAACTATATACAGTAGCTGGGAACCATGAGGCTATATAGCTAACTATATACTGTAGCTGGGAACCATGAGGCTATATAGCTAACTATATACAGTAGCTGGGAACCAAACAGACACACACACACAACTCACGTGGGTATGCAAAATGTGTGGATTCTCCTGCATGATGACATGATCTGATGATGTGAAGAGAAAATATGATCAGAGACTTCAGGAAATGTTACCATATGTCTATGTGCGCATCTTCAACAAATAACGTTAAATGGCATAGCTAGCTAATTATGTTCAGAATGACAACAATTTTCTATTAACGTGCGTGGTTGATGTTACATGTGTTACCAACTCGTCCTAGAGCCACCTGCTCCATCCTACACGCTAGTGCACAAGCTGAAGAAAACAGGAGCTGAAGTTTGTTAACTTAATAAGGTTACCTCAAATTCAGTAGTGGCTAACGTTAGCTAGCTAACGTTGGTGTTATATAGCTAGCTACCTTTCCTTGGTTACGCGACGAAACTGACAATTTCAAGCTAGCTCATCATCAATTTTACCTGGTTTCCAATCTCTCTTTCTAAAGTGAGACATTTTATGATTTGATTAATTTGTGGTGGTTGATTAGAAAGAAACGGACTCCTTTTGAAACTCGACGTCTTCCTAGTTCCTCTTTTTCCGCGTTGTCATGACTCATCGACCATTTAACATGACGCCAACACGCTGCTGCGTAGCGAACCGCCCCCTTCCATAGTTACCACAGCCACAAAGTAATACCCCCTCCCCCCCGTGTCCGTTTCCGCTCCGAGAGCCGAAACTAGCCTAGTAGTCACTAGTTAACACAGCCACAAAGTATCCCCCCCCCCCCCCCCCCCCCACACACACCTCCATAGGTGTCCATTTCCCCTCTGCTCCGAGGAGAACCGAAACTAGCCTAGTAGTCGACTAGTTACCACAAGCACACAGTCATACCCCCGCCCCCGCCTATTTATAGATTTTATCTTCTTAAAAATGTGATGCTTAACCTGACCTTGACCACACTGCTAACCTTATGCTTAACCTTACATTAAGAAAGAAAAGCTCATTTTAGTTTCATACATTTGTCTTAAAAATGTGATGTTTTACCTGACCTTGACCACACTGCTAACCTTATGCTTAACCTTACAATAGAAAAAAAAGCTAATCTTAGTTTTCATACATTTTTACAATATAGACAATTTCAATGTTGTGGCAACCAGCCAGAGAGGAAGAAATGTAATTGACCTTTTATTTAACTAGGCAAGTCAATTATGAACAAATTCTTATTTAGTATGATCTCTTATTTAGTATAATCTCCACCCGGCACAGCCAGAAGAGGCTATGTGGCCACCCCACATAGCCTGGTTCCTCTCTAGGTTTCTTCCTAGGTTTTGGCCTTTCTAGGGAGTTTTTCCTAGCCACCGTGCATCTACAGCTGCATTGCTTGCTGTTTGGGGTTTTAGGCTGGGTTTCTGTACAGCACTTTGAGATACCAGTTGATGCACATACATTTGATTTGATTCATGACAGCCTAGGTTAACTGCCTTATTTGGGGATTTGATCAAGCAACCTTTACAGTTATTGAGAGCCCAACGAGCATATTTGAACCACAGCATTTTATAGCAAAGTACATCCCCCTGAATGTTCATGACAAACAACAGATGTGTGGAATGGGTCAAAGGGTTAGATTTTGTATGAAAGAAATGAATAATTCACAGCAGACAGTATCTGCCATAAAGACTGTTCTCATTGTATGGAAACCAGAGTTTGGCCCCAAAGACGAGGCTCTTATCTCATCCCTGGTACCTCACAGTACAGAAACACCAACTCATTCCATGGCATAAATCAATTGTCAGCTCAAGCTGTCTCTAGCTCGAGTAAACACCATGTCCTTGACAATACCCAGACTAGGATCTCGAGTGGAAACCATCTGTTTACTATTTGTTAAGTATAGCTGTTAATATTAAACAAAACAGGTAAACATGTTAATTTCTCTCTCACAGGTATTGGCAAGTGCACAGTGGTGTAAAGTCCTTAAGTAAAAATACTTTAAATGACTACTTAAGTAGTTATTTGGAGTATCTGTTCTTTTACTCCACTATATCCCTAAAGAAAAGTCAGCACTTTTAATTCCATACATTTTCCCTGACACCCAAAAGTAGTCGTTACATTTCGAATGCTTAGCAGGACAGAAAATGGTTCAGTTCTACACTTTTATCAAGTGAACATCCCTGGTCGTCCCATCTGCCTCTGATCTCGCGGAATCACTAAACAAAAATGCTTTGATTTTAAATTATGTCTGAGTGTTGGAGTGTGACCCTGGCTATCCGTAAATAAAAAGAAAATAGACAATTATGCCATCTGGTTTGCTTAATATAAGGAATTTTAAATTAGTCATACTTTTACTTTTACTTTTGATACTTAAGTTTATTTAAAACCAAATACTTTTAGACTTTTACTCAAGTAGTATTTTACTGGGTGACTCACTTTTACTTGAGTCATTTTCTATTAAGGTATCTTTACTTTTATTGAAGTATGACAATTGAGTTTCTACAACTGCAAGTGCGCTCTAGCCAACATCTCAATCCGCACACTGTTGGCTAGAGCGCATGTATAGCCGACACGATGAGATTATTACGGTGCTTTCAATACAACTGGAAACTCTGAAAAAAACATGGTCTAATATGAAGTCAATGATCTTCAGGTCGGAAAGTAGGAGCTAGAAAGAGGCCCGGGTTCCCGAGTTGGAATTCCGAGTTGGATAACCGTGCCAAAAAAATAAAATCCAGTCGGAGCTCGTTTTTTTCCGAGTTCCCAGTTGTCTTGAACGCACTGTAGTCAGAGATTTTCCAGTTCCAAGTGCCTAGTTGTTTTAAACGTTGCATTATTATGGACAAAGAAGTGAGAAAGGCTGGTCATGGCTCACATCAACACCATCAAATCCCGGAAATCCTAGACCCACTCCAATTCGTAAACCACCCCACAACACCCACCAACCCCTCTTTTACGCTGCTGCTACTCTCTGTTCATCATATTTTTTTAAAAATATTTTTAAATATTTTATTTAACCTTTATTTAACCAGGTAGGCAAGTTGAGAACAAGTTCTCATTTACAATTGCGACCTGGCCAAGATAAAACAAAGCAGTTCGACACATACAACGACACAGAGTTACACATGGAGTAAAACAAACATACAGTCAATAATACAGTATAAACAAGTCTATATACAATGTGAGCAAATGAGGTGAGAAGGGAGGTAAAGGCAAAAAAGGCCATGGTGTCAAAGTAAATACAATATAGCAAGTAAAACACTGGAATGGTAGATTTGCAGTGGAAGAATGTGCAAAGTAGAAATAAAAATAATGGGGTGCAAAGGAGCAAAATAAATAAATAAATCAAATCTCATTACAGTAGGGAAAGAGGTAGTTGTTTGGGCTAAATTATAGGTGGGCTATGTACAGGTGCAGTAATCTGTGAGCTGCTCTGAAAGTTGGTGCTTAAAAAATATATGCATAGTCACTTTAACCATATCTACATACTACCTCAACCAGCCTGATTAACTGGTGTCTGTATGTAGCCTCACTACTGTCTTTTTACTGTTGTTTTATTTCTTTACCTACCTATTGTTCACCTAATAACCTTTTGCACTGTTGGTTAGAGGCTCGTAAGTAAGCATTTCACTGTAATGCACCTGTTGTGTTCAGCGCACGTGACAAATAAACTTTGATTTGATTTGATCCACAGATGACGCAATCTCAATTGCACTCCACACTTCCCTTCCCCATCTGGACAAAAGGATTTTAAAAAAGGACAAAAGGACTACAGAACCAGTCAAAAGTTTGGACACACCCACTCATTCAAGGGTTTCTCTTTATTTTTACTATTTTCTAAATTATAGAAAAATACTGAAGACATCAAAACTATGAAATAACACATATGGAATTATGTAGTAACCAAAAAAGTGTTAAACAAATCAAAATGATATATTTTAGATTCTTCAAAATAGCAACCCTTTGTTTTGACAGCTTTGCACACTCTTGGCATTCTCTCAACCAGCTTCATGAGGTAGTCACCTGGAATGCATTTCAATTAACAGGTGTGCCTTGTTAAAAGTTCATTTGTGGAATTTCTTTCCTTCTTAATGCATTTGAGACAATCAGTTATGTTGTGACAAGGTAGGGGTGGTATACAGAGGATAGCCCTATTTGGTAAAAGACCAAGTCCATATTATGGCAAGAACAACTCAACTAAGCAACGAGAAACAACAGTCCGTCATTACTTTAAGACATGAAGGTCAGTCAGTCTGGAAAATTTCAAGAACTTGGAAAGTTTCTTCAAGTGCAGTCGCAAAAACCATCTAGCGCTATGATGAAACTGGCTCTCATGAGGACCGCCACAGGAAAGGAAGACCCAGAGTTACCTCTGCTGCAGAGGATAAGTTCATTAGAGTTAAATGCACCTCAGATTGCAGCCCAAATAAATGCCTCTCAGTAACAGACATCTCAACATCAACTGTTCAGAGGAGACTGCGTGAATCAGGCCACTACTAAAAGGACACCAATAAGAAGAGACTTGCCTGGGCCAAGAAACAAGAGAGCGAGAATACAGTAGATGGCATGTGTCCGAAAGTGATTGATGACCTATTTTATGTATCACGTGGTTATGCCCATTTATGTACATCCTGTCCGGATGTTCTCAGCTATCGAGTGAGTGCTTATGTAACCTGATAGAGCAGCTGGTTAGGGTAAACCATGTGTTTGCAATAAAGCTGTCCTGATGATTGATGTGTAGTAACCTTGTTGAACTGTGGAGTGTGTTTGAACATTTGAAAGAGTTGGGAAATGTTGTAGTGAACTTATGGATGTGCTGTTTGGGGAGCCTGTATATGAAACAGTCATTTCTGTGGTAGGTATGCCTCGGTTTAAGTAAGAGCTGTGAACACTACGAGCGCCAAGAAACCACAAGAGAGATAATCTACATAAAACATGGCTCCTAGACACATTGTCGGTGTCTTGTGTCCTTCGTGTCATGAACACAATGGCAAAACCATCGACGCCATTCTTTGCGAGGCCTCTGATTGTTTGGTGTGCTGGATACGACGGACGGACATATGGGGGTACATTTTCCAACCGGACGATTCAACTGTGAAGATTTTCACAAACAGCTGTCTCAGCACCCTTTTTCAACCAAAAACAGGGAGTTTTTCTCCTGCCTTGCAGATGAGAGAATGGCTTGAGATAAGAGTTGCTCTATGTCAAATCAAACAGGCCCTAAGTGGAACATCCCTGCCGGGGTACGCATTGGAAGAGGGAGTCTGCGGTCGAGATGATTTGAAAGCCATAAGAATCTCTTCAGTGGCATATAGTCCAGACTCCAAAGTGACAATTTTAGGTTGTGCCGAATGAAATAGTTCAAATGCAACCAAATCACTTAGTTGGTATGTATTTTCTGCACAGAGTTCAACTATTCTGTGCCTGTCTTTAGCTTTAGATGGAGAGATTATTTTGAAGTACTTGAAATAATGAAACAAGTGGAAAATCTTTTCCAACATCGTGAACATTTACGTCGCTGTCCTCAAGACAGAACTTGGCCTTAAAGGCAAGAAGGTTGATCTATCATGGAAAAGAAAACATACGAAACCTGGATGGCGATGGAGATCAAGCGTGGAAGAGACAGTGTCTGAACCAGCCACAGCTTGACAATGGGGATTTAGAGACGGAGGGAGGTGTTGGTTTACAATAGATCCCTTTTCTCTAAGAAAGGGATTCAATAATAATTACATATAAACATGTATATTTAGTGTGGTTCAATAATAACGTGTAATATGTATTCATTTCAGTACTAAAGATTTAAAAAATGTAATTTACATTGAATCTCTCTGTCTACGTACCTCAAAGGTGTGTGTGTGTGTGTGTGTGTGTCCAGGCTGCAGGGTAGGTGTCAGGTTACGAGCTGTGGGTTGACACACAGAGAGAGAATCCTGATCAAGGAGAAAAATGGCTTATTTTATATGAAAACAGTTCAAATATATATATATATTTAGAAAGATATATTATACATGTAAACATTTTAAGGGGAATTAAAGTGTAGTATTGTATGATAAAAGACAGTAGCTAAAAACCATATTGGAGACAGTTTTCATGTCTTTGGTTATGCAAATATTTGTTTATTAATGAGATATTTCTCATTAATAATAATGTAATTTAATTATATATGGATCATGCCTTGCTTTGGTCATGTGTTCTCTTTTGGGTCTATGATTTTAATTACAATATAGCAATTATGTTCTCGGCTCAATTACTTAGAAGGGCATGTGTGCCCAGGTGCATATTTGGTAGCCCATATACATTCAGGATGTAAGGCTTACTAGTTATGGCAAATGTTAGGAAGACATGGTTGTTGTAACAACAACAAAAAACAGCACAGCTTTTCGTTTTATTTGGGTATTTTTCATTTACCACGTTGATTGGCTCCAGCCATTGGAAGCTCGGTACAAAGAAAAAGAACGCAATTCAACCATTGATGGATGGTGACAAAAATAATGACAATCAAAAATGACAATCAAAAATGCTGGCAATGATAATTGCCAGCAGTCATGTTAAGGTTTTCAATGTTTTATTGGTGGACTTGATGGATTTGCATGTGGCTGTGTATTATATGATGCCTGAATAGGAAAGAGGATCTGATCCTGCCTATTAGTATTCTTGATCAATCCTTGATCCATAAAGACACCTGTACATAGCCCACCTATAATTTAGCCCAAACAACTACCTCTTTCCCAACTGTATTTAATTAATTTATTTATTTTGCTCCTTTGCACCCCATTATTTTTATTTCTACTTTGCACATTCTTCCATTGTAAAACTACCATTCCAGTATTTTACTTGCTATATTGTATTTACTTTGCCATCATGGCCTTTTTTGCCTTTACCTCCCTTCTCACCTCATTTGCTCACAATGCATTATTGACTGTATGTTTGTTTTTACTCCATGTGTAACTCTGTGTCGTTTTATCTGTCGAACTGCTTTGCTTTATCTTGGCCAGGTCGCAATTGTAAATGAGAACTTGTTCTCAACTTGCCTACCTGGTTAAATAAAGGTGTTCTCAACTAGCCTACCTGGTTAAATAAAGGTGTTCTCAACTAGCCTACCTGGTTAAATAAAGGTGTTCTCAACTAGCCTACCTGGTTAAATAAAGGTGTTCTCAACTTGCCTACCTGGTTAAATAAAGGTGTTCTCAACTTGCCTACCTGGTTAAATAAAGGTGAAATAAATAAAATAAAATAAAGACACACAATTGTTTTGGGGGTGTTAATTCCACATCTGTTTGCATTGCTTGTTAGTGTATTAGCATGGTATGAGACAACAAAAAGATTACAATTTAAGTTAAATAAAAAAATAAACAGTATTATCCTAAATTGAGACATGAACAATACATGTGTTATCACATCAACAACAACATCTTTCAGAATGTACCTGTTTTCAGTATAGAATGACACATATACAAATTATATTAAATTATATTATAATTGTTTGTGTTTTGACTTAATGATTGTTCTTTAGTAAATAGGAAACTCCCCATTACTACATAGTTGTTTTCTGTTTGTGAAACCTTGAAATGAACACAACGAGAAGTGATTTTGTAACAACAGTTTTGAATGGGTAAGGGTATCAAAATATATATATCAATTCTATGTCTGAATTAGCGCTCATATAAACTGTTTTCATCACTGTCTTGTAAACACATTCTTGTAAGTTGGAACTACTGTACGTGATTATATGGGGCTGATGTACAGATT